>NC_071622.1:33904053-34207053 GCF_014839835.1 Dryobates pubescens | reverse complement strand
CCACTTCCCAGAAATGTCAACACAACACTTTGCAGGAAAGCTACAAGGCAGGAGCCAGAACCATGCCATCATCTGAACAGCTGTCATGGAAAAAAGGGGGGAAAAAAAAAAGCACCTACCAGATATGTGCAAGAAGAGCAGAAGGCAGTCCTGTCTTCAGGAATAGCTCTCTGGCTTCCACACCTGACACAAATCCATCCATGTCCTTGTCAGTCTTCACAAAGATCTCATCATACTTCATTTTGTCTGCAGGCGATACAACCCACTGGGGGGGTAGGGGGGAAGTAAAACTCAAAGCCACAGTACTAAGAGAAGCAGCTCTGTCTGCAGTTACAGGGAATCAAGGACTGCAGCACAGACCTAACAACTAGTACAAGTGCCTAGTTCATGAACTAGTTTCACCCACCAAAATAGAGACACAGATCCACAAGCAACACCAAAAGCAGACACAGTATTTACAGCAGTGAAGCACTGAGGCTGGCTGGCACAACTCTGCCTCCATCTAGACATTGAAAGTGCTCCCTGGAGCCAGATCTCTCAGCATGAGTTTGTGCCCTCATCACTGTACTCAGTCACAGTCCTGCTTACTGTCTGGCTCTATCCATTTTATTCCTCTTTACACAGCTGGAGAGCCTTCTGAAGAACTGCTCAAGCCCAGACTGTTCAGAGTTGGCACCTTCTAAATTGTACAGTTTACCTCCCATGAGGTTAAAGAAGGGAATTAAAGCTACTTCCCTTATTTCAGCAACTCTTTCAGACACTGAGCTGCTATAAAGATGGCTGGGATTTTTGGAGTGAAAATGGCTTCAAGTGCATGCTTATGAACACTAATTAATTTCAGCACACAAGGACACTTAACAGATGAATACCAAATGGTGCTCTACACAAAATACTGCAACATGCATCCAGAGTGGCACTGCTTTGTGCTATGTACAGCAACACTTACCATTACCCAGTAAACTGCCACATGAAAACCTTGGCACCTCCAGAATTAAAAGGCCAGTTTCTTACTGGTGACTCAAATATGGATCACCAAATGTCCAAGCAGCATCTTATGCATTAAGTACTGCAGTTCTTACCTTAGATCCCCTTCTCAATTTTCTTTCTTGTTTTGAACAGAACAAGTTAGTTATCATCTACTTGGAAAGATGTTTTCCCAAACTCTGGATTCTAACAGAACCAGCATTAAACAAGATGCCTGGGAGACGGGTGGAAGGCATCAAGCTTCATAATAATCACATTTGAAGCAAGCACCAAATCTGGTTTGTTTAGGTGGGCATCCCAGACTTTTTGCTTCCTTGTCCCACTGCTTGTATTTCTCTGTTCCATCTTCACTGCTGGAAACTGCATGCCTGCTGACACACCAGACTGCACACACACACACCTGCCACAATTTAACAACCTCCCCATATTCAAACCAGGCTTCAGCCAGAAGGTTCTGCAGACCTCTGCCTGCAGCACATTTTTGGAACTGCTTCCTTAATATTCTGACCTTTGGGGCGAGCTTGGTGCCTTCAAGACTCTTTGTACTGGCAGTCTCCAAAGCAGAGCATTAAAAGCAAGAATCAGTCTCACAACCCCAGGTTAACTTCAGAACCCTACCTGTGTTAATGGTGTTTTGGCAGCTAGAATGCCTACAGGTGGCAGCGACTGATGAGACTCTTTGGTAGGTGCTGAAGATGGAATTAATGGCATTGCTCCTGGAAAACTGATAGGTTTTCTCTTGGATGGTGGCACCAAAGCTGCAGGCAAGGACATTGGCACCGGCTCTTTCTCCAAAGCACAGTAGACCAAAAACATGGCCTGAATGAGAAAACACAGCATGTGGATGGAAAGAAATAACAACTATGTACAAAGAATCAGCTAAGATACCATTCAGGAGTGGGGTTTGCATTATGCTTCTCCTTTACAAGCACCCTCAACTGAACTGCAGCCTACTGCCTGTTGACCTGTGTTTTCCATTACTCATGTCTTTGGAGGTTCAGTGCTCAGCATGTGAAGGTCTGCATCTTTCAGAACATCAAAAAGATTCTCCTAAATACTACAAAGCCTGTACCACCAGTCTGGGAATTTTGTTTGAGAAAACACTTCAAATGCTTGATTTTAATGCATTCAGTGCTTTCCCCACCCCCCAGGAATTGCTTCATTTACCATTTACTCTTTTGTGGTGGCTGCACGTTAACAATTTTATGGCTGCTGTTCAACATGGAACTGCATATTAAAGGCATTTGATAACTGATCTCAAACATTTCCCTAGAGCACCTCAATCCTCTGATCTCAAAGCTAAATTTCTGCAGGATGACAGCATAAAGGCAGGAAATCAGATATACCAAGTGTTAACTACTAGGGTCTTAAGAGGGTTTGGTTTCAAAAGCAACTGAAGCGTACAGGTGCCTGAAGATGACCAGAACAGCATGCAAGAAAGCAAATTTTGACACTTTTATCATTTCTCAAAGACTGCAGAAAAAGGAAAATCCATGGCATTTATATGACAAAGGAACAAAGCAAGGGTCTGATGTCATCCATGACACATTTGTGGCAATTAAAGAGTTGGGGTTTTTTTTAATTGTATTTATTTTCTCTTTGACTCTGAAAGGATGAGAAGTTTAGCATGTAGAAATTCAAAGTGAAGGCTGCCTTCAGTCCCAGCTGAGGACAGAGATATCACATGACTTGTTCAAGAGTCCTGCAGTGCAAAACACTGGCTTGATATTTCTCTACATCAAATCAGAGCCTGTCTTCCAAAAGGGGAATACATAATTACTTCCTCTTCAATTCACTTCCATAGAAGAACAAGCACCAAGTTTTGTGACAGATGAGTGAGTACTATCCCCTTGAAAGCTTGTCAAAAACAAAAGCCCCTCACTCTCTTCTCACATTATCACAGTACATTACAGGTTGGAAGGGACCTCCGAAGAGCATCAAGTCCAACCCCCCTGCCAAAGTAGGATCACCCAGGGTAGTCCACACAGGAATGCATCCAGGCAGGTTTTGAATGTCTCCAGAGGAGACTCCACAACCTCTCTGGGCAGCCTGCTCCAGGGCTCTGTCACCCTCACTGTAAAGAAGTTTCTCCTCACGTTGAGGTGAAACCTTCTATGTTCAATTTTGTATCCATTGTTCCTTGGCTGATTACTGTGCACCACCAGAAAGAGCTTGGCCCCATCCACCTGACACACACCCTTCAGATATTGATAGACATTGATCAGATCCTCTCTCGGCCTTCTCTTCAGTCTAAACAGCCCCAGGGCTCTCAGTCTCTCTTCATAGGGGAGGTGCTCAAGTCCCCTAATCATCCTCACGGCCCTCCATTGGATGAACATGAGTGAACCTCATTTACTGCTTCTCACAGTTACTTAACCAGTCCTGCCATTAAGAGTGTTAAAATTCTACCTTGCTACACACTTTTGAAGAGTTCTATATACAAGTTCTTTAAAGCTTTCCTCAAAGGTATCTTGAGGCATCCAAGTACTTATGTACACTGACAGCTAAGGCGAAACTTCTTCAGTGAAAACACTCAGACTCTTGTAGCACAGCAGATCACAGATATGTTTTTAATGGCACAAAAATACCATCCCTGCTGTGTACTGAGAGACACTCATCCAAACAAACTAATAGAAATGTTAAACAGTACTAAAACTTGATTAAAGGTCTCTGAGTAAAGGCAGTAAATGAACCATACAGTCAAAAAGGAACACACAATGCATCTGGTTTAAATCCCTGCCATTAGGCTTTCAAAATGCCAAGGGACAAAAGATACTTACGACTGCAAACTCATCTCGATCCAACATTCCATCACGGTCAATATCACTCAATTCCCACACCTACCAATAAAAAGCAGATTATATGGATGCTTGCCTGAACTGCAGCAGTTTCCTATTTAAAACCTCCTTATAAAGAAATATGAAAGCAACCTCCCCTCCAACATATCCTCAGTTCTCTTACTCTTAACAGCCTTAGTCTTCACTGAGCGACACACAGTATCACAGTATCACCAAGGTTGGAAGAGACCTCGAGGATCATCGAGTCCAACCTGACACCACAAACCCCATGACTAGACCATGGCACCAAGTGCCACGTCCAATCTCCTCTTGAACACCTCCAGGGATGGTGACTCCACCACCTCCCTGGGCAGCACATTCCAATGACCAATGACTCCCTCGGTGAAGAACTTTCTCCTCACCTCGAACCTAAACTTCTCCTGGTGCAGCTTGAGACTGTGTCCCCTTGTTCTGGTGCTAGTTGCCTGGGAGAAGAGACCAACCCCTTCCTGGCCACAACCACCTTTCAGGTAGTTGTAGAGGGCAATAAGGTCTCCCCTGAGCATCCTCTTCTCCAGGCTAAACAATCCCAGCTCCCTCAGCCTCTCCTCATAGGGCTGTGCTCAAGGCCTCTCCCCAGCCTTGTTGCCCTTCTCTGGACACCTTCAAGTCTCTCAATGTCCTTCTTAAACTGAGGGGCCCAGAACTGGACACAGGACTCAAGGTGTGGCCTAACCAATGCAGAGTACAGGGGCACAATGACTTCCCTGCTCCTGCTGGCCACACTGTTCCTCATGCAGGCCAGGATGCCATTGGCCTTCTTGGCCACCTGGGCACACTGCTGGCTCATGTTTAGGCAGCTGTCAATCAGCACCCTCAGGTCACTCTCTGTTTGGGAGCTCTCCAGCCACTCTGGCCCCAGCCTGTAGCTCTGCATGGGGTTGCTGTGGCCAAAGTGCAGCACCCAGCACTTGGACTTGTTAAATGCCGTACACTCATATAAACCATGCACAAGCAGAGAGATTCTCAAGCTCACAAGAGCACTATAGGCAGCCTGCCCCTAACCCAGTGTTAAACAATTAACCAGCACAATGTGTGGCCACTCCCTAAGACAGCTTTTAACAGTTCAGCTCAGTACTACAATCTTCAGTTAGAAAAAGAGATATTGCTGAGTGTAGCACAGTTATCACTGGTGAATGAACTATTAAAAAGAAAGATCATCTTACTCGTCCTAAGATATCCACAGGCAGTTTTGAGTTCAGGAGCACAGGTTTCACCTTGTCACCTGACAACAGTCCATTAACAGGATTTAGGCTGTCAAAAATAGAATCATACTTGGCCTTGTCTTCCAGCTGCAGGAAGAAAAAGAAAGTTACTTATGGAAACAGTCACACTCGTAGCCTAAGCAGCAGTAGTTCATTCAAAAGTGTGAACTTTTAAGCTATAGGGGGAAACACACACATTGCAGTTCCTGATCCTTCTGAGTTGGCCAGAAACACATCCAAAACCCAGCCAGATTTACTACAGAATGTTAGGGGTTAGAAGAGACCTCCAAAGATCATCCAGTCCAACCCCCCTGACAGAGCAGCATCAGGTCACACAGGAACACATGTAGGTAGGTTTTGAATATCTCCAGAGAGGGAGACTCCACAACCCCCCAGGCAGCCTGTTCCAGTGTTCTGTCACCCTCACAGGGAAATAATTCTTCTACATGTTTCCATGGAACTTCCTATGCCTCATCTTCCACCCATTGCCCCTTGTGCTGTCCTTGGGCATCACCCAGCAGAGCCTGGCTCCATCCTCCTGGCACTCACCCTGAACATCTTTATCAACATGAATGAGGTCACCTCTTAGTCTCCTCCTCTCCAAGCTAATGAGACCCAGATCCCTAGGTCTCTCCTCATTTATTCTTCAAGTACTTTCACAGCCCCAGGTAACTATTCTTTTTTGTTGTTGTTATCTTCCACATCTCTAAATGTGAAGAGATTTCCCAAGGGTCAAGTGCTTTTATCCCATTAGGTCTACCAGCCCAATTACAGATCTGACATGAATGGTAATTCAGCACACTTTATAAACTACATCTACCAGCAGCACTCTATTTGTCTCAAAAAGATTCAGGCTTTCTTGCAAGCCACATCACTGTTCTAGGTGGAGCTTGAGCTTCAGTTTACCTTAACAGCCCATGGTACATCACTTGATGCTGATGCACTGAGTAGCAAAGGACTATTAGTATCAGTCTGAGGAAAAACAGGAAAAGAGAAACATGAACAGAGATGCAGTTCTGACCTTGCAAAGTCACTCCCTCACCCTTCTCAAAGTCACTTCAGGCACTCTTATCTTAATTAGAGTAAGAAATTTAAAGTGTTTCCTCCTTGGAGGATAACACTAAGCAAACCAATACCATATAGATATATTCACAATTGTACACCAATTTATATCAAATCCCCACTAGAACACGTGGCACTTGATTCCACATTGCTTAATCTTCCCATTGTAGAGGCCTATCGCCCTTCAACATCACTTCCAGCAGGGTTTGGTGTTTATATCACACCTTCCTAACTGTTCCCTTCAAAGCAATTCTTACTGATGAGTTGGTATGTTCAATTGGGAAAAAAAAAAAAAGAGAGAAATCTTACAAATCTTGGTGGAGGAACAGGCAAACTAAGACTGCTCAGGGAAACATCCAGTCCATTCTGTGCACATGCGACGAGTCGTAAAGCCACAAAGAATTCCTAAAGGAAAAATGGAATTTTAAAGGGTTGAATAAATGAAAACACTCAGATCTCAGGAGAGCCAAGAGCTTTGTCAGGGTGGCTGCAGAGGGCTTCAAAGGGGGTGGGCGTGGTGTCACAAAGTGACAGAGAACAGCAGTGAAGCACTGCTGCATTCCTCCAGCCCGGCAGTGTTTGTCATTACTAGCTCCAAGCAGGCTGAAGCTTCCTGGCTAGCAGAGTCAGTTCTCAGCATTCAGTTCTGTGCTCATCTTGGATGAGCTGAGTTGATCCCAGAGATGCAGTTATAGAATCACAGAATGGTCTGGGCTGGAAAGGACCTCTGAAGGTCACCCAGTCCGACCTCCCTGCAGTCAGCAGGGACATCCCCAACTAGATCAGGTTGCCCAGGGCCTCTTTGAGCCTCACCTTGAGTATCTCCAGGGAAGGAGACTCAACCACCTCCCTGGCAACCTGTTCCAGTGTTCCACCACCCTCATGGTAAAGAACTTGTTCTTATCATCCAACCTAAATCTGTTCTTCTCCAGCTTAAAGCCATTGCCTCTTGTCCTGTCACTGCAGGCCTTTGCAAACAGTCTCTCTCTATCCTTCTTGTAGTCCCCTTAGTGCACTGGCAGGCTGCTATTAGCTCTCCCCAGCGCCTCCTCTTCTCCAGGCTGAACACCCCCAGCTCCCTCAGCTTGTCCTCGTAGCAGAGGTGCTCCAACCCCCTGATCATTCTCGTGGCCCTCCTCTGGACCTGTTCCATCAGGTCCCTGTCCTTTGTTTAAAGAAGGGCTCCAGACCTGCACACAGTGCTCCAGGTGAGGTCTCACCACAGCAGAGTAAAGTGACAGAATCACCTCTCCAGGTCTGCTGGCCACACATCTTTTGATGCAGCCCAGGCTGCCGTTGGCCTTCAGGGCTGCAAGCTCACACTGCCTGCTCATGTCCAGCTTCCCATCCATCAGCAGAGGGGAAAGGAGTCAGGGGGAAAAAAAACCCAACCACAACCACAAAACACCACAACCCAAAACAACTGAAAGCCTGTTTTGATAGATACTACAAGCTCCTCCTTTTCCTACCATGGGATGGAGCACTTTCCTCTCCACAAGCCATTATTTGAGTAACTGTACTTCAGCCAAACAGCAACACACATCAGAGCTTTCCAGCAGACCACCAACACACGTTTGACTGCCACACTGCTCATTACTGCAATGTTGGGAGAACAACTCCAAACAACATGTGCTCACATCAAGGCCAGCAACACGAGAAAAGGAAGAAGTTTTAAGATTTGACTACAATTTCTTCCTTGTTTCCTCCAAGACTAAGAAAAAAAGTCAACCTTTGTAGCAAACAGAGCTCATCAACCCTCAAATCACTTCTCAGTATGCTGTATTTCACAGCTATGCAGTAGCTCATTTTGTGATTCAAGGGAAGACTGCTGAGGCAGCTGAAGGCTGCTTCATTTATTGTAGCTTACATTTAAGTGGGAAGTACAAAACACAGAATTGGGAGGCACATAACATGGAAGTGGGAAGTACATATTTAGTTCCAATTAGAAAACTCTGAAAGGTGTTAGTGAGAAACCCTGCCATCCTGAACCAGCAATCTTATGTCAAGGTTTGCTAATGGTTAAGAGTACCCTCATATATGATATAAAATAATCATACCTGCTTATTCAGGATACCTTTGCCATCAGTGTCGGCCAAGTCCCAAATCTGAAACACAAAAGCAACAGACACAAAAGTGGTGCACAGCACTGAAAAGAAGCTGGCAAGTTCTCACTCCATTTAACAATGTGTTCTTGGATCAAAGCTTAGATCTTAACTGTCATTCTAGCACTGATTTGGGTGACAAATTTCAGCAGTGTTTTAACTTCCCCCAGAAGCTGCACACACAACCGAGTTAGCAAGGACACCGACACTGGAAATTACCAGACAGCACAGCTGCAAACACAAGGGCAGATGAAGTATCCTGCAGTACCACCATGGATTTTAATTCACAGTGGCTACTAACTGAAGCGAGACAGGATAATTAATCAAGTGTTGTTAAATACCTTTCCAAGTACCAAATCTGTCAATCCAGATCTCTTCAAGAAAACAGCTGCATCAGAAGCTAACACTCTTCCAGTATTGGCAGAGTCAACCTGGGGAGAGAAAAACACCCTCAAACAAAACAGCTTTGGAACTGATGTAACCTCTCCACCCAGGCTCTCAAAAACTAAAGAAGAATGAAGAATGTCCAGTGAATGTGGTCACTTTGAGAACAACCTTCAGACGTCTTAAAAAACCACAGAATGTTAGGGCCTGGAAGGGACCTCAAAAGCTCAGCCAGTCCAACCCCCCTGCTAGAGCAGATCACACAGGAACACATCCAGGTGGGTTCTGAATACCTCCAGAGGGGAAGTTCCACAACCCCCCTGGGCAGCCTGTTCCAGTGTTCTGTCACCTTCAGAGGGAAAAATTCTTCCTCATGTTCACATGGAACTTCCAATGCCTCAGCTTCCACCCATTGCCCCTTGTGCTGTTATCAGGCATCACCGAGGAGAGTCTGGCTCCACCCTCTTGGCATCCCCCCTTTAAATAAACTCTCTTTCATTAAAATCTCTTCTCACATTACAATTAAGACATTTTGAACTAGGGACTCCAGATTTAGCATTAACAGACAGGCTTTGAAAGTTGGTGTCTTAAATGAACACTGGCAAATTAAAGATACATCTGTAGCTCAGCTTCTTTCACACTCTAACACATTTTCCAGTGCACCAGAACAACACACCACTACGTTCAACTGTATGTACACAACTAAAACACAGGGAGGGACAAATCTTGCCTAGGTGAATCTGTTTGGGGCAGAAGCAAGGAAGGCAACCCAGGTCACCCAAGCCACAAAATGGCATCCCAGCACTAGCTTACTCTTTCAAGTCATCAGTGAAGATTTAGATTAATTCCAATTACAAATAGGGGGAAAACCTTTAATAGACATGCAAACAATCAAATGTTCACTGCTCAGTTTCCAAGAATGGCCTATGCCTGGATTTCAAGGTCTCTAGCAGTAAGATTCAACTACAAAGGCCCAGGAATTTCTCACATTATGCCGTAGATAGGAAGTCATAGAATGGTCTGGGTTGGAAAGGACCTCTGAAGGTCATCAAGTCCAACCCCCTCCACAGTCAGCAGGGACATCCCCAACTAGATCAACATTGCCCAGAGCCTTATCCAGCCTCATCTTGAATATCTCCAGGGATGTGGCCCCAAACACCTCCCAAGGCAACCTGTTCCAGTGTTTCACCACCCTCATAGTAAAGAACTTGGTCCTAACATCCAATCTCCATCTGGTCTTCTCTAGCTTGAAGCCATTTCCCCTCATCCTGTCACTGCAGGCCTTTGCAAACAGTCTCTCTCCAGCCTTCTTGTAGCCCCCTTCAGGTACTGGCAGGCTGCTACTAGGTCTTCTCCAGAGCCTCCTCTTCTCCAGGCTGAACAGCCCCAGCTCCCTCAGTCTGTCCTCATAGCAGAGGTGCTCCAACTCCCTGATCATTTTCATGGCCCTCCTCTGGACCTGTTCCATCAGGTTCATAACCTTCCTATATCAAGGGCTCCTTGCTCACATCAGGCCATCATCTGAACCTATCTAATTAACCCTTCACAACCACAGGATTTTCTTTTTGATGCCTGCAAAACATTCTATTTGTAAGGGAGAAATCTCAGTGTTTGGCTACATTTAATTTTCCAGCTTTGAATTCATTACTCTTATGGTCTATAAAAGAAGGCTCTGCTTCCAGATATCTTCCCTACCCTAAGAAGCAGGGAGTGGTTACTCCCTAAAGTGAAAATGATGTACAGAATGAAGTTGTTGTTGATAGTTTTGTCAGAATATCAAACAGCATATGCGTGTTTTCTGCAGTCAAGAGGGAGGTCATTAAAAAAGATCCTTATTCAAATTCCTCACCTACACCTTCAAGGGGAAGAAGTGAGCAGTAGCTTGTGTCAGCTACGCAAGGACATGGGATAGAGAGGAAAAACTGCCAGGCTTTGAGAGTCTAAAGCAAAAGGATGTCTAAAGAGGGCACAGAATAGAGAAGATGACTAAGGGTATCTTCAGTCAATTCAAACTGTCAAGCTTACTGCATCAGTCAGGTAGATGTACAGGGTCTATAAGATCTAGAGATCAAATAATACATTGCATTTTATAGATAAAAATGATATAGCATTATCTAATAAACAGTCTTCCCATCTATGATCAGCTGAGATGCCCTGAAACTCTGATGAATTTGTAACCTGACAAACATTTCAAAGGACAGGAAAGAGGCAACAGAGGTCATTAACTTTCCAGTCTTTCTGGGCAGAAGGAGACAGAGCATCAGAACCAAAACGGTTCACATAAACAAGCATGCATGGACAGCCAAAGCAATGCACAGAAGGAATAATCTGATGCTAGCATTAGGTTTCCCAGTACCCCTTTTGAAGATAGCTTTTGAAAGATAACTGGTTTTGGAGCTCTTGCTGAACACTGAGTCATCATGGCTGTCTTTGAAATGCCTAGTGAAAACTAGTGCTTCAGAGAGGACAGAAAATGTGGGTACTCAAACAGCCCACAGACAGGCTTAGAACTAGCTAGTGGAAGACTGTGGGGAATTGATCATCTGGAAAGCATGCTGCAGCAGACAAAGCTTGCCTCTAGGCACTTCTGAAACCAAAGAGGAGAAACTCACAAAGCAATCCCCAAAGCATCATTTAATACGGAAGTGAAAACATCCTTTGTTTCCAACAGACCTGATGTGATTTTAATTAGGAGTGGTTGTTTCCTAGAACTGAGGAGTCCCAGGGCAAGGCAGCAAGATTACCCACACAACAAAGGGTAGTCAGCCTGCTCCTCAGATTTTTAGAAACAGCTAAGTCAATCTCCATGGGAGAGTTCATCATGTTACAGGAAAAAAGTAGCCAAGGCTCTGCACCAGATCTTCTTTTTGGTTAGTGGAGCCAACCTTGCAGGTTAGCACAGCCACCCTGGCACCCACACAGGAACCCTCCAGCCCAGGACTTCTCTACTCTCTAGCACAAGTCACAAAGCAACACCGCTGCATTTACTTTTTACTGCTCCATCTCCAACCCAGAGGGAGGTGATTTTGATGGATTTAGGCAGGATTCTTACTTAACCCAATGTGGATACCATTAAATTTTGAGCAACTAATTACCTAAATTTCAGTAACTTTTTTCAACCTTCTTGAACTTAAGTTTCTTTATAAATTCCTGGAGCCTTGCAGGCTGGGATGGGAGTACTTGCTAGACACTCAAAACACTGCAGAAAACTGGCTGTGGCAGCTAGTAACTCTCTTGCAGCAAGTTGTCTCCAGTAGAGTCAGAAACAATTAAAAATTCCAAAGTGGATCTGATGCCATTAGGTCACAAGGGACCAGTGAGAAGGACTTCAGCTCTACATTCATCAAGAATTAATCAGCAGCTCAGGCATCCTGCTTATCTGCTGCACTAGATCACATGAAGCAGTAATTTCCTACTACTTTATCAAACTTTAAGTTTATCCTTTAACCTTGCTGTGCTTTACTACTTTACCATAAGTACTTAAACATACCCTTTCATCTCACCCTGCTTTGACTCAGTCTAGAAAAGGTTAAACAGAAAACCAAACTTATTTGAAAGAAATACATCCCCCACTGAAAAATGAAACTTTCAGTGGGTACCAAGCACAAGGGCCAGGGTTTACAGCTCTTGCACAGCACGTTCTGCTAGTTACTTGAAGACTCTGACAGAACTGAAGGTGTACTAAGCATTAGAGCTGTTTCAGGTGATTAACTTGAGATTCTCGAGTTGCATGGAAGGCTCTGAAGTGCTTCTGGCACAGAAGAACAAACAGCATCACAGGACAACACGTGGCATGTCTTTCTAAGGTTTCTGTTCCCAAAGGTGACACGTCCTTATTTAAGGGAGAGAAGGAAAACGTCACCTACTGCCACTGGAGGCTTTCAGACAGTACATTCGAAAGCTACTCTTTAGGATGAATGCCTGCAGAAGAGAGTTTGGATGAGCAAGTAACAAAACTGATCTTCTGGAATGCAAATGCATTGGCCCTTCACTAACAGTGACACCAGGTTTAAGGAATCCCCATGCCTATATTGAGACTGCAGGGCAACAAACAGTGCTCCAGTTTCAGGAGGCTGTAAGTTCCAATGAATGCAAGACACGAAGTGACTTAGAAACATATTTGTGCTTAAATACAGCTTCTTTATCCAAGCTTGTGCATAACACTTCAGTGGTTAGACAACTCCAGGCACATGGCAAAAATGATAGGGGACAGCAACAGTAGCATTGAGCTAGGAAATCTAACATGCAAAGCAATTAGTTGCTTGACTTTTCTGTGACCTTGTCACGGCTTGAAGGGGGAACTTTAGCCTAGTCCCTGACTGCAAAGACTGAAAGTAAAATGAAGTACCATTGGATGTAAAAGGAAAATAATGATAAGGTCTATATAGTTCATTGGCTTGCTAATGGGGATATAGAGCAGAGGCATAAACAGTTCTTGCTCTCTCATCTCCTTCTGTCGCTTATGCTTGCAATTTTCTCTCTGGGAAAACAGGGGATCTCTGTTTTGACTATTGTGTGAGGTAATGGGAAGGAGGGAGGGAGTGGGGGAGGAGGTGAATGAACCCTCCTGAATCCATCCAGAGGGGGTCTTAGGAGTTTGTGTTGTTTATAAATTGTGACTATATATAGTAAATCTATTGTACATGTATTTTGTACATATTCATTGCATTTCATATTCCTAGATTTTAATTTGCTTGTAAATGGAGCTTCATTTGCTTCCATCCTAACCTGAGCTGGTCTGGCACTTTATTTTGGGGGTAGTTTTCTCCCCATTAGTTGAGGGGTAATATCAACCCACCACACTTGTAATGACCACCACGATGTCAGAGACTCTCCTAAGGCCTTTAATCCAATGCCTACCGATGGATACACAGTGGATTTGTCCACCAAACAGGGGGAGAAGGTTGTGAGGGTGGTACTGTCTTCTTCAATCTTTAGGAGCTACCTAAACTTGGACCACAGTAAACTCTCTTCTGGTTTAGCAATTTCAAACCTGCTACTCTCCTGTAGTGGAGAACAACTCTTGTTCAAATCAAACAGAGAGCATAAACTTCCCAGGCATTACAGGACATGCTTTAACAGCTGATTTATGTGCTAATCCTCCAAGCACAATCCAAAACTCGAGTGTGGGCAGAAATCATGGTCTTGTCTCTTCCCCAGCTGATAAGCTTACATTCTAATGTTGACACTCCAAAGAAATAAAGAGGTCATGCACAATATATCCTGGTTTAGGACAAAGAGGCAGGAAAATTGGCAGCTGCACAATGAAAAGAACTTCCCATGTGTTGTTTGGTTTTGGTTTTGTTTGCCCCTCCTCCCCTTTATTTTATTCCCCCCTCCCCCCACCCAGGGTTCATCAATTACTCATCAGATCCTTCTATTAAGAAAATAAATCTATTGAGCTGTTTTAGACAGTCACTGATTCAGTTTGCTTTGCCTAAAAAGCTTTCACCTTACCTGTTTGCACAACGGTGTGCATTATGCACAGAATACAACACACTGCCAATGACCAGAGTAGTTGAAAAGAGCTCTTTCTGAACAAAAGTTTCATTTGAATTACTACACCTTATTTATTTTTGGTGTGCCTGAATATGAAAGTGAGGTGATAAATAAAATCAATGTTATTATTTTTACATTAAAGTCTGAAGATTTGTATCTTTTGAGTGAAGCTGCAAACACTGCACACATTCCTTTGGCATTCAGTGGCCTTCCATCCAAATTCCACTTCTTACAGCATCCTGTAAGAATCCCTGGGGATCCTCTGGGAAAGAGATACAAGACTTGTGTAACACTAACTGCACTACAAACTCAAGAAACCCAGCTTTGTTTGTACAAAGGAACAAAGAATGTGCCAAGAGAGTATTTTGCAAGAGTCTGCTCCACTCCAAGAGCTAACAGCCTGCTCTAGCTGTAAGGTGATGTATGTCACACATACCTGGTGCCTAGGAAAATTCCAGAGACCCTAAGTAGAAAACAGCTAAAGGTAAATAAATTACCACTGGATATAAAAGAAAAATAATGGTAAGGTCTAAATAATTCTGTTGGCTTGCTAATAAGGATAAAAAGTAGTTGCATAAACATTTCTGTCTCTTTTCAACTCTTTAGCTGCTACTAGCTGGTCCTTTTGCTTAGCTTTGATGACCTTGGCTGTGTTCCTTGGTGTTGCTAAGTACTAGCAGGCCATACTAACTGCTTTCTCCTCTTTCCCTTGTACAGGGAGGAAAGGGAGGAATGGTGGGGAGGGAGAAGGAAGCTGTTGGTAGCCCCCTGGCTTGTCCAGAGGGGTCTTGGTGTTATTTATAAATTGTGAATATATTTGGTGCATACTCATTGCATTTCATATGTCTAGATTATAGTTTGCTTGTAAGTATAGTTTCATTTGCTTCCAAACCTTCTGAGCTAGTCTGGTGATTTATTTTGGGGGTCATTCTCAAAATTCATGGTGTGGGGGGTAATTCCCAAACCCACCACAGGCAGCTCCTCAGCAAAGTAAGCAAGCCATCATACAACCAGTATTAAAGTTCCACTGATACAGCCCAGACATGTCAGTTACTACAGAAATAACTTGTGAAGCAAAACAACTGTCCTTGAACTTTTGTTTATGTACATCTGGCCACGCTGCTGTCCACAGCCAAAGAATCTGACTTCACCTCAAGCCAACCCCAAGGAGCAGATACACACCTGCCGGTAGAACTTCTCATACACCGGATTTGCACTCGACAGCTGTGAAAAAGAGAGAGAGAGAATTAACCCTAAGGATCCATATTTCTGTTTCACTCTCCCTAGATAAGTAGCTAAACCACTTCTCACTAGTCTTCAAACAAGCATTAAGCATTTCTGTAATGGTGTTCGAGGTCCACCACAGCTCTTCATGCTGCAGCTTCCACAAGACTAAGGTCCTGTTGTGAGCTCAGTGATACTGACCAGTACCAGATCATCACCAGACAGGTCGGCAGGGTAAGCACTACGAAACAAGGATTCCTGAGCACGATCATCTACAGGCAAAAGAAGAGACCTGAAATGATGCAGGCTGGGAAGCGCTCTCTAATGAGTGCAAAGCAGTAAAGTTTTACTTTGGTATCCACTACATCATTCTTTTGATTTCAGCATGATATGCAGCTGGCTGGTACGCAGTTCTCAGATACACAGAGGAACTCCTGGATTCATAACCGAACCCACAGCAATGCTACCAAATAAAGACAGAGCAGCATTTAAACCGAGGTATTTTCTAACTGGAACCCTTGCAGTAATGTCTCCCTTAACTGCACTGCCATCTAGCAGGCACAGTGCTCACCTGAACAAGGATGGCACAGACCTTCCTTACCAGCTTTTTAAAGCACTCAGTCTGTGAGGCCTGAAACCTCGGAAGCCTTAACATCTTGGCCTACACCAAATACACTCCCAGGAAATGGGCTGTCAGGGGCACAAACCCGGACGCTGTTTGCATGAGGCTCCTGCTGCCTAGCCCCAAGACTGCACACACAGCTGGGTGCATTTATGCAGAAGATAACCCTGGAATCATTGCAATGTGCTGCCCTCACAAACCCAGCTGGAAGAACTGAGCATAATACAAGTTTATTACACAATACCCACAAAAAAACACCCCAAACCACCTAACGCAAGTACGATCCAAACTCCACGTCTCTCCCTCTAGGGGAAGACGATCTTAAACCCTAGGCTTTACAGACCTTGGTACAAACCAAAGCCAACAAGCTAGCTTGACTTGAAAATTTGGAAGCTTGCACTGAAATATGGAGTCCAAGAGTCCTGCAGGTCTGTAAATCACACAGCTGTAGGAGACACTTTGCTACAGCAGGCACAAACGGTTACAACTCAAGAAACGCCACACACGTTCTCGCCCGGCGACAGCTAGCGCAGCTGCTCTTTCCGCCAGGCTCCTGGGTGTCCCCAAACGCCAGGTAGCAAAGAACACTGGAAGAGGATGCTTGGTAGGAGTCAAGGGTTTAGCGTGATCCTGCTCAACTACAGAAAGCATGCAGTATCACCAGAACATGCTGAAAGAAAAATGACAGAGAACTGCTAGAAATCACAGAACTTTCATTCGGAGCTCGGCACCTGCTTGCTCAGTAAGCACACTGCCCTTGGGACAGGCAGTTTCTTCTAGAGACACACCATGTTTCTGATTCTCTGCTGTTTTGGGCTTTGTTGCTTGCTTGCTTATGGCTGCAGAGGGATCACAGGGTGTTAGGGGTTGGAAGGGACCTTTGGAGATCAAGTCCAATGTCCCTGCCAGAGCAGGACCATAGAATCTAGCACAGGTCACACAGGAACACATCCAGATGGGTCTTGAAAGTCTCCAGAGAGGGAGACTCTGCAACCTCTCTGGGCAGCCTGTTCCAGTGCTCTAGGACCCTCACAGTAAAAATGTTCTTCCTCACGTTGAGGTGGAATCTCCTGTGCTGTAGTTTATATCCATTGCCCCTTGTCCTATCACAGGGTGCAAGTGAGCAGAGGCTCTCCCCTCCCTCTTGACCCCCAGCCCTCAGATATTTATAGACATTTATTAAATCCCCTCTCAGTCTTCTCCTCTCCTGACTGAACAGCCCCAGGTCTCTCAGCCTCTCCTCATCAGGCACTGCTCCAGTCCCTTAATCATCCTTGTAGCCTCTGTTGGACTCTCTTGAGTAGATCCCTGTCCCCTTGAACTGGGAAGCTCATAACTGGACACAATATTCCAGGTGAGATCTCACTGGGGCAGAGGGAGAGGAGAATCTCCCTGGATCTGCTGGACACAGTCCTCTTAATGCAACCCAGGATCCCATTCTCTCTTGGCCAGAAGGGCACATTGCTGACTCATGAAGAACTCTTTGTCCACCAGGACTCCCAGGTTCTTCTCCATAGGGCTGCTCTCTAGCAGATCACCTCCTAATCTGTACTAGTGGGGGAAAAGCCAGTGAGTTTGTCAGGAGGGGTGAGGGAAGCATCTCCTGCATTATTATGTCTGCTGAGAAACCATGATTGGTATTCACTGTAACACCTCCATTTACACAGCTTAACCTGGGTCTGACTTTGCTGTGGTACCCAAAGAAGTTCAGTCATCAAGGAAGCATGCACTGACACATCCCTTAAAATAGCTAAATGAATACACCCGAGTTCTGCCAAACCTCTCACCACCACACCACCAGCACAACAAACACCACTTCCAATCCCTTTCTGGCACACTCCAAACCACACTGAATTTTCTGAACAAAACCCCAAACACTGCACTGATGTTAAGGGTCAAGGCTGAGCCAGGCACTAAATGATGCTAACTCCTCTCTCTTCCCAGAAGGGAAAAGATTAAGGGATAGAGACTAACAGGTCAGGGGGGGTGTGGAAACTAGAACAGCTCTAACAAAATAGTATCCACAGAAAGAAAATGATGTTAATAAGAAAGTAATTAAATATTTACAAATATACACAGAGAACAAATATCAAATTCCCCTAGAGTCCAGGCTGGACTCAGCAGCAGATGGGAATGGGATTCAGAAAATGGATCTGAGAAATGGATTTGGGAGCTCACAGGTGGGCATCAAAGGCAGAAGAGAGTCTTCCTCAGACACTGGCCACAGTACAAGAGGCTTTGACCCTCGTGATCCCTCAGGTTTATACTAAATATGACACACATGGAAGGGAGTATTTTGTTCATTAGGTTTGGGTCACCTGCCCTGTCACTCCTCCCCACAAGTGCAACTGGTTTACATACTTATGACCCTCTTCCTTATGACCCCCATACCATGGCACACAAGATTTAGCACTGAGCTTGGTCTCTACAGAAGCATAGGCAAGAGCCTTTCTACATACCAGCCCTTGGTAGTTACCATAAACATCAAACACCACCACTTCTGGAAGCAGACACTGACTGCAAAATCTTGCTATTAACTACAGAAAGCAAAGTCACTTTGAGAAGAGATATACCTGAAAAGTAAAATCCCCGAATAGAGAACCGGTTCTGCTCTAGCTCAAACCTGTGAGCACAGCTCACCAACTCAGCCACACTTTGAGCAGCATTCTAGAGGGAGAGTTCTAAATACTCACATCTTTTATTTACCAAGTCTTATTTCATTACAGTGTGAAAATACAGGCAGAGAATCAAATCAAAGCTATGAGAAGAAAAGCAGAACAGAGCTGGCCAGCACATGTGCTGAAAGTCTCAGCTGTCATGCATCATCCCTCTTGCCCAGTATCACCCTTTGTTCAGCCAAATGTTTCTTTCATTCCTACAGCCAAACTGATCATTGGCACTCCTGAACAGGAAACATTCTGTTCAAGTCCTGCAATGAAAACAACTACAGGCAAAACAATCTTTTTGTTCCGCACTTGAGAGCGCACACCAGTAATTCTTTTTCATTTCATCAGTGTTCCCAATATTCATTTTAACATGTGATGTGCCCTTGAGGCCAACAGGGACAACCATATGCTGGGGTGCATTAACAGGAGATTAGCAGATCCAGGGAGGTTCTCCTCCCCATCTACTCTGCCCTGGTGAGACCATGAGGTCTGTGGTGATAGGTTGGACTCGATGATCTTTGAGGTCTCCTCCAACCCTGGTGACACTGTGATACTGTGACCTCACCTGGAATACTGCACCCACTTTTTGGGCTCCAAGCTCAAGAGGGACAGGGATGTACTCAACAGAGCGCTACAAGGATGATGGAGGGACTGGAGCACTGCCTGATGAGGAGAGGCTGAGAGACCTGGGGCTGTTTAGTCTGGAGAGGAGAAGACTGAGAGGGGATTTAATAAATGCCTATAAATATCTGAAGGCTGGGGGTCAGGAAGGAGGGGACAGGCTCTGCTCAGTTGCACCCTTGTGATAGGACAAGGGGCAATGCATATAAACTACAGCACAGGAGGTTCCACCTCAACATGAGGAGAAACATCTTCACTGTGAATGTCCCAGAGCACTGGAATGGGCTGCCCAGGGAGGCTGTGGAGTCTCCTTCTCTGGAGACTTTCAAGCCCTGTCTGGATGTGTTCCTGTGAGACCTGCGCTAGATTCTATGGTCCTGCTCTGGCAGGGACATCTCTGGAGGTCCCTTCCAACCCCTAACATCCTGTGATCCTATGAACACCAGTATCACAGCAGTCACTAGAATTTCCTGTGACACCAAATAAAAGAACAGCAGTGAAGACGTTTCCCAAGGTGTTTTACTAGTGACAGCCTTGGTTTTCCTTCAAAGTACACATCACAATAAAACAACAGATACAACTATAGACGATATGGGTGCTGTGCTGAGCAACTGAGTACCCTCCATGGCTGCTGTGGGCCTATCATCCCTATGAGAACTTTCTAGGGGTGAATATGGGTGCTGTGGTCCCAACTGAAGAACTAAGCACCTGCTATGGATGCTGTGGATTCCCTCCTCATGGTCCCATTACCCCAAGAGGCACTCTCCACACCAGCCCAGTCCCAGGAAGGACCCTCAGCAGAAAGTGAGGCTGGGAACGTGCCAGTTAGGGGCAGGTGGAACAGCAAACCCCAGCTCTGGGGAAGCAGAGCTGGACAGCACCCAAGCCACAGTTACATAAATATCCAAGGGCTGGGGGTCAAGAGGGAGGGAACAGGATCTGCTCAGTTGCACCCTGGGATAGGACAAGGGCCAGTGGATATAAACTACAGCACAGGAGGTTCCACCTCAATGTGAGGAGGAACTTCTTTGCTATGAGGGTCCTAGAGCACTGGAACAGGCTGCCCAGAGAGGTTGTGGAGTCTCCTTCTCTGGAGACTTTCAAAACCCATCTGGACGCGTTCCTGTGCGACCTGTGCAAGATTCCAACCTGGTATTCTGTGATTCTGTAACTATAGTCTAAGATACTCTTCTGGGAGAAGAAGAGCAATGCTCAAGATCTTTCACAGTGTTGCTGTACAACTTACCTGGCAAAATTCTTTTCACAGGATTTGTAACAACCAATTGCAGAGAGCAAATTCAATCCATTCACAATGTGGAAAGGAAGGAGATAGAAGAGTTCAGACTCCACAGTACAGGAAAACAGAAACATTATGATGATTCCATCTAAAAGTTTCTCACTTCATGAGAGCAGCATCTGTTCCAGTAATTACAACCTTTGCAGCAAACCTATGAACTTGAGAGTACTGACCTAGAAATCAAACCACCTTCAGGAACAGCAGCACTCAGGTTTTTCATCTTCTGTTGTCAATCAAGCTTTTAGAGCCCCATGTTTTCATCCCTCTGGCACACGAGCATTTAAGTGTAATAAGGTATGACTCCCAGTCTGCCCACTCCATCCATCCACAAGCTTCTTTGCACAAAAAAAGTGTAACAAACAAACAAAAGCTGTCCACTGAGGCAAAAACCCAAACCACCAACGAAACCACACCTTTCTCTTCCAACCCGAAGGAGAAAGAGGAGAAACAAGCTATTCCATCTTGATTAAGATCAAAAATACTCTATCGTGATGCAAAGCTCTAGGATTCATTTTAGGAGTTTCCAGGTCAAAATACACAATCTGGTTGTAAGTGTTCCCCAGGCAGTCAGCCAGACAAAATCAGGGAAGTTCAGGGCAAGCTGGTTTCCTTACAATGCCCTTTACAAACAACAATTTGTCTTTGCCCCTCTCTTGCTTTACTGTCTCATCTGAAGTTTCACGGCAAAGCTTTCTAGCACTTTCCACTATATAAGCCTTCACATCTCCTACAGCAAGAACATCAGTAAAGATAATAAAGTATTTACTACAAATTTGTGTACAAAAATTACCAAGTACTTCTCAAATTCAACACTTTCATTCTCACTGAACAGCTGAACCATGCACAGAGACTCCACTGCCTTCTCTCTGCTTAAGTATCTGTCACTGCATAATTCAGAACGGTTCCGTTTCATTTCCAAATCGCTCCAGGAAACCTCCGTCGTCTTGGACTGAACAAAGCCTGGAGGTATGAAAGAGTAGCATGAAAGAGTTGCTCCATCTCCTCTCTAGATGTAGCTACTCTAACACAGTTGATACAATACCCATCACAAAATTAAGTCCTACCTGCCTCCACTACCCACAAGTTAAAACACGCACACAACTGCGTACTGGGATTGTCTCACCTTCCATGGAGGACAGAAAGGATCTCTGCAGTAAAGAGAATAAGCCAAGGTCTTGATTTTACCATTTTGTTGGTACATTAAAAAGAAATTAAGGTAAAATAAAAATCAGAACTTTGCCAGAGACCTCAAAAGCTTTGGCTCTACACTGCATGTAACACATACATGACTGTGGCAGTGTCACTCATTCTGCAGCACTGACATCCTGCACCAAGACATTAACCTGGCTCTGTGTGCATTAGACAGGCATCTGTCCAGCTTAGCCTCAGCTTAAGCTCTGGGCCCCTCAGTTTAGGAAAGATGTTGAGTTGCTGGAACATGTCAAAAGGGCAACAAAGATGGTAAGAGGTCTCAAGAACAAGCCCTATGAGGAGAGGCTGAGGGAGCTTGGGTTGCTTAGCCTGGAGGAGGCTCAGGGGAGACCTTATTGCTGTCTACAACTACCTGAAGGGAGGTTGTAGCCAGGTGGGGTTTGGTCTCTTCTCCCAGGCAAGCAGCACCAGAACAAGAGGACACAGTCTCAAGCTGCACCAGGGGAAGTTTAGGCTGGATCTTAGGAAGAAATTCTTCACAGAAAGAGATTGCCCATTGGAATGTGCTGCCCAGGGAGGTGGGAGTCACCATCACTGGAGGTGTTTAGGAAGAGCCTGGATGAGGCACTTGGTGCCATGGTTTAGTTGATTAGTTGGTGTTGGGTGACAGGTTGGACTCGATCTCGAAGGTCTTCTCCAACCTGGTTAATTCTATTCTATTATGCTTCCCTTCAACAGCACAGCACAATGATCTGGGCTGAGGTTTAAAGTGAGACCTGCAGTTCATCGGGATACAAACTGGCATGACTTGGGTGCATTAAGCAAGTTGGCTCCTAACCACTTTAAGATGACCACATTTTTCACAAAAAGTGTTTCATGATATCAGGAAGACAAACACCAGAAGTTACCATCCTATTCTCCCTAACTGAACTGTGAGCTTCCCCCTCCAGCACACAGAGGCAGTTTTTCCGAAGAAGCCACAAGTTCAATTTTCAGGAGCAACAAGAAGCTTTTGAATGTCCTCATCCAACAGCAGCAACTCCCCCACTCTCAACATGCATCTTCCACATCTTCACTTTTCACAGACTCACAGGATGTTAGGGGAGGGAAGGGACCTCTGGGGATCATGAAGTCCAATCCCCCTGCCAGAGCAGGGCCATACAAGAATGCATCCAGACAGGGCTTGAAAGTCTCCAGAGAAGGAGACTCCACAGCCTCCCCAGGCAGCCTGTTTCAGTGCTCTGGGACCCTTACAGAGAAGAAGTTCTTCCTCATGTTGAGGTGGAACCTCCTTTGCTGTAGTTTATATCCATTGCCCCATGTCCTATCACAAGGGTGCAACTGAGCAGAGCCTGTCCCCTCCCTCCTGACCCCCAGCCCTCAGATATTTATAGGCATTGATCAGATCCCCTCTCAGTCTTCCCCTCTCCAGACTACACAGCCCCAGAGGTCTCAGCCTCTCCTCATCAGGCAGTGCTCCAGTCCCTTCAGCATCCTCACAGCCCTCCTTTAGACTCTCTCAACTAGGTCCCTGTCCCTCTTGAACTGGAGAACCCAGAACTGACTGCAATATTCCAGGTGGGGCCTCACTAGGGCAGAGTAGAGGGGGAGGAGAACCTCCCTCAATCTGCTGGACACACTTTTCTGCTCTTCCTCCCTTAGTGACACAGGCCAGGTAAGCAACCATACAACTTCTCATCTTGGCTATAGCTTAATTTGAGTTTTCTGACAACAGATGACAATGTGTGAGACAGGAGGGGTTCCTCCTCACCGATGGTGCTGCCACAGTTAAACTTTCATTTGGTAGAAGTTTCCTTAGAGGTTCTTTATTAAATTGACAGTCATGCTCAGACCGTAACCCTTACTGAACAAATGCAAGTGGCAACCAGATGCTGCAGGATGGGTTCAAAATGGGAAGACAGAAGATGCCTCTGATTATTACTGAACTGGGAGGAGGAGGGGGAGATCATCGCCTTCAGTCTGCAACACTCTTTCAAGCATAGCTGATGTAATCAATTTTACTACAGCTGAAGTGAATACAGTCCTGAAGTACTTTTTGATGCTAATTTTATTCTGTTGGTTGATTAGTAGAACTTCCAAATTATTTAAACAGAGCTTTGAAACTCAAATGAAGGATGTGCAGCCCTCTCAGGCACTGCAGCTGCAAAACCATCTGAAAGTACCCTAGTCTCATTTGGAAATACCCTACTTCCTAGCCACCTTAAATGGCAGTCAAAACAAACATGGGGAGGGGAAAAGAAAATGTGACAGTTGTGAGCTTGACTGCAGGTTAATATGCCTTTTACTCTCTGCATGTGGTCTTCCCTCTTGACACCCAGCCTTCAGATATTTATAAGCATTTATTAAATCCCCTCCCTGTCTTCTGTTCTCCAGACTAAAAAGGCCCAGGTCCCTCAGCCTCTCCTCATCAGGCAGTGCTTCATCATCCTTGCAGCCCTCCATTGGACTCTCTCCAGTAGATCCCTGTCCCTCTTGAAATGGGGAGTCCAGAACTTGATGTAATATTCCAGGTGAGGTCTCATTAGGACAGAGTAGAGGGGGAGAAGAACCTCCCTCGATCTGCTGGCCCTATCTGCATACTTTTTATTGCCGGTGTTAGTAACTGATCTAACTGCAGTCAGTCTCCCTGCCCCCATGTCATTTTCACTTCCTCATACCCATATAAAATTTAGAACACTTGATTTGTTAGGGTTTTTCACAAGCCTGAAATTCCAGAAGTCAGAGCCCCCCACAAATGGTCAACAGAGAAAGCTTCCTCAATTGAGCCACTGGTGTAAGCCACAGGCACAATGGTTTTAAGGATACTGGTGATTTTTTCTGCTTCTGTCAACATTATCACACTTGTATTTAGTTCCCCTTCCATGTGACTAAAAAAAGTAAACAAACTCTACAATGAAAGGATTACAGAGCCTATAAGCAGAGCCTATGTCTTGCTGTAGAACACACCAGAGCAGACACTCCTCTCCCCAGATAAAAAGCCAGAATATCCTATGACTTTAGACTAACAGAATTAAGGTTGCTGGTGTATGAAAACACTTTCTGCTCCCCAGTTAAGGAGATGTTTTAAACATTGACCTTTTGTTTGAAAATAATGTTGGAAAAGAAACACAGAAAAGGCTAACCTGACTTTTAATATTAAAGCAGGCACTACACTTCATCAATAGAAATCTTTACACCTTTAAAGGCACTTGCTTTCTCCACATACTGGAAGCTCATCTCTTCAATGTCTTGAAAAACTAGTGACATAAGAAACTGCAAGTTGAGAAGCCTTGCTGCCACCTCTGAAAATTTACTTCTGTATGCTTAAGCCATTCACCCCCATTTACCTGCTGCAATTTCTGTACCTGTGACAACTGATTGTCACAGCCAAGCATCCCAAAGCAGTAACTCGAGCACCCACAGGCCCACCTCAGGCTTACGTCAGGCAAAAATGTGAATTCCACATGTCACTGCTAAAAGAAACAAACGATCCAATAAAAAGCATCAAATCCTACAGTTTATTAGCAATCAAATCTCCAGGGAATTAAGTGTAGTCCTAACAGCATAGAATAACTTGTATGAAGAGATGCTACTACCACGAGGAAAAAAATGAAAGCAATGAAGGTTTTGTCAAAGGGAGAACACCTGAGCATGAAATGGTGCCAAGAGTCTCCAAATCTTAGGACTATCACCCCAAAAGTTGTTCACTACTAGGCACCTGCACAGGCAGTCTGCAAACACGGCGTCCTTACACCATGGCTCCCTGTCCCGCTCCCCTCTCCAAAAGGGTAAAACGACTTCCAAGCACTATCTTCGGAGTCAAGCTTCTGTTAAAACAAGGAATTAAGCTCTCCCTTACAAACTAATCTTGCATACTGCCCATTAACAGGCTGCCACTTGCCTCCAGAGCACCCGTCCCGGTTCCTCCCCGCGCTGTCAGCTGCCGGGCTCCGGGAAGCGGGCAGGGAGCTTGGGCAGGCGGCTGCCCGCTTAGGCACCGGGGCACAGTTACCCAACCCAGGGGTATCGCGTTTCAAACCCTCAGCGAACACTGCCCCCGCCTCCAACTTGACCACCTGCCTTCCAAATCTACGGGGCGGATTTTCTTGTTCTTTAAACCTGGCGCCCCATACCTAGAAGACAAAAAGACCAACCGCGATTACAGCCGCCGCAGCCCAGACCTCTGCGGGCTGCCAGGCGCGACCGCGGTGTTGCCCGGCCGGAGAGCCGCTCCCCAGCCAGGGGGACGCTGGCGGCTCCTCCACACTCCGGCGGGCCGGGTTCCCCCCTCCCGGTCCCGGGCAGAGGCAGCTGCAGGCGGGCACGATCTCGCTTACCGCCCCGCGGCACCCCCGGGCGGCGGCTCGGGGCTGAGCTCCCAGCCGCCGCTGCCCCTCTCTCCCACAGAGACACCGTGCCCGCACCAGCCGCGCCTCAGCCGCCGCCTGACAGCGCCGGCGGCAGTTAGCGCGGCCGTTAGCGCGGCGGGGCAGGGCTGAGGGGCGGCGGCGGACAGCACACAAAGCCGCGCCGCCCGGGGGCCCCCTAGCAAGCACCCAGCCGCTCCCCGGCGGCGTCCAGGCGCCCCGCCACCCACCCCAGCGCCACGGGACCCGGGCAGTTCCAGGCCCTGCTCCTGTCCCGACCCCGGGAGGCACCAGGCCTCGAAGCACACCGGCGGAGGGAGGCGAGCGGCGGGCAAGGGCGGAGAGCCCCATGCCTGCGCGGGGGGAGGACGCCGGGAGGTACCTGTGTCAGGGAGAGGTGGGCGGCCATGCTGCTTCCATCATGCACCGGCCGGGCCGCAGGAAGGACGCGCCGCGGGCACGGCACTCACGGCCCAACTTCAGCAACTTCCCCAGCCGGCGCCGGCCAAAACCCGGCACCGGATCCACGCCCGCCCGACGGCCGGAGCTGGCGCCTCCTCCGCCCGCTCACGGCAACGGGAGCCGCACGCAAAACCGGGCGCCGGAGCGCGCTCGGCGGAGCCGGAGCCTGCTCGGGGCAGCTGCAACAAAAACCCGGAGCCGGAGCTCTTGGCCTCCCATGGCAGCTAACAGCCCCGCCCCCAGCGCCCAGGCTTTCCTTTACCTTTTCTGTTGGCCCAGCTTCTGCTGGAAACGCTTCAAGCATTTTGAAGGGTTATAGTCTCCCAACTGAGTCATGACACAGGTAGGAGAGGTCCCAAAACAGGAGGGGCATCAGGTCTGGGCTCAGTTGCAACAGAATTGGGCACAGGGCCCAGGAGGAAGCGTGTGAGCCCAGCAGGATGTGCTGACCCAACACATCCTCTCCTGGCTCAGCAGAAGCGAGGGGCAGCCCTGGCCCCTTGTCTCTCTCCACTCAGGAAGCTGGTGTCCTGCTCCTGTCAGGCTGCGCTGGTGGAGCAGCTTGGGGAGCAGTGGGTCTGCTGGGCCCTGAAAGCAGAAGGAATGGGGCACAACCCCTGTGACAGGAGAAGCCGTGACATTCAGCAAGTGACAGAGGAGCAAGCTGGAGTGGGAAGCAAACTGCGCCTCATTCTCTTAACCTGTGAGAAAGTTGAGTACAACCTGACTGGAAGCTGTATTTGTGGGGATGCTTATTTTCCTGCTCTCTCCCACATAGGGCTTTGGCTTCACTGAGGCAAACCTCCCTCTGCCGCAGGAGCCAGGGGACAGAAGAGCAGGTGCTGATCCTCCTGTACCTGCTCACACCCACACCCTGCCTGTTTCAGCTGCTGTTGTGAGCTGCATCATGCATCATTACCAGGCGTGGAGGGAAAAGAACATTGCCTTTTTTCTATTTTTTTTTACTTTACCCCAGGAAGAATTAGGCACAAATTTAAACCTGAAATGCACGTTTGGGCCAGTAAGAGGAAAACACCTAGAATCAGACTTGATCATTGGAAAGGTTTGACAATGTGCTTTGGTTTCCTTCTTTGTTCTTCATTCTCAATCGCTCTTCATTTTTCTCCTGTGCTTTCCAGCTCAGTTTCATGCTCATGCTGATGTTCATGCCCCACCTCTGAATCCTGTCGTTCCCCAGCTGGCTGTCATTTTGAGCTGCTGCTTCTCATCATTCCCATGAACATGTGGGATCACTCCTTCCCACCTGTTCTCTAAAAAGGGTTTTCAGAAGCTCTGCTTCACCAGCCTGTTTCTCAGTTATTGTTTCAGCAAGAAGAAGAAGATATGGAGAATATAAAAAGCAAACAGAATAGATGTAAAACCATTCACACCATTCACTTATTCCCTGCCATACCTCACACTCATTTCCTCCTAAATAAAAACAGCACAGACTGGGTTGATGTTTTCTTCTTTGATTACAGTTGGAATACTATCCCACAGTAATTAACGCCTGCAAATTAAACCAGAAGACTGTCAAAAGCACAGCTGTGTCTCCTGGGGACAGCAATATTTGAGGAGGGGTCATGGAGATTCAGAGGGCCTGGGTTCCTCTCAGCTCTGACCTCACGTAGATGCCCTTTGCTCTGGCAATTTGTTTTCTGTTTCTCTCAGTCTCCTCTTCCCAGGCGAGGAGAACAGCTACAGCTTGGCAGCAGGCTGGTGGCGTCTCAGGAGAGAGGTTACACCCAGGCTGCTATCTCCTCACAGCAAACAGAAGGAAAATGGCTGGCTCTGGAGTCAGAGGCTTGATGTGCAGAGCTGCTGTGAGCAGGGTTGTGTAGGGAAGCTGATCCAGCTGCTGTTCCCTTTGCCAGGCATTGCATCAAGCATTTCCCATCTGGTTCAGGACTAGACCCACAGCTGCAGTAAGGCTACTGAAATAAGGGTGTTTGGTCAAGGAACACAAGGGACTTGAAGTTACAAGTACTCACCTCTCCCAGCAGAGCCCTTCATGCAGGGCAGCCTCACCCAGACGACAATTAAATGTCTCCACTGAGAAGAATGTTGTGGTCTGGGTGAATGACTGTCACTGAAGGCCTGATACAACAAACCCCACAATTTTTCTCCCTCAACCTGTGAAGTGCACAGCAGTCCAGAGAGACTTTTCATAGTGATTTGGAGCTCTCCTAAGCAGCAGCAGCAGACTATGAGTTGCACTTGCTGCTTAGGAACCAGCAGGCAGTGACAGGCATCTGTTTACACCCTGAGTATGTATATAGCACATGTGGCTCCTCTGAGAGGTGGATGGAGATCCAAACCACAGTCATCATGCATGACCACTCTGTTCAGAGTGCAAGAATCACTGCAAATTAAAATGAGTTCCATTCAATCAGTGGCCACATAGATCTTTCCAGTTGCTGACCAAGCAGTGTGCCCAGGTGGCCAAGAAAGCCAACGGCATCCTGGCTGGCATTAGAAATGCTGTGTCCAGCAGCAGTAGTGAGTTAATTGTCGCCTTGGACTCAGCTCTGGGGAGGCTACACTGAGTCCAGTTTTGGGGACCTCAATCCAAGAGAGATGTGGAGGTGCTGGAGCCAGTGCAGAGGAGGGCAAGGAAGCTGGGGAAGGGCCTGGAGAAGAGCAACTGAAGGAGCTGGGGATGGTTAGTTTGGAAAAGAGGAGGCTGAAGGGAGACCTCATTGCTGTCTACAACTACCTGAAAGGAGGTTGTGGAGAGGCTGGTGCTAGTCTCTTCTCACAGGTAATAGAACAAGAGGGAACAGCCTCAAACTACAACAGGGTAGATTTAGACTGGACATTAGGAAGATTTTTTTTTCATGGCAAGAGTGGTCAGGCATTGGAATGCGTTGCCCAGGGAGGTGGCTGAGTCACCAGCCCTGGATGTGTTTAAAGACAGTTTAGATGTGGTGCTTGGGGATCTGATTTAGGGGTGAACCTTGTAGAGTAGGGTTCTGGGTTGGACTTGGTGATCCTGAGGGTCTTTTCCAACCTGCATCTTTCTGGGATTCTGGGATTCTGTGACATAGAAAGGCCTTACACAAGTCAGAATCAGACATTAATGACCTCTGTGCTTTATAAATCCCTTATGATCACCAAAGATCTTTGTTAGTGAAGCTAATAACATTTTAATCCTATCCACTGGTCTCCCTGGAAATACCTTCTTAAGTGGCCATCCCTTCCTTCTTTACAGCAGTGTTTACATGATGGATCAAGACACAGGAAGCCCATTCCTTTTCTCCAAAACAACAGGCATTTAGTGTGACTCGTTCTGCTAGTTGCAGGAAAAGGATCATTACCGTGCAGAAGCAGGAGGGTGACTAGAGGAATGACTCACTCCTGCCCGCTGCATACCTGAGCACGAAATGAGGTACCCAGCTTCTGGGAACTTCAGTGCAAAGCAAATTAGTAGCTCCCAGTACTACACACACAGAAGGATTGCACCATTTTGAGTTTTACTGAGCAAAACGAACCACATGCAAGAATAGACAAATCCCAGCACAAAGGAACTCCTGCTCTATGACCAAAGAATGAAATGGAAGGGAAACAGGTCACAGGCAAACACTGTCCCGTGTTGCTCAGCTTTCAGAAAGCCACACAACAGCCCTGCTCCTGATACACAGAAGCATCTTCCCACACTTAGATCACAGTATCACAGTACATCAGAGGTTGGAAGGGACCTCAGCCATCACCAAGTCCAACCCCCTGCCAAAAGCAGGATCACCCAGGGTAGTCTGCAGAGGAATGCATCCAGGTGGGGCCGGAAAGTATCCAGAGAAGAAGACTCCACAACCTCTCTGGGCAGCCTGCTCCAAGGCTCTGTCACCCTCACTGTAAAGAAGTTTCTCCTCACTTTGAGGTGGAACCTTCTGTGTTCAAGTTTGTATCCATTGTTCCTTGTCATATTACTGCACATCACCAAAAGGAGCTTGCCCCCATCCACCTGACATGCACCCCTCAGATATTGATAGACATTGATCAGATCTCTCAGTCTTCCCTTCTCCAGACTTAACAGCCCCAGGACTCTCAGTCTCTCTTCACAGGGGAGATGCTCAAGTCCCCTATCATCCTCATGGCTCTCCATTGGATTCTCTCCAGCAGGTCTCTGTCTCTCTTGAATTGGGGAGCCCAAAACTGGACACAGTATTGCAGGTGTGGTCTCAGCAAGGTGTGGTGGATTGACATTCCCCACACACACACACATTAAATTTGCCAGACCAGCTCAGATGGAAGTAAATGAAAGTTGTCTTTACCAGCAAAACTACAATCTACAATGGAAAGCAATGAATATGTATAAATATACAATATTTACAGATATTGATAATTAATAAACAACACAAGAACCCCTGTGACCAAGGGCCAGGGGAAGCTATTAGCTTCTCCCTCCCTGCCTCCCCCTTATTCCCCTGCACAGAAGGGACAGAAGCAGAGAAGTTAATACCAGTCACAACAAAAGCAGTGCAGCCAAGGTCAAGCAGAGCACCAAGTTAGTATCTGCCAGCCCGAGAAAGTGGGAAGATAACTCTCCAAAGGGATTGTTTAGAACTATCTTTATTTCCCTCTTTACACCCAATAGTGATTTCTTTGCATTTTAACACTTTCTGTTCAAGATCTGTAGGGGGAAAAAAAATTAAAGGCATAGCCTGAAACCACCACACCAGGACTACTGACACAAGTTGGTTTAGGAAGTGCCTGTTGTGGGCATGTCCTCAACTAGAAATACACCCTGGGTTATGCTTTGTGTGCTCTGTTACGAAGCTGCAGGTTTTCTAGACATGGGGTTACTGATAGGCTGGTATGTTCTAAGGCCACAAGAGCCCATTATGATAATCTAGCCTGACCTTCTTCAGCAGATCTTCCACAGAGATCTGGCAACTTTGTACCTCACACCTGCAGTGTGTGAGTTCTACAGTGTAGCTCCTAGGAGGATGTCCAGTACTAGAATATGTGCATTGATCATTATGAAACTGCAGACTTTCAAACTTACAGCTGCCTTAAAAGTGTTTTAAAGTGGGTGGTTGGATGATTCTTCCCCTTTACTTTGCTCTGGCAAAACCCCACCTTGAATACTATGTCCAGTTCTGGTGTCCCCATGACATTACAAGTACATGGAACCGTTGGAGCAAGTACAGAGGAGGGCCATAAGGACCATCCAAGGGCTGGAGCACCTCTGCTGTAAGGATAGCCTGAGGGAGCTGGGGTTGTTCAGCCCAGAGAAGAGAAGACTCCAGGGAAACCTTAGAGCTGTCTTCCAGTACCCAAAGGGAATCTGCAGGAAGGCTGGAGGGGAACTTTTCATGAGAGTGTCTAGAGACAGGACAAAGGGGAGTGATTTGAAACTGAGAGAGAGTAGGTTTAAACTGGCTCTTAGGAAGAATTCAGTACTAGGGTGGTGAGACTCTGGAATAGGTTCCCCAGGATGCCTCCTCCCCAGTGGTGTTCAAGGCCAAGCTGGATGAGGCCTTAAGGAGCTGAGTCTAGTTGAGAGGTGTCCTTGCCCATGGCGTGGAGGTTGGGGCAGATGATCTCTAATGTCCTTTACAACCTAAGGCATTCTAGGATTCTATGATCAAATTTATACAAAACTGTAGCAGTATTAAGGAAGCACAAACTAGGCTATGAAAGGTATCTTTGCATAGTTCTTAATATGAATGTTTTCTGTTTTGGACTTGAGGATCTTTGAGGTCTCTTCCAACCTTGGTGATTTGGTGATTCTGTGTGATTCCATGAATATATGTGAATTTAATTTCTTCACCTGGCAGTCTTGTGTCACACAGAAACAGAGTACAGCATGAAATAATTGTACCTCATAGTTTTTTTTAAAGATGATGTCATTGACAGTGCAAATATTCACAATCCCAAAGGGCAGAACCAATTTTGAACTGTAACAATCAGAAAGGACAATCTTGAACTTCTATTAAGAGATTGGAATGCTACAGCTGACAATAACCTGAATAAGGCTCAAGTGAACCTCTTCAAAACACTTAGGCTAGATGGAAGAGTTGGCAAATTAAAAATGCAGCACTACAGACCCACTTAAAAACATATACAATTTAACTTTTCAGTAAGACTGTAAGCATATTCTCTCCAACTGATTTGTGTGAGCCAACTGCATGGGGCTAAACCTCATGCCCCAAAGGAATTAGAGAAAATGTAGATATGTATAAGAAGTAAGCCTGACCTCTTTATAAGCTAGATGGATGACACAGAGCAGTGACATTTTGCACATAGGATTTAACTTTAAATTCAAGATCATATCTGAAACCCAGAGAACCCTTCAGAAGACACTACTGTGACATGATGTCCAGATAATAGAGCAGTAGATTTAGCTGTTCCTTGGTACATCTTAATGTATGCTCTGACAGAAATAGAGCAAGTGATACCACTGCTGAAGAAGCAACAATCTTCATTATAAATTAAACACATCAATATTGTAATGTGTATTGCATACACATTGGAGAGCAGTGAAGGGGAAAAGGACCTGGGGGTCCTAGTGGATGGGAGGTTTACCATGAGCCAGCAATGTGCTCTGGTGGCCAACAAGGCCAATGCCATCCTGGGGTGTATTAGAATGTTAGTAGGGTAGTAGGTCAAGAGAGGTTCTCCTCCCCCTCTACTCTGCACTGGTGAGGCCTCATCTGGAATATTGTGTCCAGCTCTGGACCCCTCAGTTTAAGAAGGACTTCAGGGAACAGTGAAGGCATGAGCTAGAAGGCTTAACAATAGTGGAAAAGCAATCATATTTGGAAGGGTGTCCATTCTTTTGCTCCCAGAGTAGACAAGGACAGAGATGATTTGACCATGTTAGTTAACTGTGATTAAGCCACATTTTAAAGGGTTGTGGCAGTTTAGGCTGGGTGCCTCCTGTTACTGCCACATAAGTTACACCTCCAGTGTCCTGAGTGTCCAACCCAGTAGGTGGACACAGGAAACAGCCTATTTCATACCCACAAATCCTGTGCCCTATAAATCCATCTGCAAAGTCCTTCTCTTCCTCTTTCTTCTCTCTCTGCTCCCATGGGAGATGCTCCCTATCAGGTAACGGTGGGGGAGTATCTCAAGGCCTCTTAGGTCTGTCTAGGCCTAATGCCAGGAGGAGAAGGGGCGGGGGGGGGGGGGGAGGAGTCTCAGACCTGGCCATCCTGAGACTAGCCTAGCAGTGGGTGAGAAGAAAGAGCCCTGAGGGTTTTGGGAATACCCTCAGGTGGGGAGAAGGGAAGTGTTGGAAGGCCTTTGGGTGTGCTGTAAGGGACTCTGTAGGCTTTGGGATTCTTTGCCACTGTGCTTTGCAATTTCTGTAAAACACCAATTGCTTTTCCATTGAAACTTTCCTTCACTTTGCAATCCATTTGTGAGTGTCATTCTTTTGCCCCTTTCAGGGGCAACAGAGGATCTGTCTGGCCTCAAACCAGGACAAGGGTGCCAGTTGAAACAGATGTTTTGGTGCCTTTGTTGCTGTGGAGAAAGATCACAAATGACTGACCAATACAGTGAGTACAGGCATTGCTTGCCTACATCTGTATCCGTCCTGCACGCTGTAAGGGAGGCTGCAGGTTGAGCTTTGGGAAAGCTATCAGACACCATATTGCAGCATTCTTTCTTCAGGAAGAAGGAATTTGGTGTGAGTCCGTAGGAATCTCTACAGATTCTCATTCTGCTGCACTTCCCTGTCTCACAACCACAATCCTGCTCTAAGTCCACAAATGAGAAACCACCCTGTGGGATCATTTTTGATTTACAGCTCTGTAGCAGGGCAAGGAATCCATTCTGTTACTCAGCCAACTATTGCACAGCACTGGCTGCCAAAATGTTTCTTTAAGTGCAAAACATAAAATCCCACTGGTGTCGACATGTAAGACTGAGGAATGTTGCTTAAAAACCTCTCTTTGTCTTCTGGACTCCTGAATTATTGATGTGTAATTAAATATTTTCATTCTCCTAAATCAGTTTGGTACTATCAGTGACAGTAACTTGACTGATGAGATAGCACCAAAGATGTTTTCCTTCATGACAAATGTTTTAAACAATAAATATCACTGCTGAATATCACAGACTGAACATTACTTCACTGCAGAGAATTGTTCACAACTGATGAAGTCGCCAAACCACTGCCCATCTTTGGACAGGCTGAGGGAGCTGGGGGTCTTCAGCCTGGAGAGGAGGAGGCTCTGGGGAGACCTAATAACAGCCTGCCAGTACCTGAAGGAAGCTTATAATAAGGGTGGGGAGAGGCTGTTTGCAAAGGCCTGCAGTGACAGGATGAGGGACAATGGCTTCAAACTAGAGCAGAGCAGATTTCGATTGAATGTGAGGAACAGGTTCTTTACTATGAGGGTAGTGGAACATTGCAGCAGGTTGCCCAGGGAGGTGGTTGAGGCCCCATCCCTGGAGATATTCAAAGTGAGGCTCAACAAGGCTCTGGGCAACATGATCTAGATGGGGATGTCCCAGCTGACTGCAGAGGGGGTTGGACTGGATGACCTATGGAGGTCCCTTCCAACCCAGACCGTTCTATGATTCTATGACGTTCTTGTTTGGTTGCACACACAAAGAATACATAGAATAGAATAGAATAGAATACATAGAATAAACCAGGTTGGAAGAGACCTTCAAGATCATCGCATCCAACCCCTCAACCAATCCAACACCACCTAAACAGCTAACCTATGGCACCAAGCATCCCATCAAGTCTTCTCCTGAACACCTCCAATGACGGCGACTCCACCACCTCCCCAGGCAGCCCATTCCAATGGGCAATCACTCTCTCTGTATAGAACTTCTTCCTAACATCCAACCTAAACCTCCCCTGGCGCAGCCTGAGACTGTGTCCTCTTGTTCTGGTACTGGCTATTTGGGAGAAGAGACCAACATCTGTCTGTCCACAACCTCCCTTCAGGTAGTTGTAGAGAGCAATAAGGTCACCCCTGAGTCTCCTCTTCTCCAGGCTAAGCAACCCCATCTCCCTCAGCCTCTCCTCATAGGGCTTGTGTTATGTTCCTAGCAGCAAGGACAACACCCAAAAAACCTGGAAACCAGAGGGAAGCCTCCTATGTTGCAATCTGAGCTTCAAGCCCAGTAACAGTTTGCTCCAGTCAGCAGTTTCACTTTTGAAGCTGGCATGCCTGCAGCATGGCACAGGTAACAGCAGCAGGTTCAATTCACTGAGCTGCATGGCATCTCAGAAAGAGGAGTTACTAATTGAAAGAATGAGGCATCAGACCTGGAGGAGGCGGGGAGTGGAGTCTGGGTTTGGGTTTTTAACTGTGTTTGTCACGTACATTTGACAGCAAATTGGAGCCCATCCGACAGCCAGGCTTTTTTTGGCTCTCGGGAGCTCGAAAGGGGAAAAGTATCACCAAAATTGCTTCAGGAAGTGGATCAGGAAACTTTTGACTGAAGTCTCTGATAGAAGCATAGAAGCTTGGAGAGCTTCCTTGTGTTACTAAATCATTTAATAGGTATGTTTCCAGTCAGCTGACTGGGAATCACTGCATTTTTAAGGTAGTTTCTGTCTCAACATATATGGTAGAGGCAGGACAGGAGGCCTGGCCTATTAACAACTGGCACAGACAAAAGCCAGCCAGATGGTGTTGGTCTAAAAGAGCTCTCTTGTCCACAATGCAGCATCCACATCCTTGGCAGACTGTAAAATGAGCAGCCCTGTGGAAAAGGACCTGGGAGTCCTGGTGGACAACAAGTTCTGCATGGGACAGCAATGTGACAATAGGATCCTGAGGTGCATTAAGAGGAGTGTGTCCAGCAGATCAAGGGAGGTTCTCCTCCCCCTCTACTCTGCCCTGGTGAGACCTCACCTGGAATACTGCATCCAGTTCTGGGCTCCCCGGTTCAAGAGGGACAGGGATCTGATGAAGAGAGTCCAAGGGAGGGCTACAAGGATGATGAAGGGACTGGAGCAGTGCCTGATGAGGAGAGGCTGAGAGACCTGGGGCTGTTCAGTCAGGAGAGGAGAAGACTGAGAGGGAATTTAATACATGTTTATAAATACCTGAAGGCTGGGGGTCAAGAGGGAGCGGACAGGCTCTGCTCAATTGCACCCTGTGATAGGACAAGGGGGAATGGATAGAAACTACAGCACAGGAGGTTCTACCTCAATATGAGGAGGAACTTCTTTACTGTGAGGGTCCCAAAGCAGTGAAACGTGCTCCCCAGAGAGGTTGTGGAGTCTCCTTCTCTGGAGACATTCAAGACCCATCTGGATGCATTCCTGTGTGACCTGTGCTGGATTCTGTGGTCCTGCTCTGGCAGGGGGGTTGGACTCGATGATCACCAAAGGTCCCTTCCAACACCTAACATCCTGTGATCCTGTGTGATCCTGTGTGAATCTCTCCTTATCCCCTTTACCACTTTTATACATCTGTCTTTTCCACCTGTCTGTAGTTCTATCTCCTGCCCTATCTCCTGCCCTATTCTGCTAAGGAGATTCAAAAAGTCAGAATGCTCATGAGACTTTACCTTCCAGTTGCCTCAGTTTTGTACCACTGCTGAAGTAATGTTCATCAACTACTCTATCTCATTTGGGATTGCTAATTTAAAAAGTAATAGAACTTCATACTTGAGTAAGCAATGTAATATGAAGAGCTATTTTTGTGGAGATGAAATGTGTTAGAAAACTGTAAAATTCCTAAAGTTTTACATGTGCAAATTGAGCATATGTAATTATTTCATGAACTGTGTGTGCTTCTTCAGGCAGAGAGAAATATTTCCAAGTACCTCACTCAGCCTAATGTTGTAATTTGAGTCTTCATGCACATTGAGTAAGATCTGCCCAAACAATAGAACAGGTCTACATTTAGTCAATGCAGTTTTCACAGTTTATTATAAACTGTATTAGTTAGGTCTGATTCTCAACACTAGGGGACTCAACCTTTGCTGATGATGCAAACAGTCTGGGGGTTTGGCTAATGTGAAAGCCTACAAAAAGGAAATATAATAATCTAGAATCTATGACAGAATTACATTTAGCCCACAAGTCTCCCAGCTGGTTCTAGATTTACCACTACTTTCATCACTGCATTATGTGAGCCCAGTTCCCTTCCCTTGTAGGCTGCTGCACAACTGCAACAGAAGTCCATAGTTTCACTTTACTCTATGAGGAGAACCATAGAATTGTTAGGGTTGGAAGAGACCTCAAGGATCATCTAGTTCCAAAACCCCTGCCATGGGCAGGGACACCTCACACTACAGCAGGTTGCTCAGAGCCACATCCAGCCTGGCCTTAAAAACCTCCAGGGATGAGGCTTCCAGCACCTCCCTGGGCAACCTGTTCCAGTGTCTCACCATCCTCATGGAGAAGAACTTCTTCCTACCAACCAATCTGAAGCTATCCATTTCTAGTTTTGCTCCATTCCCCCTCAGTCATATCACTACCTGCCACCCTAAAAAGTCCCTCTCCAGATTTTTTGTAGGCCCTCTTCCCATACTGGAAGGCCACAAGAAGGTCTCCTCGGAGCCTTCTCTTCTCCAGACTGAACAGCCCCAACTCTCTCAGTCTGTCTCCATAGGAGAGGAGCTCCAGCCCTCTGATCATCCTTGTGGCCCTTCTCTAGACACATTCCAGCACCTCCAGGTCCTTCCTGTAATAGGGGCTCCAGAACTGGATGCAGTACTCCAGGTGGGGTCTCACCAGAGTGGAGTAGAGGGGGAGAGTCACCTCCCTCGCCCTGCTGGCTATGAAGATGCTCTTATGTCAGTATCTACTGATTGTAAAGAAATCTCTTCCATCTCCAGCCAACATGTTATTCAGCAGCTTCAACAGATCTGCACAGTGCTGGTGAGAGGAAAGTAAAGGTCTTGCTCTGGAAACCAGACAAGGAAATGCCTAAAACTGTGAGCTGACTGAAAGAGTAAAAGGAATTGAGTCAGCATTCTGGAGAAAGGAAGGAACAGGGAGGGGTGGCACAAGAAGTGTATTCTTCCAAATAGAACTATGTTCAAAGCAGATAACGTATGGGAAAGAGAAGTACTACTAGCAAGCCATAAATATCATCAAATTGATCTAATGCACCATTAAAGTTCGTGGATCAAATCCTGGTTCCTGGCCAAAATGCACCTGCTCACCAAAGCCTCTCAGAGAACTGGTTGTAGTTTTCTGATTCACTGCCCAGCTCATCTCTAGCAATGTGATGGGGATGGAGATGATTCATTAGCAGGGGGAGCCAAACTGCAGCTTCTCTCTTCCACAATGCCTTTAACACTGTTCAGATGGGCTGTAAAATGGGTTAGTATCTCAGCTCTTAGACCATTAAGAATTTTGCAGTCTGAAGGAGAAATTTCCTAGATGGGAACCTTGGGTGGTTTCCTCTTCTTTTGTGCTGCCTGACAACTGTGCAGGGGACACAGGACAGTGACAATGGCCTAAGGCTTTCCACTTACAACTTTCCTCAGCTTTCTCCAGCTGTGTGAACCCTTCCATTTCTCCAAAATAAACAGTGTTTGTTTAGCTATATGGTTGCAGGTCTGTATTTACAGATCACTAAGCTGCAAACCCAATTCAGATTTCTTGTGTTTGGGGGAACTATATCCCTGGCTGCTGTATGCCCTCTGATCATGCATAATTTAGAACAGATGGCTCAGCAGCTGAGCTGCCAAACACACCAGGTCAATTCAAATGCCATCCAAAAGTAAAAGTTAAGTGGGATAAAACTTTTCCTTCCACCACTGTAGATAAACCTGGCCTATCTGCTTGGAAGATGCTCTCTTTTTTTCCTTCATTTTCTGCCTTCCTACTTATTTTGTTTTCAAATAGAACAGGCTCCTGGGGGAAAAAAAAAAGTCAGTTTTACTGGCTATGAACATTTTGTTGCATATTTTCCATTCATTTATGTATTTAGTTAGTTATTTCCTGCTTTACTTTAAAATAAAGATACAGCCTCTGGAGCTAAGAGCTTACATGGTTTATTTGAGCTTTCATTTTAAAAGCCAACAAGAAAGCAGCAAAAGAGAGGCCCTTTCTGGCTTTCAAGGTTGCCCAGAAAAGCTTGAAAAATGTGAACCCTGAAGGTTCAGAGACCAAAATTCTTCTTTAACTTATGCTTTGGTTGGCAGAGCTTAAGCACAAATAAATAATTTAAAATACCTGTAATATGAAGCCTAATGATTTTCCCATTTCAGCAATCTGATATAGAAACAGCTCCCAGAAAGTTCTCCCCAGCTTGTAATACATCCTGGCCTTTCCACAGGACCCCCTGCAAAAGACTTGGTACATGGCTTGGGTAAGTGGAGGCATTACAGGATCACAAGATCACAATCACACAGAATCACAGGATGTTAGGGGTTGGGAGAGACCCCTGGAGATCATCAAGTCCAACCCCCCTGCCAGAGCAGGGCCATAGAATCCAGCACAGGTCACACAGCAACACATCCAGACAGGGCTCCAAAGTCTCCAGAGAAGGAGACTCCACAACCTCTCAGGGGAGCCTGTAATTGTTCCTGCAGGTGTTACTATGCCTTAGGCAATGCCTTAAGTGGAAAGCAAACCTGATTTAAATCTACCATATGTCTTCATTTTCCCAGCTCTGCCAGCTTTTTTTCCATATGGATTTTCTTCCTGAGGATATATATCTCTGTCTATTAATCTGTCCATCTCCCCAAAATGATGTGTCTAGATGTCTGAATTTCTTAGCATCAGGAATCCCGACACAACACATCCAAAAAAATGGCAGATTGCATACTGCAGAGTTTCTCTGTGCATGACAAAAATCAAACATTTCCAAGAAGTAATTACAATGTCTGAGCATCCACAGCACAGGAAATGCCCACGTTGCTATGGGGAACAGCAATGACAGCCATCACTAGAGTCATAGAATCATAGAACTGGTAGGAAGGATTGGAAAGGACCTCAAGGATTATCTAGTTCCAACTCCCCTGCCATGGGCAGGGACACCTCACACTACAGCAGGTTGCTCAGAGCCACATCCAGCCTGGCCTTAGAAACCTCCAAGGATGAGGCTTCCACCACCTCCCTGGGCAACCTGTTCCAGTGTCTCACCACCCTCATTGGGAAGAACTTCTTCCTAACATCCAATCTGAATCTACCCATTTCTATGTTGAATCCATTCCTCCCAGCCCTATCACTGCCTGACACCCTAAAAAGTCCCTCCCCAGTCAAGCACTACTGAGATCAGTTAGGCCACACAGCATTACCTGTGCTCCACACAGCCACCACCATCAGCGGGCACTGCACCAATTATCCCCTTTGAACAAACCTTTGAACTGCTACAATGCCACAATGAAGGATTTGTGGGGGTAGAGGATTCAAGTTAAAAACCACAGAGAAATTGTAGGTCCAGTTAACTCTCCTGCCAAGACAAATACTTGTGGTACAAGGGCTCCACTACCCACAAGCAAAAGAACATCGTCCTCCTCGTGTTTTAGACGCTGGGTGCAATGAGTGAATTGAATGCAGGGACTCCATAGCAATTAAATATATGAGGCATCCCCCCAACACCTATTTAACTTGGGGTATTTGCATGCTTTAATCTTTCAGTCACTTTGCCCTGAGTACCATCAGCCTCATCCATGCCAACGGAACAACACAAGTAAGAAGAGCTTCTGGTCTGTTCAGCCAGAAGTGGAAACACCCAACTAACCTCATGCTTTCCTTTGTTGCTATCTTAATTCCAGAGACTTAAGGCTGCTAATCTGTGAACTATGTTGCAAACCTGTCCAGCAAATTAAACCAAGCCTGAGTAAATACACAACTGTAAGAAACCACATCCTCCTAAACACAGAATCACAGAATTGTTAGGGTTGGAAGGGACCTCAAGGATCATCTAGTTCCAAACCCCCTGCCATGGGCAGGGACACCTCACACTACATCAGGTTGCTCAGAGCCACATCCAGCTTGGCCTTAAAAACCTCCAGGGATGAGGCTTCCACCACTTCCCTGTTCCAGTGTCTCACTACCCTCATGGGGAAGAATTTCTTTTTAACATCCAATCTGAATCTACCCATTTCTAGGTTTTTTCCATTCCCCCCAGTCCTATCACTCCCTGACACCCTAAAAAGTCCCTCCCCAGCTTTCTTGTAGCCCCCTTCAGATACTGGAAGGCCACAATAAGGTCTCCTCGGAGCCTTCTCTTCTCCAGACTAAATAGCCCCAACTCCCTCAGTCTGTCCTCACAGGAGAGGTGCTCCAGCCCTCTGATCATCCTCCTGGCCCCCATTACCAGCTTCAGCTCATGCTATGGAAATCAAAGTCTCACTGAGTACTGCAGAGTATTTTAATTTGGTCTTGCTCCTCAGCCTGTTCCTCACAAGTTGATTTTCAAGAATGAATTCCCTTAGGCAATGGAAAGCCAAATGATGTCACTCTGCATTTTGACAATTGTCTGGAAAAGCTGGCTAACTCCAGAAGCATTTTACAGATTTTAATATTAAAGCAACTGCTTAGAAGTCACCATTGCAGTTACTGTTCAAATTGAACAGTTTAACAGGGCACTGGGCAGTATGAGCAGACTGAACTTCTGAAACTTGGAACCAAAGAGGTGCAACAAGGTCTGGATTTTCACCAGGTTCTCGGCTCACAGAGAGAGTAACAGAGCTGCCCTCTGTGTGTTGCTGCCTACAAGCTGAGTAGGATTCCCTTTGTTGCAGTCCGTGACATCTGGGTGTATTTCATCAGTTCTGAGCAACTTCAGCTCCATCACAAGTCAGTGAAACTGATCATGTTAGAGAATGGGTACAATTAGGCTATAAGATCTTTAAGGATCCCTACAGGAATTCCACTCTTACTGGAAAAAAGGGGAAAAAACAAACCCTAAACCCAAACAAAACCCCACTCAAACAAACCAATCCAAACCTCTCCTTGAAAGGATATCTATAAAGCTCCTCAGCTGACTCTGAAAATAAGATCAGAACACAAGAATGGAGGTAGTGGCTCAGAACAAAGGTTCAAATAGCCTGGTGTTCCATCTCCAGCAGTGGGGGTACCTAGTAGCTATGGAAGAAGCAGGAATAGGTAAGCATGGAATTAGACTGTTCTGGTGTAGTTTGCAAACCTCTAACATTAAAGCTACAGCCCAGAAGTCACCTGAGCTGGAGTTTTTTAATTGGTGTGAGTGGTTGTGTTTAGTCTGTAGAGCTGATGGACATGTCCTCTAATATGTCCAGGGCTTTTGTCTTCATATGATTTGGGTTGGAAACCTATTGAGGATGGGCTGGGGATTTGCCCTGGTTTTTGAACATGGGTTTTCTTCCTGCTGATACCAAACTGATGAAGCTGCAGGAGGTGCTGCTGTCAACCATAGTCTCACTTCATCTGGAAATCAGGCATGGCTGCATTCTGCACGAGTCTGCTAGTTCACACATAGCCAGAATAGTCTCCTGACAGCTCCTCAGAGTTGTCAGAGTAGTGAAAGACCCATCTGCTCTCTAAACTGAGGTCCAAGTGCAGATTATGATTTTCAGAGAGCAATTTGAGTTTATTCTGCCAGTTCTAGTAGCTACTTGTTTTTTCTTCTACTAAATCAATCCTCCACTTCTTTCTCCATTTCCCAGGGAAGGGAAAAGAGACAACTGAGTAGGAGGTAAAAATAATGTCTGCCTTTTTGCTTCCATCAGAACAAGGAGGAAGCAAACCCTTTAAGCAGGCACCAAGGAGGATTATTTTAATTCTCAGATAAGAAGAAGAAGATTTCTCCAGTTTTTGGAAAGCTAAACCTTGCTACCTTTGTCTCCCATCCTTATAAGAAGAAACAGTAACCCTAAAGTTCTTTTTGGCTTGCCAAATTGGGACAGTATTAAGTGAGGGGTTATGCTGCAGATAGGGCTTCTCTTATCTACAAATCATTGGAAGTGGCTCTAGTTCTAAAGGAAAATTAATTGGCCTTAAACCCCGGAATGAAACATAGGAGTCAGAAACTGACACTAAATTTTCACAGCTGAAATGTATTTTTAAGGGATACCCCCTTAATACTTCTAGCTATGGAAATAAAATGAGTAACAGAAGCACTCCTGGGATAGCTCATTCCATACACTTCTGTTTCATGATTGATTGCTCAGCTCTAGATCTTCCTGACTTTTCTTTTCTCCTGTCATGTTGTTTGATTTCTCACCCTAGTACCTCCGAAACTGCCATACTCAGATGTATTTCTAATTTTGTATTTTCCTGGGGAGAACCAAACCAAACAAACACACCATAAAACCCCCACAACAACCAAAACATAAAGGAAAATACATTATTCCCCTAGATTTTAATGAGACTTTGTGCCAGACAGCATGGATACTGTTCCCAACAGCCTAAGAATATGCATATATTTTGGAACCTGCTTGTGAATACATATCCACTAGCTTTAAATACTAGCTTTGATATGCCTGTATCTATTAATAACAAATAAATACAGCGTGGAAAGAAAAATAAGCACTCCTTACTGAACATAAACATAGCTTATAACCCTTGTGATTAAGGAAAATATCTAATCAGTTCTTACCTTCTAACTTGCTAAATTTGCTACACATCAACTGCTGTGAACAGTTTAAATTTTCTGAGAAGACAGCATCTAGTGCACTCTTGCAAAGCAAATGGCCTACAAAGAGCAAATATCTTTGAAAGGTATTAACAAGCTAAACACTTTGGAAAGAGGTGATGGTGGGAAAGCTTTGGGAGAAGAGATTATGCTTATTTGCCTTTCTGTACCAGTGGGCTGCATACCACGGCTGCAGTGAAGTTAACATTCCAGTTGAGCAGCATTCCTCTATAGCTTTTTCAAAGTCTCTGTGGAGACCAACGTAGAAATCCCTTACTTGTGGTTAAGAAAACATCAGGGAATTGTGCATGACATTTGAAATAAAGGCTGCCCACAGGAGAAGAAGATGCTTAAAGCAAATGAGGAGCTGTGACCCACCTAAGCAATGCATTAGGAGTGCCACATGTCATTCAGCATGCTGGGAACTCTGAACTCTTGTACTCAGTATCACAGTATCACAGTATAACTAAGGTTGGAAGAGACCCCAAGGATCATCAAGTCCAACCTGTCTCCACAGACCTCATAACTAGACCATGGCACCAAGTGCCACATCCAATCCCCTCTTGATCACCTCCAGGAACGGCGACTCCACCACCTCCCTGGGCAGCACATTCCAATGACGAATGACTCGCTCAGTGAAGAACTTTCTCCTCACCTCGAGTCTAAACCTCCCCTGGCGCAGCTTGAGACTGTGTCCCCTTGTTCTGGTGCTGGTTGCCTGGGAGAAGAGACCAACCCCTTCCTGGCTACAACCACCTTCCAGGTAGTTGTAGAGGGCAATTAGGTCACCCCTGAGCCTCCTCTTCTCCAGGCTAAACAATCCCAGCTCCCTCAACCTCTCCTCACAGGGCTGTGCTCAAGGCCTCTCCCCAGCCTCGTTGCCCTTCTCTGGACACATTCAAGTGTCTCAATGTCCTTCTTAAACTGAGGGGCCCAGAACTGGACACAGGACTCAAGGTGTGGCCTAACCAATGCAGAGTACAGGGGCACAATGACTTCCCTGCTCTTGCTGGCCACACTATTCCTAATACAGGCCAGGATGCCATTGGCCCTCTTGGCCACCTGGGCACACTGCTGGCTCATGTTTAGGCGGCAAAGACACCAGGCCTGATGTTCTCAAGAGCAAATGATAACTTCTTGTAAGTTTTACAATAAAATAATACCAGGGTCACAGTGAATTTTTCACCCTGCAAAATAATTAAAGCATTTTTTTCTGGTTGCTTGACTGATTTCCACATTACCAGAGCTATGTGCAGGCAGAAAACATCTCCTGTAACTATTCCCGCAGTGTGAAGGGCTGGGCAAATCTTCTCATTCTTCTGGGATAGATTTATAGTACATTAAAGTTACAGATTTTGTTAGGAGGTGCTTTCCCTATTAAATCTGTATTGCTGTTCATGCCTTCATCTCTGAGCACTGAAAGATCTCAAATGTGGGAGAAATTGTCCTCCTGGGTGCAGCGAGAGCACGGAAGATCCCCACATATCTAAATGGCAAAGCCCCTCAGTGAATTCAGAACCATTCCTCTGGAAGTAATGTTGGGTCCTAAAATGTCAGCTTCCAATGTCTTGCTACTCCCAGGTAAGGTTAAATCAAACTGTCCTGCAAAACTGTAACTCAAATTTCCTCTTTCATGAACCCGTAACAAAATGTAAGTTAACTTACTGTTATAAAGCTACTCAAACCTACAATGCTAGTAAAAATTGCTTCTCTGTAGTCCTTGTAATAGGATTTGGCCAGTGAGTGAGTCACTTGGACTGTTTAACTGAATACCATCTCACTCTGTTTTCAGGGCTCATGGTTGGGACCACTTCTGTTTTACATCTTTATTGATGCCCTTGATGAAGACACAGAGTGTGTCGGCAGTAAGTGTGCAGATGACACCAAGTCAAGTGGCAGTGTTGATCTGCACCAGGGTAGGGAGGCACTTGGATAAACTGGATCCATGGCCAACATTAACAGGATGAGCTTCAACAAGGCCAAATGCCCTTGGACCCAAATGCACTTGGGTCACAACAACCCCAAGCAATGCTACAGGCTTGGGGCAGCGTGGCTGGAAAGCTGCCTGGCAGAAAGGGACCTGGGGGTTCTAATGGACAAGCAGCTGAACAGGAGCCAGCAGTCTGCCCAGGTGGCTAAGGTAGCCAGTGGCATCCTGGCTGGGATTAGAAATGCTGTGTCCAGCAGGAGCAGGGAGGATATTATGCCCTTGTACTCAGCTCTAGGGAGGCCACGCCTCAAGTATTGTGTCAGTTTTGGGCACCTCAATCCAAGAGAGATGTGGAGGTGCTGGAGCCAGTGCAGAGGAGGGCAAGGAAGCTGGGGAAGGGCCTGGAGAATAAATCTGATGAAGGGCAACTGAAGGAGCTGGGGATGGTTAGTTTGAAAAGGAGGAGGGGAGGCTGAGGGGAGACCTCATTGCTGTCTACAACTACCCGAAAGGAGGTTGTGGAGAAGTTGGTGCTGGTCTTTTCTCACAGGTAATTAGTGATAGAACAAGAGGGAACAGCCTCAAGCTACAACTGGGTAGGTTTAGACTGGACATTAGGAAGATTTTTTTCATGGCAAGAGTGGTCAGGCATTGGAATGTGCTGCCCAGGGAGGTGGTGGAGTCACCAAGCCTGGATGTGTTTAAAGGTGGTTTGGATGTGGTGCTTAGGGCTATGGTTTAGGGGTGAACCTTGTAGAGTAGGGTTCTGGGTTGGACTTGGTGATCCTGAGAGTCTTTTCCAACCTGAATGTTTCTGAGATTCTGTAACAAATACTGCCAACACCTGACAAACCTCTCCTAGTTCTGTAATGTATTGGTGCCAGACAGGGCAGTCAAAGGTCTCTGTGCTGCATCATCTTCCAGACACACTGGTTTAAATGAGTAAAGATAAAATAAATCTTAGTTTTAAAACAGTATCTGCTTTAAATGTAACAGAGATTCTTCAGCTCTTAAACATTCCCACATTTTGGCTGAACACATTCCATGTGTTTTGGGGAAATGGCTCCACGAACATAACACTCTAAGCATGCAGGGAAAAGATGAGAATCTGGACAATAATAAGGTAAATTTTATAATGTTCTGAAAGGAAAGTCCCTTATGAAACACAGTCACAAGCTCTAAGTAGAAATGAAACAGGGACTCTGAGGCCTGAGGACTTCAATTCCATTTAATGTGATTTCTTCTGGTATATGCCAATATAGAGTAATTTAGAAGACAGGGAAGGTCTGATTAGCCCTCAGCAAGGTTCCTCTACCCTAACCAAAAGGAACTGATGGCAATTCATTACAATCAGAGAAAAAGTAGGTTAAAACGGACATGATTTGGAACATTTGGAACACTTATTGCTAATGGTTTGTATTTGCTGGATTCACACAGGAATTGCCAAAAAAGACCCAAGATAGAATTATTTGTTTGCCTCAGAAAGACAGAGAAGCAGCTACTGTTTTTGTTCCACCTTAATGCTTTTTTTTTTCCCCATAAATATTTATTAACAGTGATGGTGTAATAAATCTGTTTAGAAAACCTACTTATGATGGCACTTACTCATACACTCTATTGACTGCTTGTAGAGTAAAGGAGATTCTCTTCCATCTATCTTCCTCTCCACAGCCCCCTAAACCAGACATAATTCTGTCAAATGAAATGAAAAAATGCTTGAGCTCTGTCATTGTTCCTGCCCTTAGTGTAGTTGGCATGCACATAGAAGGACTGGAAAATACCTTTAAAGGACAGTGGCAGGGGACTGAAGATGAGACAGAAGGCTTCATCTTCTGTTTGACTGTAGCTTAGTAGTGCATTTGTTAACCATTATTAAAAAAAAAATCAAATGGAGGACTTTTTTTTTCCTTGAAGGTACAAATAAAAGGCAATACCTGCTGCCTACAAGCAGGAAAAGAATCATAGAATCACTGAACATGAGGGGTTGGAGGGGACCTCCAGAGATCATCCAGTTCAACCCCCCCCTACCAGTGCAGGACCAGGGAGGGCAGGTCACACAGGAACATGTCCAGGTGGGTTTTGAATGTCTCCAGAGAAGGAGACTCCAAAATTAGGCTGTAACATAATTTCTTAATTATGATGATTATGTTGTCAATAGCTGACATCGTGACCTGATAGGACAAGAAATGCAAAATGAAGCTACCAGCTCAGTCCTGAAGTGAGAAAAGGAAACGTCATTTATTCTTTTCTCAAATGGCTTCCTTATGTTCTACAGAACCTCAAGCAATTGCAGCTGTTGGAAGAAGCTAAAGCTACTTTCACTGCTGCTGGCCACACTCCCAGACACCCTTAAAGAAACCCACAAGCCACACCACTTCATCACTGGAAAATTTACAATTGCAAAGCATTTTCCTCCTAAAGAATCAGACTTCCAGCATGCTCCTGTTTCTCATTCCTTCTACTCAGGTCCTTCACAGATATTTAAATCAGCAGTGCCTTCTTCTTGCCCAGAAACCACAGAGATTTAAACTGAAATGTCCTAAAACCCCTAGATGTAATTTGTTGGACAAACTTGGACAAAGGAAAAGAACGCAGGAGGAATTTTTTAGATATGCAATTCGGATGTCCTGGAAAACACAGCAAGGATTTGGCATATCAGAGGTTTCCCCCACACATTCCTGCTGGGACAGTCCAGGTACCTCAGAGGACACTTTATGGGATGAATGTTGTGGCTGGAAATCAGTGTGAAAACGGGAAGCTCTTCTGTCAAGAATTTCATGGAGAATGCTCTGCCTACAGACAGCCCTTTCACCATCAAGACCAGAAGGTTTTTGCACAAGCTGTGTGCAAGAGTTTCGACTCTTATTGTGGTATAATACAGTCAAAGGAGTGATCTGAGATGATAAAGCTCCAGTCCAACTACAGCTTTAAATGGTAGTACTAGTCATGTTCTGGCACCATCTGATGTTTTTTGTTTTGCTTGCCTGTGTATAATCTCTAGGCAGCCCACTTTGGTCAGTGAAACTGAAGACGAAAACAGGCTACAAAGGTCACATGCAGCTTGAAAAAGAACATCATCAAAATCAACAGAGCTAGGGTTCAAGACTGAGTTGTGCACATGCTAGATTGAACTGGTTAACACACCACCCAGGAACACAGCACCAGGTGACTCCAAGGGGTATATAAAAACAATGCTACAAATTCCACTGGGTAATGAACTGGTAAGCAATGTGCCATTTAAAATAGCAGGATCAATTAGAAGCATGGAAGTATTTCTTATTTCCTAAAACCAAACACAAGGACTGTGCTTTTGAGTGCTTCTTTTTTTCACGTAAGGGGCAACTGGGGTCATCCCTCTATTAAAATTAGCTTAACTTAGTATAAAGGTGCAACAATTTAAGACACTAAACCTCTCTCAGTCCTACTATAAAAGATTTTATATTGAAGGAAAACATTAGTTTTTGGTGGTGGTTTTTTTTTTAATATTAAATAAATTTTTGTTGTTGTTGTTTTGAAGTTAGTTCATGGATGCTGTTAAGGACTACATGACAAACACACACCTCGTGGCAAAAGCAGTTTTTGCTGTTGTCTTGTCAAGTCACAGGAAGCAACACGAGTATCTCCGTGGGGCCTTTGAAGTTTTTGTGCCAAGAGTACAACTGAAGTTCTGTACTTATGTCAGAAATGATCAGTGCCAAAGAACGAGTCTTGCACTGAAGGAATTGCCTGTAACTCCTGGGGAATTCATTCCACATTCTTGGATCAGACCACAGGGAACTGTGTCCCCTTGAAAGCAGCCTTACCCTTAAAAGGTTATCCCAAGTCATGAATGTTTTTTATACCCTCTAGTCATGTAGCCCCTTCAGGCAAAGACCCGGACCCCTGGACTCCACTGGCGAGTTCAAGAGGCTTTTTGGATAGGGAAACAAGGGAGAGGCAAAGGGACAATCACAACGGCGAAATCACGAAGCGCCTTGGTGCTGTGTGTGAGGCAAGAGGCTAACGCCCTCCCACCCTCCCGCAGCCGAGCACCAGGGCTCTCACCACCTCCCTGTCGCCGCGCCTCATCCTCCGCCCGCCCTGAGCCGTGAGGGGAAGCCGCCTCACTGCACGGACTAGGTCCTTCAGGCAGCACGCCCAAGGACAAGTGCCACACACACCCTGGGCCCCGCTCTCCTCTCCCCTCACCTCCTCCCCCTCGTCTCTCCTCACCGCACCTCCACTCCCTAGCGCTGCCCTCCCCGGCGCGGCTCAGCCCCTCCCCTCCCCCGGCGCGCGCGCGCAGAGCACGCCCCCTCCCCGCCCGCCCCGCGGGAAGCGTGGCAGCCGCGCCCGCCCCTCGCTGCGTGCCCCGCCCGTCCCCGCTGGCGCGCGCCCTGTCTCTCGCCGGCTCCCCTCACCGAGCAGGCGGTGTGTGTGTGTGGTGGTGCCGGTTCGGTGCCTAAGATGGCGTCTATCATGGAGGGCCCGCTGAGCAAATGGACCAATGTCATGAAGGGCTGGCAGTACCGCTGGTTCGTGCTGGACTACAACGCCGGGCTCCTCTCCTACTACACGGTGAGGGGTAGCGGCGGGCCGGGCAGGCGAGGAGCCGGGAGAGCGGCTGAGGCGCAGGGTGGGGGCGGGGAGGGGACTCGGGGCGGTGTGAGCGCTCGGGTGGCCAATGGGGAAGGAGGAGGCGGCGGAAGCAGCCAATGGGGTGGCCCTGCGGGGAGATCTCGCCGTGGGGGCGAGCGGCGCTGTTATTGTTGGCGGCCGGCGCGGGGGGAGGGGGCGGCTCCGGGGCGGGGTCGTTGGCGGGCAGTGGCCGTTGGCGGGCAGTGGCAGTTTCCCTGGCGCAGGGAGTACGCTGCGGGCGGTGGATCCGGAGCCGCTTCTGGAGTCTCCTAAGAGTGGGTGGCTCCTGGGGCTTCACACCTGCCCCTGGGCGGGTGACGACCCCGCTGCCCCGGGGGAGCGGGGCTGGCCCGCTCCCTCTGGGTGGTGCAGAGGCTCGCTCGGTAATGGCCTCGGGCTCCCGGCTCCTGCCGCCCTAGCGCTCCCCTCTCTGTCCAGCGGAACTTGTCCTCATTCGTCCGGTGACTGTGTCGCCTTCCCGGGCGGCTGGCTCAGAAACGTCTGCGCGGAGCAGCCGTCACCGGTCACCCCTTGCCGAGCGCCCGGGCGCGGTACAGCCGAGCTCGCTGCCTCAGCCGCGGGTCGCTTCCGCGCTTGAGACTTTCCCTGAGCGCTTCCTACTTGCAAGCTCGAACTTTCGAAGTGCAGCCTATTAAGGAGACAGCGATGTTCTCCTTGCCACCTTGGGGCTTTTTGTGTAACCACTGACAGATCCTGACTTTCTAGCTGGTTCAACTGCCTCTATAAAAATCCGAATTCATTGACAAATATTTCAAGAGTACTGATGATTTTTTTTTTTTTATTATTCCTTTACTTGAGAAGGTGAACTGGCTGAGCCACCTGCCTGCACCATTGAGTTTTCTTTGGTGTCTGTGTCAGTCTGGATAATACACAAACATTTAACCTGTAGTAAGCTGCAACAGATTTCCAGCAAATCACTTCGAGTAGTAGTATCAGGTTGTCTGCGAAAGCGTGTTCATACAGAAGTACTGCATAGAATAAAATATTCCCCTCTAAATCTGGATTTTTAGCCCTACTGGGAGAGAGTTTGCCCTGCCAGACATAGCAGTTTATGAGGCTCTCAGCATAAACCAGTTACAGACTCTCAAAACAGTTTTGGTTCGTGCAGGTTGAAAATCTCTCACCTGGAATAGGGGTGAAGAAATAAAAGTTTATATTTTACTGGCTGTTCAAATGTCAACTGTTTGACTGAGATGAATTTTAGTGACTGTAGTCTAGGTAAGTAGAGATCCAAGGTGCAAAGTCATTTAATGCTCCACCTACAGAAACAGCAGCGCTGGCTGGTGACTGATGCGTACAGTAATCATTCTGGCTATGGCAATGGCTTTCCTTCTGTGGCCTTCACCTGCTTAATAAAACTCAATTCTTGTACTTCATGATTTCCTGTCACTGGGTATCCCTACATATTATTACACTTTGTTGTAATTTATGAAGACAGATTGAAGACAGACTGAGAGAGTTGGGGCTACTCACTCGAGAAGGCTCTGAGGAGACCTCGTTGTGGCCTTCCAGTATGTGAAGGGGGCCTACAAGAAAGCTCGGGAGGGACTTTTTAGGGTGTCAGGTAGTGATAGGACTGAGGGGGGATGGAGCAAAATAGAAATGGGTAGCTTCAGATTGGATGTTAGGAAGAAGTTCTTCCCCGTGAGGGTGGTGAGACACTGGCACAGGTTGCCCAGGGAGGTGGTGGAAGCCTCATCCTTGGAGGGTTTTAAGGCCAGGCTGGATGTGGCTCTGAGCAACCTGCTGTAGTGTGAGGTGTCCCTCCCCATGGCAGGGGGGTTGGAATTAGATGATCCCTGAGGTCCCTTCCAATCCTAACAATTATATGATTCTATTATGTTCTTTGTTATTATAATGACTTATAATTCACATTTTTCCCCCCTTAACTACCTGTCCTAAAAAAATTCAAGTTGGGTACAAGAAATCAAATCATGTTCTCTTCTTTGTGTGCCTTTGCCACTAAGAAATGTCTGTAGTTAACATTTACTTGAAAATGCTTTCCTTATGCTTGTGCTGCCTGTTCTGCACATGTCTGTGAAATACATGTTGTGCTATTCTCTAGACATTTGCATTCGCTCTTGTACCTGAGGGTACCAGCTACCAAAGGAGCTGGCCCTTCAGCAGACAGGCTTCTTCGTGTCTGTTGACATGGCTGCAGCATGAGTTTGAAAGGTAATTCAAATCCAGTGCCAGCTGACCACAAGCCTTTCAAAGTGCTAATATTAGTATTGAGAAGTCAGTGGGATGCTGTTTCTTTCAGCTCTACCTCTAGTTTTAGAGTCCTAATTCCTGAACAGTAGTTTATAAGGCTGTGATAGGTAAGCAACATGCACCTGGAATGTCAGCACGTTTGGGGGCATTATTTATGTGGGAAAAGGCCCTGTTGTGATTCTGTACATGCAGACTACTCTGCCCTGGTGAGACCACAACTGGAATATTGCATCCAGTTCTGGGCTTCCCACTTCAAGAGAGACAAGAATCTAATTGAGAGACTCCAATGGAGGGCTACAAGGATGATGAAGGGACTGGAGCACTGCCTAATGAGGAGAGGCTGACAGACCTGGGGCTGTGTAGTCTGGAGAGAAGACTGAGAGGGAATCTGATCAATGTCTATCAACATCTGAGGGCTGGGGGTCAAGAGGGAAGGGAACAACCTCTGCTCACTTGTGCCCTGTGATAGGACAAGGGGAAATGGATGGAAACTACAATACAGGAAGTTCCACCTCAATGTAAGGAAGAACTTCTTTACTGTAAGGGTCACAGAGCACTGGAGCAGGCTGCCCAGAAAAGGTTGTGGAGTCTCCTTCTCTGGAGACTTTCCAGTCCTCTCTGGATATCTTCCTGTGCAACCGGTGCTGGATTCTATGGCCTTGCTCTGGCAGGGGGGTTGGACTCCAGAGGTCCCTTCCAACCCCAACACTCTCTGATCCTGTGACTTGTGTTTTGATTTAAGGCTTTCCAATGCACGCAGACCAGCATGCTCTGTGTGCTTGGAGCCAATTTCAGTCTGAAACCATAGAGTTGCTTTGCTGTGCCTGCATGTTACAATGATTTTTGAGCCTGAAACCAGCCCTTCCCTAGGAGTGCAATGCATGGGTGGGGTAGGCTGAGGCTGTTTCAGCCTGGCTTTAATAGCTCTGGAATCTGGCAACAGTTTTGCTGATAGGAGAGATTACAATTAACTGATCAGCATTTACCTGCTCATCACCTTAGTGCATTGCAGTCCAGAAAGTTACACTTTCTTCAGCAGATCTACTAGCCAAGTAACCTTTGGCAGAGGAACTGCAGAAAACAGCAGGGTAGTAACTTCTTATGCAGCTGAACTTTCCATCCAAGCTACATCCAGAAACCTGCTCTTCAGAGATGTGTTCTTGCACTGTTGTATTTAGTTGTCATTGGGAGTAACTTAAAAGAGATTGCAGAGAAGTTTGCCCTTAGTGTGGATTAAACATTCAAACACAAGTAGTATGCAATAGTATTGCACCTGTGGAGAAAAAAAAAAGGGCACCTAAATTAGCAGGCTTTGCCTTTTGGTAAAATGAATAGATGTTAACCTAAATATGCTTTGGAAACATACATCAAAAGCCAATTATTTCAATTACTGCATTTCTGACATGGTCAGGACTTTCAAGGAGCAAGGCAAAAAGATTTTACATCAAAGTCTGAGCCAGGAAGAAGAAAAAAAGAAGATTAAAAATGTAATGTTCACACTTACTTGTGTTTTCATCCTCACATTTCCCCCTATATTTGCATTTATTTAAGTTGATTTCTGAGCTCTATTCCAGAGAGTATTGTCTGGACTTGTCATGCAAATATCGTGGATGACAGCAATTGGGTAAATGGTTATCTGGTATCAATATTTATTTTCTTCTTAATAAGGAGCAAAATATGAAGTAAATGACCATGTGCCATTTTGGATCATTTTGACCAATGGTTTGACAAATTCCTTCTTTTCCCTCCTCAATATTCTTTGACTGAGGACTCCACCAATGTCTTCTCTTGAGGGTATAGCAAATACAAGTCTGTTGAAGCACTGTGGGTTTTCCATTGTGTGGTTGGCTGCACTGACAACATTTAACAGGAGAATCTCAAAAGTGGCTTCTTTCTGCCTTCTGCTGGCACAAGAGCTGTAAAGTTGTTCTGTGTGCTGGATTCCAGCTGGAAAATAGCTTTCTGCTTGGAAGGAAAAAATTCTCTCGATTTATAAGTTCCTGTTCACAACGGAGACGGGAGTTCAGTAAAACTTGATTCAAATGGGAGAGTCCACAGGAAAGCCAATCAGATCCTGGGCTGCAGCAAGAGAAGTGTGGCCAGCAGGTCAAGGGAGGTGATTCTCCCCCTCTACTCAGCTCTGGTGAGACCCCAGCTGGAGTACTGTGTCCAGTTCTGGAGCCCCTATTACAAAAGGGATATGGACATGTTGGAACGTGTTCAGAGGAGGCCCATGAGGATGATCAGAGGGCTGGAGCTCCTCTCCTATGAGGACAGACTGAAAGAGTTTGGGCTGTTCAGTCTGGGGAAGGGAAGGCTCTGAGGTGACCTAATTGTGGCCTTCCAGTATCTGAAGGGGGCTACAAGAAGGCTGGGGAGGGACTTCTCAGGATATCAGGTAGTGATAGGACTAGGGGGAATGGAATGAAGCTGGAGGTGGGGAGATTCAGGCTGGATGTGAGGAGGAAGTTCTTCACCATGAGAATGGTGAAGCCCTGGAATGGGTTGTCCAGGGAGGTGGTTGAGGCCCCGTCCCTGGAGGTGTTTCAAGACCAGGCTGGATGAGGCTCTGGCCAGCCTGATCTAGTGTGAAGTGTCCCTGCCCGTGGCAGGGGGTTTGGAACTAGATGATCCTTGTGGTCCCTTCCAACTCTGACTGATACTATACTATGATACAATTCCTTGTGGGGTCTCTCAACTTGCTGGGAGACGTGGCTCCCCTTTTATCCTAAATTCCCAGGCACAATTTTCCCTCTCCCTTTCCCCATCGGCTCAGGTACTCAGGATTTACAGTCATTCCTGAAACGCCTACTACATGACCCCCTTCACATGCAACCTTCCCTGCATCATACAGCATTTGTTCATTTAAATTAGGTTCTTCACTTCTCTGGGTGGAGAAGTTAATATTTAGTAGTCTGTTAAGCCTGCACTCTGGCCTGAAAGTTCAAAAGTTTAGGCTGTGTTCAGTGTCTTGTCATCCTCAGACAGACTCCCACTGATCCACAGTGACTTTAAGGTAAGATACTTTGCAGCTGCCCCTTTGTTGTTTATGCACATAGATAAGGGGAACTGTTTGGTTTCCCCCTTCCTCCTCCAACCCCCCCTCTTAGACAATTGTTCCTTTGTAAAGACACTGGTTACTTTTTAATCCCATCATGCTGATGTATTTTTTTCAGCTGAATTTGTCCTGTCATTTGTTTCCTTCATTTCAGTATAAAAAAAAAAAAGTGTTGGCATTATACTGAAAAAAATAACATGAAGACAAAGAAATGGCTAGGGAGGAAGAGGGAGTTGGAAGCAATTTGCTCTTTGTTTATGTTTCCTGGTAGAAGTGCTGTCTTAAATACACATCAGCTGTAGCCGTGATTACCCTTGGGAATCATAGAATCGTCAGGGTTGGAAGGGACCTCAAGGATCATCTAGTTCCAAGCCCCCTGCCATGGGCAGGGACACCTCACACTACAGCAGGTTGCTCACAGCCACATCCAGCCTGCCCTTCAAAACCTCCAGGGATGAGGCTTCCACCACCTCCTTGGGCAACCTGTTCCAGTGTCTCACCACCCTCATGGGGAAGAACTTCTTCCTGACATCCAATCTGAACCTATCCATTTCTATTTTTGCTCCATTCCCCCTAGTCCTGTCACCCCCTGACAAGTCCCTCCCCAGCTTTTGTGTGGAAAGAATCCACACAACCCCTCAAGGTCGCAATTCTGATGACAGTTCTTGGTTTATGTGTGTTGTAAATCGAAAGCACAACTGGCACAGCTGTGGAAGCAATGATAAAGGCAGGGCCAGCAGACAGGAAAGGTGGTCAGTTCCTGAAGATGTTTCCTAAAGCTGTGGATATTTGCCATGTGGTGGCATTGAAAGGAGAGCTGTTCAGAGTGTCGTGGACTCAAGCAGCTGCCCTGCACAGCAAGTCAGGCTGGAAGGAAAAACGGTTGTGCACAGCACCACTGTAACTCTTGAAGCATCACTGGGATGAAGTAGTTGTGGGGTGTGAAAATATTTTTCCCCCCCTCTTCCTTTTTGAAGATTGCTGCTGGTTTGCAACTTGCATCCTGGTTGTACTGTGCTGAAGATCTGCTTGTGGACTGTGGAGTCTAGATAGCGAGGAGAGGGCCTGAACTTCGGCAGTGGTTTGACCAACCTTTAATGGTGAACTGAGAGCAAATGTTCTTAACTTGATTTCAAATGATGCTTCTGAAGCTGGAGTCATGGCTCAGTGCCCCTATGGTAGAGACTTCCAGGTGAATGGATTTTCCTGCTTTTTCCAAATATGATTTCTCAGACAACAGCTGTGTGAAAAAAAATCCCCAGAAAAGGGGCAGGGGGGAAGAGTCTGCACAAACATTCTGGGGTGTATTAGAGCCATTCTGGGGTGTATTAGAAGGGTGTGGTTAGTAGGTCAAGAGAGATTCTCCTCCCCCTCTACTCTGCTCTCATGAGACTGCATGTGGAGTGTTGTGTCCAGTTCTAGGCCCCTCACTTCGGGAAGGACCCCAGGGAACTGCTTGAAAGAGTCCAGCGCAGAGCCACAAAGATGACTGGGGGGTGGAACATCTTCCTTATGAGGAGAGACTGAGGGAGCTGGAGAGGAGGACACTGACAGGTGTCCTTGTTCTTGTTGACAGAGATGTGCAGGGTGAGTGCCAAGAGGATGGAGCCAGCCTCTGCTGGGTGATGCCCAGTGACAGCACAAGGGGCAAGGGTGGAAGTTGAGGCAGAGGAAGTTCCATGGAAACAGGAGGAAATATGTTTCCCCTGTGAGGGTGACAAAACACTGTAACAGGCTGCCCAGGGGGGGTGTGGAGTCTCCCTCTCTGGAGATACTCAAAACCCACCTGGATGTGTTCCTGTGTGACCTGATAGTGCTCTGTCAGGGGGTTTGGACTGGATGATCTTTTGAGGTCCCTTCCAGCCCCTAACATTCTGTGATTCCCTTTGCAGTCTCTTGCTTTCCATTCTCAGCTGGGGTGATCTGTCACAGGCACTGCAAACAGCTCAGTGAATCTAACACTAACAAACAAAACTATAGGCCAAGTAGGTACAGTGAGAAAAAGAATAATGAATTTATGGACACAGGATAAAAAATATTGATGGCTATTAGGCAGCACTAAATTGACTTTTGTATTTAGTATTAAATTTGTACCACAGGCTTTGATGCACTGAATAAATTGTTGCAGGATTATAGTTGAGGTGGTTAACTCCTCTTTAGAGTGGGGCTATGGGTCTGGTTTTAGACCTCCCAATAGCTGGTTATCACTTAGAAATGTGTTTCTCATCCAGTAGAAACTTGTTGTTCCTGTTCAGATGTGTTCAAAAATATCTGATGGGTTAATTTTGTACTGCCAGTCTGAACTGTGTGTCATCAGTCCTCTCAAAGCCAGCCATATTGTCTGCTCCATTAATTTGATGAACTGGGTGCTCCTCTAGGATCTGGATCAGGATGGGTAACGTGTGGCGAATCAGATCAGTACAGATTGTGGATGTAAGAAAAAAAACAGTTCAGTACTGCCTCTGTTCACTTCCCTGCAAGTCACAGGCTCACAGGATGTTAGGGGTTGGAAGGGGCATCTGGAGATCATCGAGTCCAACCCCCCTGCCAGAACAGGACCATAGAATCCAGCACAGGTCACACAGAAACACATCCAGATCTTGAAGGTCTCCAGAGGAGACTCCACAACCTCTCTGGGGAGCCCGTTCCAGTGCACTGGGACCCTCACAATGAAGTTCCTCCTCATGTTGAGGTGGAATCTCCTGTGCTGTGGTTTATATCCAGGGTACAACTGAGCAGAGCCTGTCCCCTCAGATATTGATAAACATTTACTAAATCCCCTCTCAGTTTGCTCTTCCTCAAACTAAGCCCCAGGGCTCTCAGCCTCTCCTCATCAGGCAGTGCTCTAGTCCCTTCATCATTCTTGTAGCTCTCCACTGGACTCTCTCAAGTAGATCCCTATCCCTCCTGAACTGGGGAGCCTGAACTGGGTGCAGTATTCCAGATAGGGCCTTACTAGGGCAGAGTAGAAGCAGGGAGAGGAGAACCTATTGGAAGTTTTTGATATTTACTTTGTGAGGTGTGCAAAATAAAACCAGTAGCAATCTAGAGGTTCAGTTTCTGTTGCTAGATTACAATTTAGTTTATGGTTTCTCACTATTAAAGTCTTTTGTTGATGCAGGTTGGGAATGAAGCAGTTAAGCTGAGTCTAATGAGCTAATGAATTGTCAGGTAAGAGAGGATTTAATGACTGGCCTTTAATTTTAATTTCATGTATGAACTTTTAGTAACAGTCAAGTATTTAGGAATTTGTAAAGATGAAGCTGGTGATCAGATACCCACTCCTGCTGCAGATACAGCTGCTTCCTGGGAAGGAGGCTGAAGGCAGAGTCCTAGCATTGTGCTGTATCTTTCATAACTTGATCTAGTTAAGATCTCCCATGCATTAATTTCTTATAGTGTTTTATAAGCACTGTAGTGCTTTCCCATGTCAGGAACTGTAAATTGTCACTGTAACTTTTTTCAGCTATACATGGCATCCACTGGGGTTAAATGAGCCCCAGTGGTATCCTCAGTTACTGCTGCAGTCTTGTGGCTCCTGCTTTGTGACTGCATCCTCCACAGTCGGAGCTTTAGCTGCAGAAGCAACATGGCTGTTTGGTGCTGTCCCTGTGCTCTAGGAGGTCCTCCTCTGAGACTGCAGTGTACCTTGCAAGGGAGCTGGAGGAATGGTGGGCTGGGAACAGCATGTGAGATTTTTGATTTGTTGGGGTTTATTTCTGCTGCCTTAGTGTTTGATGAGAACAATGACTCGTAGGGAAAGTGATCCAAACTAAAGCTGCTTCTGCAGATGTAGCTCAAGTGCAAATATCACTCTTTATAAATAGAGCTTGGTTCTTCATCCCTAATGGGAAATAAATGTCATAAGTGGTTTTGCTCATCTGTGTATTTATGCTAGAGATTACCCTAACAGAATTGTGTGAGTCAAAAATGTACCTCTTCAAGTTCTGAGCACTTCTGCACAAGCAGAACTGGTGCCTGGGAAGGCAGAGACAGCAGCTGGCTTTTATGCTGGTGTCTGAAACTTCCCTTGCAACAGCCAAAACTCATATGAAATAGCAGTAGTGCTAAAGAGGGCTGTGGGCCTTTGAGGGCTTAGGATATAAATTTTGGTTTGGTTTGGTTTTTTTCCCTTTTTCTTTCTACTAGACAAAGGCATTATTTTAATTTCTCTAAGAAGCTGTGGGTTGCCTGAAATGCCTTATGTTAGATCAGTTCTGGATTTGATAGATTCCCCTGTGTGGACACAGAGAAGGCAAACCCACAAAGGCCATGTGGTGGGTTGGAATGGAATGGAATGGAATAGAATAGAATAGAATAGAATAGACCAGGTTGGAAGAGACCTTCAAGATCATCATGTCCAACCTATCATCCAACACCACCTAATCAACTAAACCATGCAACAAAGCATCCTGTCAAGCCTTGCCCTGAACACCCCCAGCGACAGCGACCCCACCACCTCCTTGGGCAGGCCATTCCAATGGGCAGTCACTCTCCCCCAACTAATTTGAGAGAACTACTCCCCAAAATAAAATTGCCAGACTAGCTCAGAAGGTTATGGAAGCAAATGAAGCTCCATTTACAAGCAAACTAAACTCTGGAAATACTAAATGCAATGAATAGGTACAAAATATATAATATATATATATACAATTTATATCACAGTATCACCAAGGTTGGAAGAGACCTCGAGGATCATCAAGTCCAACCTGTCTCCACAGACCTCATGACTAGACCATGGCACCAAGTGCTACATCCAGTCTCCTCTTGAACACCTCCAGGGATGGTGACTCCACCACCTCCCTGGGCAGCACATTCCAATGACGAATGACTCGCTCGGTGAAGAACTTTCTCCTCACCTCCAGCCTAAACTTCCCCTGGCACAGCTTGAGCCTGTGTCCCCTTATTCTGGTGCTAGTTGCCTGGGAGAAGTTGTTGTAGAGGGCAATGAGGTCACCCCTGAGCCTTCTCTTCTCCAGGCTAAACAATCCCAGCTCCCTCAGCCTCTCCTCACAGGGCTGTGCTCAAGGCCTCTCCCCAGCCTTGTTGCCCTTCTCTGGACACGTTCAAGTGTCTCAATGTCCTTCCTAAACTGAGGGGCCCAGAACTGGACACAGGACTCAAGGTGCGGCCTAACCAGTGCAGAGTACAGGGGCACAATGACCTCCCTGCTCCTGCTGGCCACACTATTCCTAATGCAGGCCAGGATGCCATTGGCCCTCTTGGCCACCTGGGCACACTGCTGGCTCATGTTTAGGTGGGTGTCAATCAGCACCCCCAGGTCCCTCTCTGTTTGGGAGCTCTCCAGCCACTCTGACCCCAGCCTGTAGCTCTGCGTGGGGTTGCCGTGGCCAAAGTGCAGCACCCATGAATGAATGCCATCCCATTGGACTCTGCCCATCTGTCCAGTCAGTTTAGGTCCCTCTGCAGAGCCTTTCTACCCTCTAACTGACCAACACCTGCTCCTAACTTGGTGTCATCTGCAAATTTGGTGATGACTGACTCAACCCCCTCATCCATATCATCAATGAAGATGTTAAAGAGCATGGGGCCCAGCACCGATCCCTGGGGGACGCCACTGGTGACTGGCCGCCAGCCGGATGTGGCACCATTCACCACCACTCTCTGGGCTCGGCCCTCCAGCCAGTTCCTAACCCAGCACAGAGTGTTGCTGTCCAAGCCACGAGCTGACAGCTTAGACAGCAGTCTGCTGTGGGGGACGGTGTCAAAGGCCTTGCTGAAGTCCAGGCAGACCACATCCACAGGCCTCCCCACATCCACCAGATGGGTCACCTGATCATAGAAGGAGATCAGGTTGGAGAGGCAGGACCTGCCCTTCCTAAATCCATGTTGGCTGGACCTGAGCCCTTGGCCATCCTTCAGGTGTGCAGTTATTGCCACCAGGATAATCTGCTCCATCACTTTCCCTGGCACTGAGGTCAGGCTGACTGGTCTGTAGTTTCCAGGTTCCTCCATCCGTCCCTTCTTGTGGATGGGGACCACATTGGCCAGTTTCCAGTCACCTGGGACCTCTCCAGTGAGCCAGGACTGGAGGAAAATGATGGAGAGCGGCTTGGGCAGCTCATCTGCCAGCTCTCTCAGCACCCTAGGATGGATCCCATCTGGTCCCATGACTTGTGAGTGTCCAAGTGGCTCAGCAGGCCCCGAACTAATTCCTCATAGATTTCCAGGGCATCACACTGCTCCCCGACCCTATTACCCAGCTCAGGAGGCCACTCGTCCTGAACACAAGCCCTGTGAGGAGAGGCTGAGGGAGCTGGGATTGTTTAGCCTGGAGAAGAGGAGGCTCAGGGGAGACCTCATTGCCCTCTACAACTACCTGAAAGGTGGTTGTAGCCAGGAAGGGGTTGGTCTCTTCTCCCAGACAACCAGTACCAGAACAAGGGGACACAGTCTCAAGCTGCACCAGGGGAAGTTTAGGCTGGAGGTGAGGAGAAAGTTCTTCACCAAGAGAGTCATTCGTCATTGGAATGGGCTGCCCAGGTAGGTGGTGGCATCACCGTCCCTGGAGGTGTTCAAGAGGAGACTGGACGTGGCACTTGGTGCCATGGTCTAGTCATGAGGTCTGTGGAGACAGGTCGATGATCCTTGGGGTCTCTTCCAACCTTAGTTATACTGTGATACTGTGAACTCCTGCCTTGCTGTTAAAAATTGATATATACACAGAAACTCCTCAACCCCGCCCTGGATGGCTCCAGAGGACCTTTTCACCTCCTCCCCCACTCCCTCCCTCCTTCCTTGACCTCACAGAGCAGTCAAAACAGAAATCCCCTGGCAAGGCTATGGAAGAGGGAGAGAAGTTGTAAGCAGAAGCAACAGGAGAAGAAAAGAGAGCAAGAACTGTTTATGTCTCTGTTCTATATTCCCATTATCAAGCCAATGAATTATATAGACCTTATCATTATTTTTCTTTTACATCCAATAGTATTTTATTTTACTTTCAGTCTTTGCAGTCAGGGACTAGGCTAAAGTTCCCCCTTCAAACAGCAAGAGGCCATGCTTGTGGGGGGAGATATCCATGTTCCCTCTGCAGTAATACTGCATAGCTTTGTTCAATTTGCAAACTGTTCTTTGAGTTTCAGCTGAAATTTATCTCCTGTTGCTGTCTGCTCGTAACCTGTTCAAGTTCCATTATCATCAAAATCAGTGTGCTGTGTACTGGAAGTTTATTGGAAATGTCATTTTGTCTGGGTATAAAACTGATCACACACACACAAATAGCTGCATGTGAGAACTTTGAATGTGAAAAGAAAATAAAATGTGACTTTATTAGCCATTCAAAGAGGTCTTTCTGCTAGATGAGCTTTTGTTCAGTGAAATAGAACCATTCCTCAAAACAGTTATGGGTTGGCTTTATTTATCTGAGCTGCTTAACCACATACAGGACACAGAGGGTGTCCATGCCTAATTTCAACTCAAGGGTAAAACATAATGCTCTGCACGAGGATGATCAGGGGGCTGGAGCACCTCTCCTGTGAGGACAGACTGAAAGAGTTGGGGCTGTTCAGTCTGGAGAAGAGAAGGCTCTGAGGTGACCTGAATGTGGCCGTCCAGTATCTGAAGGGGGCCTACAAGAAGGCTGGGGAGGGACTTGATGATCTGGATGAGGGCATTGAGTCCATCATCAGTAAATTTGCGGACAACACCAAGCTGAGGACAGGAGTTGATCTGCTGGAGGGTAGAGAGGCTCTGCAGAGGGACCTCGACAGGCTGGACAGATGGGCAGAGTCCAAGGGCAGGAGATTGAACACATCCAAGTGCCGGGTTCTGCACAGGTGTTCAAGGGGAGATTGGATGTGGCACTTGGTGCCATGGTCTAGTTGTGAGGTCTGTTGGAACAGGTTGGACTTGATGATCCTTGGGGTCTCTTCCAACTTTAGTTACTGTGATACTGTGTGTGATACATTGGCCACAGCAACCCCATGCAGAGCTACAGGCTGGGGTCAGAGTGGCTGGAGAGCAGCCAGGTAGAGAGGGACCTGGGGGTGCTGGTTGATGGTAGGCTGAACATGAGCCTGCAGTGTGCCCAGGCAGCCAGGTGGGCCAATGGCATCCTGGCCTGCATCAGGAACAGTGTGGCCAGCAGGAGCAGGGAGGTCATTCTGCCCCTGTACACTGCACTGGTTAGGCCACACCTCGAGTCCTGTGTCCAGTTCTGGGCCCCTCAGTTTAGGAAGGAGGTTGACTTGCTGGAGCGAGTCCAGAGAAGGGCAACAAAGTTGGTGAGGTGCTTGGAACACAAGCCCTATGAGGAGAGGCTGAGGGAGCTGGGGTTGCTTACCCTGGAGAAGAGGAGACTCAGGGGTGACCTTATTGCTCTCTACAACTACCTGAAAGGTGGTTGTAGCCAGGAAGGGGTTGGTCTCTTCTCCCAGGCCACCAGTACCAGAACAAGAGGACACAGTCTCAGGCTGCGCCACGGGAGGTTTAGGCTGGAGGTTAGGAGGAAGTTTTACACAGAGAGAGTGATTGCCCACTGGGATGGGCTGCCCGGGGAGATGGCAGAGTCACCATCACTGGAGGTGTCCAGAAGGAGACTTGACAGGGTGCTTGGTGCCATGGTTTAGTTGATTAGGTGGTGTTGGATGATAGGTTAGACACGATGATCTTGAAGGTCTCTTCCAACCTGGTCTATTCTATTCTATTCTATTCTATTCTATTCTATTCTATTCTATTCTATTCTATTCTATTCTATTCTATTCTATTCTATTCTCAGGATATGAGGTAGTGATAGGACTAGGTGGAATGCCATGTAGCTGGAGGTGGGGAGATTCAGGCTGGATGTGAGGGGGAAGTTCTTCACCGTGAGAGTGGTGAAGCTCTGGAATGGGTTGTCCAGGGAGGTGGTTGAGGCCCTGTCCCTGGAGGTGTTTAAGCCCAGGCTGGATGAGGCTCTGGCCAGCCTGATCTAGTGTGAGGTGTCCCTGCCCATGGCAGAGGGGTTGGAACTAGATGATCCTTATGGTCCTTTCCAACCCTGACTGATTCTATGAGTCTATGATTCTCTGAGGAGAAGCTGTCACTGCTTGAATTGCATTTTTAATATAAGTCTTGCTTTTAGAGGGCAGAGCAAATCTAAGATGTCAGCTGAGTTCTGTTTTAAAGTACTGCAGCAACAGGACTCTCTGAGGGTGGCTGCATGCTTTAATGCAGAGGGAGCTCAGGTCCTGGAACGTTTGGTGCTATGTTCTGCTGAGGAAGAATGAAGCTGGGTTGCACTTGCATTATTAGTGGCATTAACCAATTAAAGCTGTCTGAAGATGGTCATGCTCTGGGATTTATCTACATAGGACTATGCTATAGGACCACTCTCTGAACCTGTCATTTATCTTACGAATCTTTTTGCAGATGACAACATGATAATGTTTAACCTTAGCTCCCACTGCATTACAAAGCGAAAGGAAGGCTTTCACAGCATCTCTGGGAGCTGCGTGGACAGTTAACGTGCACCGTGGAAACTGGGGTCCTAGGGATCTTGCCCTCCCTTGCAACTAGGACTGCTTCTTGTCTTCTCTGCACGTAGCTGCTTGAGGGGATCTAAACCGAACCAAAAGTCTCTTCTGTTCCCTTTGCTCTTTGCCTGGTTTGGTGTCCGTCCCCGCCAGCTCCGCGCTCGGTGCCGTGAGCTGGGGGATGGGGCTGTGCCTGGACCGCTTGAGCCGGGCGGGCAGCCCCGGCAGGGCTCTTCAGGCCGCCGCAGAGACATCCTCAGAGACGACTCTTTCTGCTAAGGTGATGCTGATGTTCCTGCTCAGACCGCCAGGGGGAGCCAGAAGCTGTCGGTGGTGCCGAGCTCTCATATAATGCATGCTCATTTAAATTAGGCTCTTCACTTTTCTGGGTGGAGAAGTTAGTATTTAGTAGCCTATTAAGCCTGTGCTCTGTCCTGAAAATTCAGGCTGTGTTCAGTGTCTGTTGTCTTCAGACAGCCCCTCCACTGATTTACAGCAAGACCCCAGATGAGGCCCTTAGCAGAGGCCATTTGTGATTTACATACACATAGATAAAGTGACCTGCCTGGTTCATTCTTGGTTATTTCAACTCCCTCTTAGCCAATTCTTCACTTTGTAAAGACACTACCCACCTTAATCCTATCAAAGCCCTATTGCTGCATTTTAAAATTATCTTTAGTGAATTTGCTGTGACTGCTTCATGCTTTCATTGTTGCTACACCAATGCATAGCAGATGAATAATAATTTGTTACTGTTAAGATTGATGCTTCTTATTCCCATCTTTTTGTTTGTTTGTTTTGTTCTTGGTTTTCCAGTGATAGTATTGCTGCCCTGTCCTGGGGCAGCAGAAGGTAGCCCCAGATGCCCTTTGATGTGACAAATGGTGGGGGAAGAACCCTGCCACTGCTGCAAGAAGATTTCCAGAAATGCAGAGTAGAGAATCTCAGAAGTCTTCTCAGAAGTCCTATTATAGCATTGTAGAATCCCTAGCATTACAGAGTCACAGAGTGTCCTTAGGAGAAATCCCAGAGCCCTTAACAGAAGAAGCAGGTAACAGAAGAAGTTTTGAGCACGTCCCTAGCAGTATATCCCTAGCAGTATAGAAGTTCCTAGAGAAGCCCTAAACAGCGCCCCCCTCCCCCCAATCTCCAGTATTGCTCTGAATAGCTGCTTAAATTCTATTTCTTACCAAGCACTTAACCAGTAAAAGCCAACCACACAGATAAGCTAAATGCATTCTTCCAATGAGAGGTGCCAGTGTGTCAAGTAGGTGGCTTCTGCAGCATGTTCCAATCCAAGGGTGCCAATGTGAGGATGCTGTTCTTGGCACACAGGGAATGTGATTGTTTTGCTCTTCTCAGTGTGCAATTAGAATTGTAGAGCCATAGAATTGTGAGGGTTGGAAGGCACCCCAAGGATCATCCAGTTCCAAGCCCCCTGCCATGGGCAGGGACACTTCACACTACAGCAGGTTGCTCACAGCCACATCCAGCCTGGCCTTAAAAACCTCCAGGGATGAGGCTTCTACCACCTCCCTGTGCAACCTTTGCCAGTGTCTCACCACCCTTATGGGGAAGACTTTTTCCCAACATCCAATCTGTATCTGCCCATTTCTATTTTTTCTCCATTGCCTCCTAGTCCCTGACACCCTAAAAAGTCCCTCTCCAGCTTTCTTGTAGCCCCCTTCAGATACTGGAAGGCCACAATAAGGTCTCCTCAGAATCTTCCCTTCTCCACACTGAACAACCCCAACTCTCTCAGTCTGCCTGGAGAGGAGCTCCAGCCCTCTGCTCATCCTTGTGGCCCTTCTCTGGACACCTTCCAGCACCTCCAGATCCTTCTTGTAATAAGGGCTCCAGAACTGGACGCCATACTCCAGGTCAGCTAGAGAGTATTTTGCATTCCCATGCACTCTGCACACCTCCAGCAGCTGCCCTCAGAACAGTGGCTGCAACAGATAGCAATAAGATTGCACTGTCTGATGGCTTTGGTGAAAACAGGGCAGGTCATAATCACATCACAATCACACACCTAGATGGAACTGCTAAGATACTGATGTAAATAAGTTGATGTTTCTGAAGCTAACAGCAAGAGAATCTGCTCAGAAGGCATCAGTGATAGCTGTGTTTTTGTGACCTGGAAGAATGTAGCTGGAATATTTGGACAGTAAGAGAGAAGGGTTCACATTGGACAGGATTGCCTTTGCAGGGAAGGCTGCAACAGCACATAATTCATTGCAGTTCACTTTGGTTCATCTCATTCAACCCCCAGAAAGTGTATGGAGTTAAAAAACAGATGATGTTCTTGCATCTGTCAGAAAACTGAGCATTGAAGAGGGCTCTGCAGAGGGACCTTGGCAGGCTGGGCAGATGGGCAGAAACCAAGGGCATGAGATTTAACACATCTAAGTGCCAGGTTCTACACAGTGGCCACAACAACCCCACGCAGGCTGGGGACAGAGTGGCTGGAGAGCAACCAGGCAGAAAGGAACCTAGGGGTACTGGTTGACAGGAGGCTGAACATGAGCCAGCAGTGTGCCCAGGTGGCCAAGGAGGCCAATGGCAGCCTGGCCTGCATCAGGAACAGTGTGGCCAGCAGGAGCAGGAAAGTCATTCTGCTCTGTACTTGGCACTGGTTAGGCCACACCTTGAGTCCTGTGTCCAGTTCTGGGCCCCTCAGTTTAGGAAGGAGGTTGAGCTGCTGGAGCGTGTCCAGAGAAGGGCAATAGAGCTGGTGAGGGGTTTGGTGCATAGCCCTGAGAGGACAGGCTGAGGAAGGTGGGGTTGTTTAGCCTGGAGAAGAGGAGGCTCAGGGGAGACCTTATTGCTGTCTACAACTACCTGAAGGGAGGTTATAGCCAGATGGGGATTGGTGTCTTCTCCCAGGCAACCAGTGACAGAACAAGAGGACACGGTCTCAAGCAGCACCAGGGGAGTTGTAGGCTGGATGTGAAGAAGAAGTTGTTCCCAGAGAGATTGGCCATTGGAATGTGCTGCCCAGGGAGGTGGTGGAGTCACCATCACTGGAGGTGTTTAGGAAGGGATTGGATGAGGCACTTGTTGCCATGGTTTAGTTGATATGACGGCGTTGGGTGATAGGTTGGACTTGATGACCTCAAAGGTCTTTTCCAACCTGGTTAATTCTGATGGAAAGATGTTTTCTTTTTTTTTTCCTTTCTTTATGTTAAAGAGTTTGTGTGCTTGCTCCTTGGCCCTGCCACCACTGTTCAGTAGCACAGCAGAAAGTTACTGACAGGTCTGCCTGAGCCAGTGCTGGCAACAGCTGAAAGTTGAAGGTATCACAGTTTCAACTGGCAGCAAGTTAGCTGTGTACAATTGCCTGTTTGTTGAGGCTTTTTTCCCCTGGAATTTGCTTGTCAGTGCTTCAAGCAGATACTAAAGATGAGGTTCAGTATCTGTCTGCCAGGTAGGCTAGGCTGCAGGTCTGAGCACTGGTTATACACAGAGCAATCCTGAGCTGGTCTCTTACTGCTCCAGTGGCTGTGCTAAGGAACGCAGGCTGTGCTATCTAGAAGGCAGGCACAGACACCTGTTTAAACATGACATCTGTGTGAAAAGGGCTGTGAATCTGGAAACAGATATACTTTCCTTTGCACAATTGTGCCTGCACAGCTGGATTTTGCAATGTGGCCATTTTTCTCAGAGTAAGGGAAGGAGGAAGATGTCAATCAACACACTGCCAAAGTTTTTGATATTTCCAAACTCCTTTCTTCTTCACTTCTTGTTTTACTTTCTGTAAAGGTGTGGAATGCACCCTCTAAGTATTTATTCAAATGTCTGCAAAACTTCTTGTAGCAGGGTCACAGGATCACAGAATGTTAGGGGTTGGAAGGGACTCAGGAGATCATTGAGTCCAACCCCCCTGCCAGAGCAGGGCCATAGAATCTAGAGCAGGTCACACAGGAATGCATCCAGATGGGGCTGGAAAGTCTCCAGAGACGGAGTCTCCACAGCCTCTGGGCAGGCTGTTCCACTGCTCTGTGACCCTCACAGTGAAGAAGTTCCTCCTCATGTTGAGGTGGAACATCCTGTGCTATAGTTCATATCCACTGCTCCTTGTCCTATCCCAGGGTGCAACTGAGCAGAGCCTGTCCCCTCCCTCTTGACCCCCAAACCTCAGGTATTTATAGACATTGATTAAATCCCCTCTCAGTCTTCTCAAGACTCACCAGCCGCAAGGCTCTCAGCCTCTCCTCATCAGGCAGTGCTCCAGACCCTTCATCATCCTTGTAGCCCTCCATTGGACTCTCTCCAGCAGATCCCTGTCCCTTCTGAACTGGAGAGCCCAGAACTGGATGCAATATTCCAGATGAGGTCTCACCAGGGCAGAGTAGAGGGGGAGGAGAACCTCCCTGGATCTGCTGGACACGCTCTTCATAATGCACCCCAGCATCCCATTGGCCCTCTTGGCCACAAGGGCACATTGCTGACCCATGGATAACTTGTCCAGCAGGGCTCCCAGGTCCTGCACAGGGCAGCTCTTCTTGCAGGATTACCTTGTCATTCCATGGAGGTGAGTTTTCTGCTGGGCAAGAGCTAACCTATTTGGTAACAGGAGTCGCATCGCAGTCGATCAGTCCAGACAGCTTTTTTGTTTTCTCAGCTCCTTTGAATGGCTAATTCTCTCCTTGCACTTCTTACAGTATTTGTTAACCCAGTGATCTTCTTTTTTTTCCTCTCTTTTTTCTCTTTCAGTCAAAAGACAAAATGATGAGAGGATCACGCCGAGGGTGTGTTAGACTCAGGGTAAGTGCTGTTGAATTTGTGACTCACTGTCTGTAAGATGGGAGATATGCAAGGAGGCTTCTGAGGTTTGGGCTCTCTTCCTGGCTCTGCAAAATACTGAAATAGTAGAAGTATTTGAGGAAAGAAAATGTGAGAGGCCAAGTGACATGCTGTGCTAATGACATCCTGTAATTTTCTACCTGGTGTAAGGAAGCGTTGTCCAACAGAGCAGGATGGGTTAGTAGGAGCTATGAGGAAGCTGCTGTTTGCCACTCTCGTTTCTGTGTGTGGAGATACAGGATGTGGTGGGCTGAAAATTCCCCCCCCCAACATTGAATTTGCCAGACCAGCTCGGTTGGAAGCAGATGAAAGCTGTATTTACAAGCAAAACTACAAGCTGCAATGGAATGCAATGAATATGTACAAATATAGACAGCATTTGCAATAGTTAGAGATATTTACAATTACTAAACAGCACAAGGATCTTTGACCAGGGGAAGCTACTAGCTTCTCCCTCTCTGCCTCCCCCTTTCCCCCCTGTACAAAAGAAGGAGAAGAGAAAGGAGCAGAGAAGTTAGACTAACCCAAACAATGCAGCCAAGGTCAAGCAGAAGCAAGTTAATATCTTTCCCAGAGCAAAGAAGCAAGAAGAGAAGAGAGATTGTTTTGGCACAACTAGTTTTAGTCCCTTATCTCTCCAATGGGATTGTCTAGGATTATCATTGTTTTCCTTTTTACACCCAATAGTGACTTATTTACATTTTTACTACTTTCTATGCAAGAACTGTGAAAAAATTTTAAAGGCATAGCCTAAAACTACCACACAGGAATATACACACCTGTGCTCTCTACCTGCAGGATTCATTGCAGAGCTGCTTACTCTTGTCCTTCTGACTTAGCCTTATTCTCTGACTGTGGCCTCTGTTCTGCCAGTTTGGACACTCTTTGGGCCTGCCACTTAAGCTGTGCTTGATCTTTAGTGAAACAAAGGAGGACTGGAAAAGGAAGGAAGAAGACAGCAGGCAAAGGCTTTGAAATAACAACTGGAGAGGGAATAAATTAGGGTAACAGAGGTGAGAACATGCAGGGTGTGATAGCTGAGTGTTACCTGTTTGAGACACTCTGGCTTAGGAACCTTGAGTGCTGCTGTTGTAGCTCAAAACGACAGCGCCGAAGTGAGGTGGGAATGCTCTGATGTCTTTGCAAATGTCCAGTTTCTACCTTCTGGTCATGCACATGCCAAAGTGCTGCAGAAGTTCTTTTCCTGCATTTTCCCCATTCCTTACAGAATCTGTGCTTCCACTATCCAACAGTCTTGTGAAGAGCTGATGTAAACAGGGGGAAGGAGCCAGGAGGATAATGGGTATAAATGGGAGCATTTTGAGTCTTAAAGGAGGAGGAGCATAGGGAAGGTGAGCTGTGGTCTGACACACAATGTGATGAGTTGCATCAGAACTCTGTTCTTTCCAGTTATTCCTTCCTTCTGTTGCTACCCCTCTCTAGTCTTTCTGTGGGCCTAATAAAGGGGTGCCAATAGCACTTTGAGACTCACACAGAGAATCTCCATTCATATGAATTCCAGATGACTCTTTTTTTTTGCACTTTCTCTTGCTTAATATATTGGTGTCTTATTTTAGAATTTCTTTAGGGGTGATGTAAACTCAAATCACTGTCTAGAGCATAACATTCCCAAGGATTCACTGAAGATGTTTTCTGCATTGCGTGGAAAAATTTACTCTGTTAAAGATGTGCAGGGTGAGTGCCAAGAGGATGGAGCCAGGCTCTGCTGGGTGATGCCCAATGACAGCACAAAGGGCAATGGTGGAAGCTGAGGCAGAGGAAGTTCCATGGAAACAGGAGGGAAATGCTTTTTCACTGTGAGGGTGACAGAACACTGGAACAGGCTGCCCAGGGCGCTTGTGGAGTCTCCTTCTCTGGAGATATTCAAAACCTGCCTGGATGAGTTCCTGTGTGCTCACAGTATATTAGAGCTTGGAAGGGACATCCAAAGATCGTCCAGTCCAACTTCCCTGACAAAGCAGAGTCACCCAGGGTAGACTGCACAGGAATGCATCCAGGTGGGTTTTGAATGTGTGCAGAGGAGACTCCACAACCTCTGTGGGAAGCCTGTGCCAGGGCTCTGTCACTCTCACTGTAAAGAAGTTTCTCCTCATGTTGAGGTGAAACCTTCTATGTTCAAGCTTGTACCTGTTGTTCCTTGTCTTATTACTGTGCAACACCAAAAAGAGCTTGGCCCCCTCCACTTGACTCCCAATTCTTAGATATTTGTACACATTGATGAGATGCCTTCTCAGTCTTCTCCAGACTAAACAGCCCCAGGTCTCAGTCTCTCTTCACAGGGAAGGTGCTCAAGTCCCCTAATCATTCTTGTGGCTCTCCTTTGGATTCTCTCCAGCAAGTCTCTGTCTCTCCTGAACTGGTGTAGGTGATCCTGCTCTGGCAGGGGGGTTGGACTTGATGGTCTTTCAAGGTCCCTTCCAACCCCTAACATCCTGTGATTCTGTTAAACCCCATGCCTGCTTTTAGTAGTGCCGTGAGGCTGTCAGTGCGGAGGCTGGCCTCAGCCTGTCCGTGTGGGCAGTATTAAAAGTGAACAATCCATTCCATATTCCATGGTCCACTTTTATATGTACTTAACATAAGCCAATTCCTCTCTCTTTCCTCATCTATGCCACTCTCCCACCCCAAATTACTCTCTGGAGTTTTGCTGACTCCCCCATCCTTCCTTTGAATGTGTGGCTTTTTTTATGAGGAAGGAATCTTTCTTCTTTCTTTGTAAAGCAGCTCTTCTGGCAGATGACAGCGATACTGATAGCTGAGCAGATGGGCTCCTGCAGTCTGAAATGATATCCAAGATGTTTTCTGTTTAGAGCAATTGTTGATTGGTGACTGGAGGTGTGAATATAAACAAACATGTAATTTAGGCAGCTTGGCTACAATACTTCCCTTTTTTCTTGAGTGGATTTATAAAGCTTTTTCCTCACCTTTTTGCTCCTGATACAAAGTTCATAGGCCTGAAGTTTCATCTTCAAATTCCTTTGTTGATTGTCATAATGTACTTGGGAGGTGTGTTCACAGAGGACTGTGTGTCATCTGTACAGGACCACAGGATGTTAGGGATTGGAAGACACCTCCAGAGATCATTGAGTCCAAGCCCCCTGCCAAACCAGGACCATAGAATCTAACACAGGTCTCACAGGAATGCATCCAGATGGGTCTTGAAAGTCTTCAGAGAGGGAGACTCCACAACCTCTCTGGGCAGCCTGTTCCAGTGCTCTGTGACCTTCACAGGGAAGAAGTTCTTCCTCATGCTGAGGTAGAACTTTTTGTGCTGTAGTTTACATCCATTGCCCCTTGTCCTATCCCACGGTGCAACTGAGCAGAGCCTGTTTCCTCCCTCTTGACACCCAGCTCACAGATATTTATAAACATTTATTAAATCCCCTCTCAGTCTTCTCTTCTTCAAACTAAACAGCCCCAGGGCTCTCAGCTTCTCCTCACAAGGCAGTGCTCCAGACCTTTCATCATCCTTGTAGCCCTCTCTTGGACTCTCTCGATCCTGTCCCTCTTGAACCGGAGAGCCCAGAACTGGATGCAATATTCCAGGTGAGGTGCTACTAGAGCAGAGTAGAGGGGGAAGAGAACCTCCCTCAGTCTGCTGGACACACTCCTTTTAATGCACTCCAGCATCCCATTGGCCTTCTTGGCCACAAGGGCACATTGCTGTCCCATGGGGAACTTGTCGACCAGGACTCCCAGGTCTGCTCTCCACAGGGGTGCTCTCCAGCAGATCATCTCTTAACCTGTACTGGTGCAGTTTATTATTCCTTCCTCCTATGCCTTAAATCCTGCCTAAGCTTTCTGCAATATACACTTCAACTTTCACGATGTAGCTTCTGGGTGTTTTTTTTTAGCTTGTTCATGTGTATTATATGCATGGCAAAAAAGCATCTCCTGTCCTTATGCTCAAACCCTGTGTCTCAACATTGCAGGTGGAGTGTGTGCACTTCATGCAGCTTTGGGCTGAGATCACAGACAGGGGGGTGCTCTTCCTGCTCCTCAGTTTCCTCCCACCACTTGGGCTGGAGGTGGGACTTAGCTGTCCTCCCTGACCTTTTTGGCTTTCTGTTAGATGTACCTGTACTGTCTGGAGTGATTACCTTGGTCGTGTTCTTGGTGTCTGACTTCCAGAGTGTTGATAGCTGGCGATGAGAGCAATATTGTACAACTTGCAGTGATCTTCTGAGTTACTGCATGGCAAAACATACACTGCAAGTGCCAGACACTTTTTATCTGTTGGTGTATTTAAAAAGCCCTCTTTCTGGCAGCATGACTGACCCACAATGTCACATCCCTGGCACACTGCATGATTACATATAGTCTCCAAATGCAGTGGCTAGTCAGTTGGTGGTTGTTGTGTCTTGGCAATAAAAGTATTCAGCATTATACTGGCTTGGATACACATTGTAGGTGCCTCATACAGTGATCACAGAATACCAGAAAGATGCAGGTTGGAAAAGACCCTCAGGATCACCAAGTCCAACCCAGAACCCTACTCTACAGGTCACCCCTAAACCATAGCCCCAAGCACCACATCCAAACCACCTTTAAACACATCCAGGCTTGGTGACTCCACCACCTCCCTGGGCAGCACATTCCAATGCCTGACCACTCTTGATGGGAAAAAATTCTTCCTAATGTCCAGTCTGAACCTACCCAGCTGCAGATTGAGGCTGTTCCCTCTTGTTCTATCACTAATGACCTGTGAGAGGAGACCAGCACCAGCCTTTCTACAATGTCCTTTCAGGTAGTTGTAGAAAGCAATGAGGTCTCCCCCCAGCCTCCTCTTTTCCAAACTAACCACCCCCAGCTCCTTCAGTTGCTCTTCATCAGATTTATTCTCCAGGCCCTTCCCCAGCTTCCTTGCCCTCCTCTGCACTGGCTCCAGCACCTTCACATCTCTCTTGGATTGAGGTGCCCAAAACTGGACACAGCACTCGAGGTGTGGCCTCACCAGAGGGGACAATCACCTCCCTGCTTCTGCTGGACACAGCACTTCTAATCCCAGCCAGGATGCCCTTGGCTTTCTTGGCCACCTGGGCACACTGCTGGCTCCTGTTCAGTTGCTGAATTCAGAGCTGTGCTTGAAAAGCCTATGTGAGAGATACTCTTTTGGAGGAATGGAAGGAAGGGGAAACTAGTTTGGAGTCATCCTTTCCTGCTGTGTAGCCTTGAATTACACATGGTTGGTGCTGTTCTGAAACAGGACATGTTTCATCTGATCTGTATTGTGTTGCCTGAGAAGGTCTCAGCTATACACGAGCCAGAAACCTCACATAGAAGAATGTGCAAGAGTGAGACTGATTCAGCTCCTTCTGCCCCTAAGTCTTATGTTTTGGCCAGCCTGGATACACACCTGCCCCCTGGCTCTTGTAGTTACTGGATGGAGCACTTGTTGGAACTGATGCTCTGCTGTTAACTTGCTGTTTACTCTGAGAGTAAAGGTGGAATTTATCAAGTGAGTGCCCCTCCCAGGGCTGTCTGTCTGTTTTGTGGGAGAGGGAAGGATAAAACAGGTGCTGTGCCTGCTGGAGAGGAGGAGAGAAACTGAGCAAATCCAGTGGTGATTTCTGAAGTAAATGTTGTCATTTGCTGGAGCTGGCAGAAGCCTTTTCTTCAGTGTTGTCTTCTCCTATTGCTTGTGGTGGCAGGAGCGAAGATGTGGATAGCTTTGTAAATAGCCAAGCACAGATGGCCTTTAACTCTGCAATTTATTTGCATTTCCTTCTCATCATTCACGAGGAATTAGAAGAGAAAGCTTTTGATATCTCCTGATGCCTTACTGTTGATTTTTACTTAGGGGACTGCAAATCAGATCACGCAGTGTACCAGTGACATGACACGATGCACCAAATTCATTCTGCTGGGATGATTTGTTATTATTTTTCATAGGCTGGCAGATAAAAATCAGGTCAGGAGCTTCTTTTTACAGAGCATCTACAAATTAGTATTTTTATCCACGCAGAGCAGGTACCAAACAGTGCTTCCTCACTCCTTTTGAAAGCATGAGGTGGAACGTAGTGGAAAACTGCTTGCTTCAGTGATGCCGTAGCCTAACGCCACCTCCACTGCACAGATAAAAGCTGCATTTCATTAGCTGGAAAATCACAGCTGCACAAATAACTCCTGGGTTTGGTGGTGGTTTGGGGCTTTTTTTCCCCCCGCCCCCTGCAACTAAAAATATCATTTTAAGAACCCAGTTGCATCCTGTGACTAAACAGAGACTCTTTCTGCTCTTGTTTGCTTCTCATTTGCCGATGCTTTTTCAATGCCAGGGGTGTAGTGATAGAGTGTGTGCTGCTGATGTCACTGCTTGCCTTATCAGGATTTTGTTCTTTGTTTCACAGGGAGCTGTGATTGGTATAGACGATGAGGACGACAGCACCTTCACGATAACTGTTGATCAGAAAACCTTCCATTTTCAGGGTGAGCTGACAGAAGAGATTGTTTGTTGGTTTTGGTGGTGGTGGTTTTTCCCCCCCCCCCCCCCTTTCTTATAATAGATTCCACTTGTGTTTGATGGATGATTTAAAATGTTTGGCAGCAGAACAGCGTGAATGAGCACGCTGAGAACGTTCTGGATCCAGGAGTGCTGCAGGTTAGGCAGGGATTTTGCATCTGCAGTGGACACATACGTGATAGAAAAAGACTGTAGCTCTGGCAGGATTTGGAGATTAAAAATGTAAAGAATAAATCACTCCAGGGGAGGAAGTGATGGGCTTCTGATGATGGGTTTTGCTTACAAACTGTTTCTGCTCTCCGATATCAAGATGCGATTGTGCACTTCCCTGTGAAGAGAATCAAGACCGGTCTGAAGGTTGCAATTTGTATCCCAATAGAACTTAATGCTCTATTATGAGGAGACTAGAGGCAACACTTGCCTTAAAGGTGGAGCTTTGCTTCAAGACTTAACCAGCTTGCGTTCATTTCATCTACATTTCTGTGTCTTGTCTGCCAGTCACCATTTCTCTGCTGCTATCCTTTTATTCACATTTACTAACACCAATGCCATCTGTCACTGCTATGTTCCGTCATTGCATGCTATGGTTCACCGGTAGAAAGGGTAAGGTGCTCTTATCATTGTTATCTTACTCCTTACATTGTTTTCTCTGCAGCAGCAGCTCGGCGTGCTGTAGTAATACTGACCAGGGAACCTCTTTGCTGAATGTTAAAATCTGAGGGAAGTGGGGTGAAAATATTTTGCAGCTACCCTTGGTTAGTCCTTCTGCTTTTTCTGCACAAAATGCAGTGACTAAGTCGTTTAATTGCTTTGCATGGAGCAGGAAACTGTAAATATCCAAGAGGCATGTTTGCATTTAAGCAGTCAGGTTAATTTATGTGAAGTGGAAGAATTCTGTAACCTATATTGTATTGTGATCAGTGATTTGGAAGTGGGACTTACCATTAATATCATTAATCATCCTGCTGTGTTGGGGAGAGTACAGCTAATGATAAATATTAATTGCACACCATATTGTCACTGGCATCTGTATTCCTTGTGCTACAATTCTTCCTACATGCTGCTGCTGTGCACTTACTGGCTTTTCACTGCATTAAGCCTCACAAACATACCTCCATAATGCTGAGCACACAGCAATACTTAAATCTGCTGTTCCCAAGGATAAAATGCAAGGTAATTGCTAATGCAGTCATGGGAAGCTGTACTGTGGCAGCCTTTCAATACTATGAAGCTAAATACTGCTGAATATCTGAGAACTTGATACAGGTAAATCTAGAAATCTCTCATCTTTAGTTACTAAGATAAGCCTCTTTAAGGATGTGTTACTTGCACTGATTTCTTACAAGCTGTAGTCTCCTTTGAGTAGTCAGATGCCTGAAAGGAAGACTGATAGTATCTGATACAAGTAGTGTAATGCTCTAAGTAATATTGATAATTTTTGAACACCAGCTATGTCAGATAACATCTGATGCTTTAGAATCCCAATCTGTGTGCATTTCCTACCAGGTCAGGATTTGTGTATGCTCCTTCAGTGGAGAGCTAAGGTGTTCCATTTTTCTGTTAGGCAGCTAAAATCCTTGGTATCCAGAAAACTGTAATGATACAAGAACAGTAGCAATGTATGTCTGTAAAGCAGAAATGTAAAAAGCCAGGGAAGATGCCAGTGCTGGGACATTTCAGTATAAAACAGCTCTGTGGAACTGCATCTGTAGTTCTTCTGGTCACTGTACATGTATCTCCACTTCATGCAACCCTTAGGTCACATAAATAGAAAATGTTTGTTCATTAGATTCATTCAGTATTGCACAGGCTTTAATGGGTGGGGAGTACAGGTCACTGTCAGCCATGAGTGGGGAATGGGTGATAATGTAAATACTGTATACAGAATAATCCAGGAAAACCTGCAGTGTTCACTACAAGATACATGATCCAGACAGAGCTTTTGTTCTGTGCAATAGCCACAGCTATAACTGCATTCACTCTTTATGAAAGAAGCCTTGTAAAAGGGAAGACTGCTGCAGAAATGGCAACTTTTTTTAAAGGTGTAATTTCTTCCTTCCTTCTTACTGCCTTCTCTTTAATCTTAAGGGCAAGCAGAGATCCAAACAACCTGGAGCCTAGCTGGGAAGACAATAGAACTTTAAAATACAGAGATTTCAAAGATCTGCTGACATGTGTCTAAATTAGGGCTCCATCTGCACTGGAGCAGTTTATTTTTCAGGCTCCAAAGCTTGTCCTCAGGCTTTAAGTACTGATTAGTGAAGAGCTGAATTTTCTTTGGCCTCAGGGAAATTTTGCTGACAGGCAGTGACAGAATTTGAAATTGAGTAAAGAAGGGAACACTTCCTACTGGATTCATTAATTATTTCTTACTGCCAGTTGCTCAAAATTGCACATTTGTCTTAACACTCTATAGATGAAGGGCAGAGAAGTAATTTCAAGATGCCTGATCAGCTTCTCACAGGGATACTGTTCCCATGTGTGTGTGTTACTGAATTTTCAAAGCAGTAAACCTCCAGCATCTCCCACTAAGATTTGCTTGTCACTGGCTCTTGGTAAATTCTGAGCAATGTGCTCTTGTAGCCAAGAAGGCCAATGCCATTCCCGGCTGGATTAGAAGGGCTGTGGTTAGTAGGTCAGAGAGGTTCTCTTCCCCCTCTGCTCTGCCCTGGTGAGGCCACATCTGGAATATTGTGTTCAGTTCTGGGCCCCTCAGTTCAGGAAGGGCCTCAGGGAACTGCTTGAAAGACTCCAGCACAGAGCCACAAACATCTTCCTTATGAGGAGAAACTGAGGGAGCTGGGGCTCTTGAGCTTGGAGAAAAGGAGACTAACGGGTGACCTCACTCATGTTTATAAAGATGTGCAGGGTGAGTGCCAAGAGAATGGAGCCAGGCTCTGCTCAGTGATGCCCCATGACAGCACAAGGGGCAATGGTGGAAGCTGAGGCATAGGAAGTTCCATGGAAACAGGAGGAAAATTTTTTTCCCTGTGAGGGTGACAGAACACTGGAACAGGCTACCCTGGGGGGTTGTGGAGCCTCCCTCTCTAGAGATATTCCAAACCCTCCTGGATGCATTCCTGTGTGATCTGCTCTAGGTGATCCTGCTCTGGCAGGGGTCTTGGGCTGGATGATCCTTTGAGGTCTCTTCCAGCCCCTGACATTCTGTGTGTGATTCTGTGTAGCCTTCCCAGCGTGTAGTTTGCATTTTTTTTCCTGCCTCTGACAATCTCCCTCTATTCTGTCAGCAGCTGTGCTTCCTAGAGGCCATCCCTGTTTGAACATCAGTAAAAGTTAAAACATTTGTAATGCAAAGCAAATGCAGGGTATGCATGGTGACTGCATACACATCAAATGGTATCCATGCACTTAGTGTCTGGGTACAGAGGGAAGAGGTGAATTGAATAAATACGGACAATAAAACAAGCAGCATGTTTTGGGTTTCCTTGCCAGCTTAACTTCAGCTCTGCCAGAGTGCCCAGCAGACATTTTTTCCTCTTTATTTTATTGCTTCATATGATTCTGTTGATGCCTGTTCACACTGGAGGGGGAAGAGAGGGACAGAAACTCCACAGCAGTTTGAAAATATATTTTGAAGTCATGGATTTTGTCTCCCAGTTGGTCCTTGCTTGGTCATGCTGTATACCCAGTTTCATGGCTTGATTCTAAGGCTTCTGACTTAGGTAGATCTCAAAGCACTTCCTTATGGGTTTCTTAAGATTAGATGCAAAAATCCATTTGAGTTGCTGCAAGACATTTGGGATAATACTCACAGTCTAAGGCACCTTCCTCTCAGGAAGCTCTTCCTGATAATATGTTTTGTCTTGCTGTAATACATGTCCCTGTTCTAAATGATCCATGACCTTCAAACACTGTGGGGCTTTTCTTTGGTTGGTTGGTTGGTTGGGTTTGGTTGGTTGGGTTTTTTTCTCTCTTCCCATCTTCCTGTCATCACCTAGCAAGAAGCTCTTTCCATTAGGAAAAATCACTATTTCTATCCTTCCAATCACTTAGCTGCTCTTTCTGCTCACTAGATGTTTGTGGCTTGAATTCAAGAGTGGGAACATGATGTTCAGGGTAGTCTGTCAATGGTGTTGTTTGTCGTCTTGATGCTCAAATTGCTGCCTAACCTGAAGCAGTAATGGCTTTTATTTGGACTGAAATAATTCACTGAACACACATATTGTAAAGCAGAAACAAGAATTCAGATCTTTCAACTCCTGCCCTGAAAACCCAGCTCTTATTTTTACAACCTGCAGCAGAGTTCCTTGGCAGGCCAATCAGCCTTGTCTCCACTGTTTTGTGTTATCAGAGGACTGAAATATTGGAAGCAGTCCAGTGCATTGATCTGAGATGATTTTGCTTTAGCTTTTGTCTTTCCTTTCTTATTCCTGCCACAGAAGTACCGGAGAAATTAAGCATGGATGTTGCTGTGCAACTTGCTCTCCTCTAACATGAATGCTGTCAGCTGATGAAGCTGCATTTCTCCTTCTTGCCCATCCTGCCCCAGTTTCTAGCTTTATTTGTGACTGCTGAGGAAGAGAGAGATGTGCACAGCAGTGGGTTGTCTTAATGCTGTAAAAGCAGGGATGTGGGACACAGCCATCACTGAGGACACACTGAGGTCCCCAAAGGCCTTAGCTGCTGAGCAGTATCAGAAACTGAGATTTTAAATATTTATATGAAGTATCAAAATGAAGTATAATGGCTTTAGATCTGCATCTCACGACTGCTTGGGGAAATAGTCAATATTTATGGTCCTCTATAAAACCTTAGCGTTGTCCACCAACTAGATGCCAGGACGCAGATTGCCCTTGTGGCAGAGGGAGGCACTTAGCCTATCAGATTACACAGTGGCAGCCTTTTCCCCCCCAAAAAAAAGTTTGGAGAGGTTTTTTTAATTTGCTATTGACAAATGCCTAGCAAGAGGTCTGGGTGTGGAATCTCAGCCTGTGCTGGGTTTCTCAGTGATGTTTGTAACTGGTGACCACAGACGGAGCAGCCAAGTGATAGGATAGAAAGAGTGACTTTCCAAATGGAAAGAGCTTCTAGCTAGGTGATGACAGGAACATGTGGAGAGGGGGGGAAAAAGGGCACCCAAACAAAACAAAACCAAACAAAAACCCAACAAAGAAAAACCCTACAGTGTTTGAAGGTTATGGACCACTTAGAATAGGGATGTATTACAGCAAGACAAAATACATTATCAAGAACAGCTTGGGGGGGATTCCAGGGATGCTGAATTCCTCTCTGCCATGCCCAGAGGTGCTTTGATGTCACAGAGGAGGATGAGCATCTATGTTAAGAATGAACTTCCAGCCTTGCCTCTCTGTACATTTACATCAGAGCTGAGCTACTGGTCCTCCTCCTGTTAACTGACCACAAAGCTCTGGGCTCCATCTCATCCTCTCCTTCCTCACCAAACTGTGGAAATTCCTCAGTGAAACAGAACTAGATTTAGGTTTTGCAGTATGGTCTTGAACTCTTTTGCTCTCTCCTTCATCTATTAATGTTTTGGGTAGCTGAAACTTGTGACCAGAGCACAGGGCATGGTGCATGGCTGTGCTTCTGCTGCTCCATGCAGTTCCTTCTTGCAGCCTCAGTGCCCCGTCCCAGGTGGGCTGGTTTCTGATCACTCCATGAGGGTGTCAGATAATGACAGGACTAGGGGGAATGGGAAAAAAATAGAAATGAGTAGATTCAGATTGGGTGTTAGGAAGAAGTTCTTCACCATGAAGTGGTGAGACACTGGAACAGGTTGCCCAGGGAGGTGGTGGATGCCTCATCCCTGGAGGTTTTGAAGGCCAGGCTGGATGTGGCTCTGAGCAACCTGCGTAGTGTGAGGTGTCCCTGCCCATGTCAGGGGGGTTGGAACTGGATGATCCTTGAGGTCCCTTCCAACCCTAACATGATTCTATAATGCTGTTTGCAATGAGGCTGTGTGCACCCTGGTCTTAGGGTTGTATAGAAACACCTCTTGGGTTTCCATTTCTTGAGGCTGAACCAGCAGATTTCAAAATGTATATTAAACTTGACAGTAGTGAAGAAAACAACAGCTTGAAATAATGTGTGATGTGTCCAGGGGCTTTGTTTTTTCTTTCCTCTAGAAGAAACAGTATTTATTACTCACTGCATTTAGCATCAGTAGGAATCGAGACTCAACTGAATGTGTATGATGGCTGCATCCAGGGGGGATCTCAATGGCTTGAAGTGTAGATGGAGAGCAGTGACAGTGGGGTCCCTCAGGGGTCTGTACTGGGACCTGTGCTCTTTAATGTTTTTATCAGTGATATAGACAGGGGGATTGAGGGCACCATCAGCAAGTGTGCAGATGATACCAAGCTGTGTGGTGTTGATGATACACCAGAGGGACAGGATAGCATCCAGAGGGACCAGGACAAGCTGGAGAGCTGGGCCCAGGTGAACCTCGTGAGGTCCAACAAGAGCAAGTGCAGGGTTCTGCATCTGGGCCAGAATAAGCCTCACTATCAATACAGGCTGGGGGAGGAGGTGATAGAAAGGAGCCCTGAGGAAAAGGACTTGGGGGTGCTGATGGATGAAAAGCTGGACATGAGCAGGCAGTGTGAGCTTGCAGCAAAGAAGGCAAATCACATCCTGGGATGCATCAAAAGCAGCGTTGCCAGCAGATCCAGAGAGGTGATTCTGCCACTTTGCTCTGGTGAGACCTCACCTGGAGTACTGTGTCCAGGTCTGGAGAGCTCAGTATAGGAAGGACATGGACATGATGGAGCAGGTCCAGAGGAGGGCCACAAAAATGATCTGGGGTTTGGAGCACCTCTGCTACGAGGACAGGCTGAGGGAGCTGGGGGTGTTCAGCCTGGAGAAGTGGAGGCTCCAGGGAGACCTAATAGCAGCCTGCCAGTACCTGAAGGGGGCTACAGGAAGGCTGGAGAGAGACTGTTTGCAAAGGCCTGCAGTGACAGGATGAAGGGCAATGGCTTCAAACTAAAGAGCAGATTTAGATTGGATATTAGGAACAAGTTTTTTTACTGTGAGGGTGGTGGATTACTCAAACAGGTTTGCCAGGGAGGTGGTTGAGGCCCCTTCCCTGAAGATTTTCTAGGTGAGGCTCGGTGAGGCCCTGGGCAACCTGATCTAGTTGGGGATGTCCCTGCTGACTCTGGGGAGGTTGGACTGGATGACCTTTGGAGGTCCCTTTCAACCCAGACCATTCTATGATTCCATGATATGTGACAACTGTTTTGGAAGGGGAGAGATGGTTGGGAAAGGTCTCACTATAAGGAGGGAAGGGATGCTAGGAAGTTCCACACTCTTCCTTCTGTTTAACAGGAAATTCTGAGCAGCAATAAACAAGAGTATGATGTGTTATGGGAAGGACTCTGTTCCTGGCTAAGGAAAACAGTTATAGTTTTGTTCCTCTACTTTGATTTTTATTTTTAAGCCATAAGGTATTTTGTACTTGAACCTAGTAGTCTCTGAGCTACCCAGTGGCCTTTAAATGCAAACCATAGCTTGACAGCCAATTCCACAGCATACACTACATAAAGCTTTATTTGGTGTTACTGTTATTAATACTGAAATACAGACATTCTCCAGTAAAATCTCAGATACTTGCAGGCTGCCCCTCAGACAACTAATAACATCTTGATCATGAATTTCCTTTGTTGGATGGGTTGCCACCCGAGGATATGCTTATGGGCTGATTACAAAGCCTGTCACAAAAGATTAGGTAATAATGGAACAGCAGTTAAGTTGCTTTCCCAAGATCACAGATTGATTTTACTTGTACATTGCATGCAGGAGGCCATTTGATGCTCCCTCTTTGGACCAGATGAGGTTTTTCTCTGTCTGCACAGAGTATTCTGTAGGCACAGAGAGATTGGGCAGGTCAAAAATCTGCAGAAGAGAAGGAGGATTGATTTACATGTGTAGGGGGAGATTGGCATCAGGAAGAAGGTTAACAGAAGGGAGAATAATTGTGATGACTCCACAATTCTGCTACAGAGGAAATAAGGCACTGAGACAATGTTCAGCCTGCTGCCAGATGTGAGGACAGTTATTTGTAAGCAAGGAATCTACAGTGCTTTGGAAGGCGTTGATGAAACCCTGCTTCATCTTGCATTTTTCTATGGTTTGAAAGGCCTTCAGTGATGTTTAAAAGCCATTTATTTAGCCACGAGATAGCCCTTTTTGTGTGTGACTTTTCCACTTTATGGGGCAGTGCTTCGGTCACAGCAACCCCATGCAGTGCTACAGGCTGGGACAGAGTGGCTGGAGAGCGGCCAGGCAGAAAGGGACCTGGGGGTACTGGTCAGCAGCAGCTGAACATGAGCCAGCAGTGTGCCCAGGTGGCCAAGAAGGCCAATGGCATCCTGGCCTGGATCAGAAAGAGTGTGGCCAGCAGGAGCAGGGAAGTCGTCGTGCCCTGTACTCAGCACTGGTTAGGCCACAGCTTGAGTCCTATGTCCAGTTCTGGGCTCCTCAGTTTAAGAAAGATGTGGAGATGCTGAAATGTGGCCAGAGGCTGGGGAGGGGTCTGGAGCACAGCCCTGTGAGGAGAAGCTGAGGGAGCTGGGGTTGTTTAGCCTGGAGAAGAGGAGGCTCAGGGGAGACCTTATTGCTCTCTACAACTATCTGCAGGGAGGTTGTAGCCAGGTGGGGGTTGGTCTCTTTTCCCAGACCACAGTGCCAGAATGAGAGGACTGAGTCTCAAGCTGCACCAGGGGAGGTTTGGGCTGGATGTGAGGAAGAAATTCTTCACAGACAGAGTGAATGGCCATTGGAATGGGCTGCCCAGGGAGTTACCATCCCTGGAAGTGCTTAAAAAGAAACTGGATGAGGCACTTGGTGCCATGGTTTAGTTGATTAGATGGTGTAGGGTGATAGGTTGGACTTGGTGATCTCAAAGGTCTTTTCCAACCTGATTAATAATGTGACTCTGTAATAACCATCTCCCTCCACTGAGACTGGTAGCAAAAATCCTATCAAGCTCAATAGAGTCAGAATTTTCATCTCTCCCAGCTGGTTACTTGTGTGTAAAGACACTACATTAGTTCTGCACTGGGCTGAGGAAGTACAGGCATTTGGCATACAAATCAGTGGCAATTTTGTCAGAGTGAAGGCTGCATAATTGACTCTATTGACTCTCTGAGCCTAATGGATTTTAGTTTTTTTGACTGAGTCCTGCCTGCAATTAGGTCACAGTGAATGAAAATAGAAGATGCATTTCATTTTGTGACGGTGTGGGGCAGTGATAAGCAGTGCAGTGCTTTAAAAAACCTAATTCTCAAGGTTTCCCTTTCATCCTCGTGCCCAAATAAGATGTACAGACAGGGGGGAAAACAACCCAAACCAGAACAGCAGCACCAGTGTGCTAATTCTGAGGTGACAAGCTTGGTGTGTTCTGTCTTCCCAGGGCTGCTTGTGCATGACCTAGAAATGCCAGTGGTGGCTGCTGTATGGCGGAGCAGAGTTGTTAGACTTGTTTGTACCTAATCTTTAGATGCTGTCAAGCTTAGGATTGGGGGGGAAGCAATCTGGTTTATGCTGTACTTTAACATTTGGTATAGGTTATATAAACACATATAATCTCTTCCAAAGACAGCAAATATTACAGGAACTCTCAAAACTACAAAATGTATTCTCCGTTGGGGAAATTGACAGAGGCTGAGAGCGTTGGCTGTTGTTGCATTTCATTTGCCTGCTCATTCTCACCCAACAGAAGTCTTCACAATCTCCCCCAGCCGCTGTATCTGCCTGGGCACTTTGAGCAATTCAAAGGCTGCTCTCAGAGGAGTGTGTCCAGCAGATGCAGGGAGGTTCTCCTCCCCCTCTACTCTGCCCTGGTGAGACCTCACCTGGAATACTTCACTAAACTCTGGGCTCCGCAGTTCAAGAGGGACAGGGATCTGCTAGAGAGAGTCCAATGGAGGGTTACAAGGATGCTGAGGGGTCTGGAGCACTGCCTGATGAGGAGAGGCTGAGATCCCTGGGGCTGTTTAGTCTGGAGAAGAGAAGACTGAGAGTGGATTTAATAAGTGTTTATAAATATCTGAGGGCTGGGTGTCAAGAGTGAGGGGACAGGCTCTGCTCACTAGCTCCCTGTGGTAGGACAAGGGGCAATGGATATAAACTACAGCACAGGAGGTTTCATCTCAACATGAGGAAGAACTTCTTCCCTGTGAGGGCCCCAGAGCACTGGAACAGCCTGCCCAGAGAAGTTGTGAGATTGTGGAGTCTCCTTCTCTGGAGACTTCAAGCCCTGTCTGGATGCATTCCTGTGTGACCTGCACTAGATTCTATGGTCCTGCTCTGGTAGGGGGGTTGGACTCGAAGATCTCTGGAGGTCCCTTCCAACCCCTAACATCCTGTGATCCTGTGATAAGTGACTACTTCAGCAGTTGTGAAAGAGAATTTCTCTGAGTTACAGAAATTCCTCAGCAGAAGCAATGATTCTTGTCTTTAATGGGCTTTGGTTTTCTTTCTAGCATTTTCTCCTTGTTAAAATAAATACTTTTCTCCCCTCCTCTAGAAAAGAGTGGAGAAGCTTTTTCCTAGTATAAACTGGCTGTTAGAATAATCTCCTGAATAATCTCAATAAGCCATCACCAAACATGCACCTATTAAAGAATATTATTAGCACATTCAATCTCACTGTAATGTAATTGCATACTCCTTGAGTATGTTCTTAACGAGTCATGGATGGAACTGTAATTGTGTTAAGTACCCTGTGGTCGCCCCTGAGGTGCCTGAGATGTCACAGTCAATTACACAGGCACCTTCTTGAGGGATGCACAATAGGCACTGAAGACTGAAAGGTTAAGTGCATGGAAACAAACTGTAATCTGGCTCATAAATACTAATTCTGCTAGGAAAATGTAACAAGAGCTTAACTGACATATGCATGGCAAATTTGCAATGTTTCAGCCACTAAAGGCCCTGGCCTCTTGCATAGAGCAGGGATTGTATAGCTCTGTGTGGATTTAGCTGCTTCCATGTGCAAATGTTCACTGCTTGAACTCATCTTGAGTACTGCATTCGGTTTGGGGTTCCCCAGTTTAAGAGGGACAGGGATCTGCTGGAGAGGATCCAGCAGAGGGCTCTGAGGATGATGAGGGGACTGGAGCACTTCCTGATGAGAAGAGGCTGAGAGCCCTGGGGCTGTTGAGTCTGGAAAAGAGAAGACTTAGAGGAGATTTAATAAGTGTTTATAAATATCTGAGGGCTGGGGGTCAAGAGGGAGGGGACAGGCTCTGCTCACTTGCACCCTGGGATAGGACAAGGGGCAATGGATGTAAGCTGCAGCACAGGAGGTTCCATCTCAACACAAGGGGGAACTTCTTTACTGTAAGGCTCAGAGACCACTGGAATAGGCTGCCCGGAGAGGTTCTGGAGTCTCCTTCTCTGGCGACTTTCAAGGCCCATCTGGATGTGTTCCTCTGTGACCTGAGCTAGATTGTATGGTACTGCTCTGGCAGGGGGGGTGGAATCGATGATCTCTTTGGGTCCTTTCCAAGCCCTGACATCCTGTGATCCTGTGACTCTCAAAGAAAAGCTCAGGGACTGTTGGTGTTCTCTCCACTGCAGACAGTTGGCATTTGTGTGGATAGTTGATGCTCTAGTACAATTTGATTTTTCAGATGACAAGGTAGCTATTGCAGTAACACCTGAGAACCACAATGAATGTTCATGTAGTGTAGTGGGCTCCTCTATTCAATTTATTTTTCTAATTAGTGTAAACAACATTGGAATTGCTTATAAACAGCTGAAATCACACTTTTATGTTTTTACATGGCAGGGGTTTCTCTTGTAGATGTCTCACGGCTTCTTACCTGTCTTGTGGAATTCTGGCACAGCCAGCAGGTCAAGGGAGGTGATCCTCTCCCTCTACTCTGCTCTGGTGAGACCTATCTGGAGTGCTGGGTCCAGTTCTGGAGCCCCTATTACAGGAAGGATCTGGAGGTGCTGGAACATGTCCAGAGAAGGACCATGAGGATGATCAGAGGGCTGGAGCTCCTCTCCTATGAGGACAGACTGAGGGAGTTGGGACTGTTCAGTCTGGAGAAGAGAAGGCTCCAAGGAGACCTAATTGTGGCCTTCCAGTATCTGAAGGGGGCCTACAAGAAAGTTGGTGAGGGACTTTTTAGGGTGCCAGGGAGTGATAGGACTGGGGGGAATGGAGCAAACTACAAATGGGTAGATTCAGACTGGATGTTAGGAAGAAGTTTTTCCTCATGAGAGGGTGGTGAGACACTGGCACAGGTTGCCCAGGGAAGTGGTAGAAGCCTCATCCCTGGAAGTTTTGAAGGCCAGGCTGGATGTGGCTGTGAGCAACCTGCTGTAGTGTGAGGTGTCCCTGCCCATGTCAGGGGGGTTGGAACTGGATGATCCTTGAGGTCCCTTCCAACCCTAACAATTCTATGATTCTGATATTCCAGAGCCAGCCTAAGAAGAAATAACTTGCTTCTCTCTCTTGCCCCCTGCCCTTTCTTCTCTTTCGAGAAGTTTTGAGTCAGGAAGGACTAGAGATTATTCCTCTGTTTTTATACAAGCACAGATAGTAGAGAAATGCCTTGGACTAGATAGCAATTGCCTTACCCCAAATATGTTGGCAGTCCCCATAGGAACTGGAGCGGGAATTAACTTAAAGATGGAGCCTGGACAAACTGTGAAGAAGGTTGGAGTGGATTCCAGGGTACTTGAGACACAGGACTAATGAGCAAGGTGTTCTTGTCCCCTGTCTGCTGAAGAAAGCTTCCAGCATTTGCTGATGCAGATTGGATTTGATGTCATGTGCATCACAGATCTTTTAGATTAACAGATACTGGGAGCTTTTTCCTTGGCCAAAGTTGCCCTCTTTAAATGAAAACTAGCTTTGGATCCCTAGCTTCCCCTGCCGGTGGGTGGATAATGATCTCTGACCATTGTGTGTAGCCTTTTCCCATAAACTGTTTCTGAGTGTATTGGCTAATCTCTTTTTTTTGAATGTTGCTATTGATTTATTTTATTTTATTTTATTTTTCCCCACCAGTGATCTTTTGGCAGCTGTTCAGTTCCAAATTGCTTTTACCATCAGGGAGCTTTTACTTGCACCTAATCTCACAGCAGCCATTTTGATTAGATTGAATACAACTTTTCTCACATCCTGCTTTACCAAAAACTGCATCCTACTGTCTTCTCCATGGTTTTCTGAAGAGTGTGTGGAGGAGAGCCAGGGGAGGAGGCCTGAGCCCTGGGCAGAGTGCTTACGAGGTTGCAGTGCTGTGTCTTTCTGTGCAGTGAGCAGGCTTCCCCTGCAGTGCTCCTGGATTTATTATGGCTGAGACTTTGTTTTACCATGTGTGTTCATGAGATCCACGTGTTCTGCCTGAGGACTGGTCATGCTGTGCCAACATTTGCAAAGTCTAGCACATGAGGGAGAAATAAAGCTTTGTTCCTTCTGCTGAGCTCGGGTAGAAAAAGCCCCCCTGTAAAGCGGCTTTTAGCAGAACAGAAGCTTCAGAAGATTGTTTCTGAGCGTGGGAAAGTCAGATCAGTTTGGGATCTGTACTGACTGGTTGGTTTCTGGGTCTTCTCTGGTGCTGCAAGCCTTCTCTGGTCTGTCAGTGGCTCATCTACACACTTTAAAGTGATAACAGAATCACAGAATCAATCAGATTGGAACCAATATCATCAAGTCCAACCAATCATCCAACCCTATCTAATCAACTAGACCATGGCACTAAGTGCCTCATCCAGGCTTTTCTTAAACACCTCCAGGGACATCAACCCCACCACCTCTCTGGGCAGCACATTCCAATGGCCAATCTCTCTTTCTGGGAAGAACTTTTAAGATCAAGCCTAAGCTTCCCCCTGCACAGTTTGAGACTGTGTCCTCTTCTTCTGTTGCTGGTTGCCTGGGAGAAGAGACCAACCCCACCTGGCTACAGCCTCCCTTCAGGTAGTTGTAGACAGCAAGAAGGTCTCCCCTGAGCCTCCTCTTCTCCAGGCTAAACACCCCCAGGTCCCTCAGCCTCTCCTCACAGGGCTGTGCTCCAGACCCCTCCCCAGCTTTGTTGCCCTTCTCTGGACACATTTGAACACTTCATTAATGGGCTACTATACACTGAGAACAGTGTTGAACTAATAACAGTAACCTCTTTTTGCTGGCAGCATGGAAGGTCATAAGAAGTCTGTTGCAAATACAAGGATTAATTCACTGCCCTGCAGCTTGATTGCTTCTTTTTAAAATTCAAATTTAAATAAAATTACATTAAAATTACATTAAAAAAATAAAATTAAATTAAAATTAAAATTTAAATAGCGGGCAAAAAAATTGAACTCAGGACTTTTGTACCCTGAGGATTTCATCTACCTCTTCAGCATCTTGTCTCCCAGTAAGATCACAGAATCAGAAACATTCAGGTTGGAAAAGACCCTCAGGATCACCAAGTCCAACCCAGAACCCTACTCCACAAGGTTCACCCCTAAATCACAGCCCCAAGCACCACATCCAAAACACATCCAGGGTTTGTCACTCCACCACCTCCCTGCACAGCACATGCCAATGCCTGACCATTATACTGGGAAAAAATTCTCCCTAATGTCCAGTCTACACCTACCCAGTCATAGGTTGAGGCCATTCCCTCTTGTTCTATCACTAATGACCTGTGAGAAGAGACCAGCACCAACCTCTCCACAATGTTCTTTCAGGTGGTTGTAGACAGCAATGAGGTCTCCTCTCAGCCTCCTCTTTTTCAAACAAAGCAGCCCCAGTTCCTTCAGTTGCTCTTCACAAGATTTATTCTCCAGGCCCTTCCCCAGCTTCCTTGCCCTCCTCTGCACTGGCTCCAGCACCTCCACATCTCTCTTGGATTGAGGTGCCCAAAACTGACACAATACTTAAGGTGTGGCCTCCCCAGAGCTGAGTACAAGGGCGCAGTCACCTCCCTGCTCCTGCTGGACACAGCATTTCTGATCCCAGCCAGGATGCCATTGGCTTTCTTGGCCACCTGGGCACAGTGCTGGCTCATGTTCATTTGCTTGTCCATTAGAACCCCCAGGTCCCTTTCTGCCAAGCAGCTTTCCAGCCACACTGCCCCAAGCCTGTAGCATTGCTTGGGGCTGTTGTGACCCAAGTGCAGCACCTGGCTCTTGGCCTTGTTGAAGCTCATCCTGTTAAGGTTGGCCATGGATCCAATCTATCCAAGTCCCTTTGTAGAGCCTCCCTACCTTGGTGCAGAACAACACTCCACCTAACTTGGTGTCATCTGCACACTTACTGCCGACACACTCTGTGTCTTCATCAAGGGCATCAATAAAGATGTTAAACAGAAGTGGTCCCAGCACTGAGCCCTGAGGAACACCACTTGTGCCCAGCCACCAGCTGGATTTCACTCCACTGACCACCAAAATTTTCTTTTTCTGGGTACTAGGAGGTGGTTGATTAAAAAACAGCAACAGACCACAGAAAACCAGAGAACAGACCCAAGAAACCTTAACACATTTAAATATGTTAATCAGTGCCACTTTGAACACACAGTTGAGAAGTTGAAGCAGTTATGTATGTTAAGTATTGGTAGATTATTAACATATTATTTCTTCCTAGGCTGACTCTGGAATATCAGAATCATAGAATTGTTAGGGTTGGAAGGGACCTCAAGGATCATCTAGTTCCAACCCCACTGCCTTGGGCAGGGACACCTCACACTACAGCAGGTTGCTCACAGCCACATCCAGCCTGGCCTTCAAAACTTCCAGGGATGAGGCTTCCACCACTTCCCTGGGCAACCTGTTCCAGTGTCTCACCACCCTGTATATGCTACATCTCCATACTTTGAATGTTAAATGGTGATATGTTCAGTGTTCCATGATTGAGAAGCATAAGCTTGATTAATGTGTGTGTCAGGACTGGGCAAAGGAGCTAGCAGAAGCAGAGAAGCTAATCAGCACTGAAATTGCTGTCAGAGGAGAGGGTACCAGATTGTAATTGACTAATGCAGTAATTGAAATCAGTGTAAGCTGTGCTGTGAAAACCCCCAGGTATTTGCATGCCTGGACCTAGTGTGAAAATGTATGACCTGCACACTGCAGAATGTGTTTGCTTAATGCAGCCACCTGGGCAGAGTGCACCAGGTTCCTGTCTCTCCCTCCTGTCCACCATCGCTGCATTATAAACTTGTCCTCAGCACCTGCTTCGGCTTCTCAGTTAAGTTACAGAGAACTACTGGGAACAACCTCTGCTTCTAAGCATAGCTCAGAAGTTATTTCTAATGAATTTTTCAGACTATTACAGAATACCAGCTGCAGCTCCTGCAGGAAAGTTACTTACCTGCTGTTCCAAGTCACATTTAATTACCCAGCTTCCTGCAGACTTCCTTTGTGCATAGGAGAGCACTTTGGGCAGCCACTTTCCATGATGTGTCCTTTTGATTTGTGCAGGTTAATGGTATCCTTACCAGAATGACTATGGCAATTGATCACCCTTCACTGTTTTAAATGATCAATGAGTAGGGATTGACTTGGAGTATCTGGGAAAATGTGTATTAAAGGAAAACTTTGCTGGATGTGGTGGGTTGAAATTACCCCCCAACTAATTTGGACAAACTACCCCTAAAATAAAATTGTCAGCCCAGCTCAGTTTGGGATGGAAGCAAATGAAGCTCTATTGACAAGCAAACTACAATCTAGAAATATGAAATGAATATGTACAAAATGTACAATAAATGTACAATATAGAGATATTTACCATTTATAAACAACACAGAAACTCCCCAGAACCCCCCTGGATGGATCCAGGGAACCCTTCACCTGCTTCCCTACTCCCTCCCTCCTTCCTGTTACCTCACACAGTAGTCAAAACAGAGATCCCCTGGCAAGGCCACGGAAGAGAGAGAGAGAGGGAAGTTGCAAGCAGAAGTGACAGAAGAAGAAAAAGGAGAGCAAGAACTGTTTGTGCCTCTGCTCTATAACCCATTAGCAATCCAATGAATTATATAGACCTTACCTTTATTATTCTTGTCATCCAATGGTAATTTATTTTCAGTCTTTGCATTCAGGGACTAGGCTAAAGTTCCCCCTTCAAACTGCTAACACTAGATTTCAAACTAGGCTTAAACTTTTACATTGTGTGCAGTGGAGGTTTTGCCCCACTACTTTATGAGGCCACCTCCTTAGGTAGACTTGCAGCAAGCATTCTTGCCATCTCTCACCCACACAGAGCTGTCATCTCTCTCCTAATGGCTCTGTTAATACAGCACAGTTAGAGTGGATCTGCTGCAGTGAACTGGGCAGTGCTCATATTGATATGGATAGGCTTTTGTGTGGGGAGGCTGGAAAAATCTGTCTTCCTCTACCTAAAGGCTAAGGGACATCAGGGAGGAATTATTCTGTGAATTTCTGATTCTCCTTCCCTCATCCTGCACCTGGGAAGGAAGAATAAACTGCACCAGTACAGGTTAGGAGGTGATCTGCTAGAGAGCAGCCCTGTGGAGAAGGACCTGGGAGTCCTGGTGGACAAGAAGTTCTCCATGGGACAGAAACGTGCCCTTGTGGCCAAGAAGGCCAGTTCTGGGCCAGTTTAAGAAGGACATCGAGACACTTGAACGTGTCCAGAGAAGGGCAACAAGGCTGGGGAGAGGCCTTGAGCACAAGCCCTATGAGGAGAGGCTGAGGGAGCTGGGATTGTTTAGCCTGGAGAAGAGAAGGATCAGAGGTGACCTCATTGCCCTCTACAACTACCTGAAAGGTGGTTGTAGACAGGAGGGGGTTGGTCTCTTCTCCCAGGCAACCAGCACCAGAACAAGGGGACACAGTCTCAAGCTGTGCCAGGGGAGGTTTAGACTCGAGGTGAGGAAAAAGTTCTTCACTGAGCGAGTCATTTGTCATTGGAATGTGCTGCCCAGGGAGGTGGTGGAGTCGCCGTCCCTGGAGGTGTTCAAGGGGAGATTGGACATGGCACTTGGTGCCATGGTCTAGTTGTGAGGTCTGTTGGAACAGGTTGGACTTGATAATCCTTGGGGTCTCTTCCAACCTTAGTTACTGTGATACTGTGATACTGGGATCCTGGGGTGCATTAAGAGGAGTGTGTCCAGCAGACTGAGGGAGGTTCTGCTCCCCCTCTACTCTGCCCTACTGAGGCCACACCTAGAATATTGCATCCAGTTCTGAGCTCCCCAGTTCAAGAGGGACAGGGATCTGCTGGAGAGAGTCCAGTGGAGGGCTACAAGGATGATGAAGGGACTGGAGCACTGCCTGATGAGGAGAGGCTGAGAGCCCTGGGGCTGTTGAGTCTGGAGAAGAGAAGACTGAGAGGGGATTTAATAAATGTTTATAAATATCTGAGGGCTGGGGGTCAGGAAGGAAGGGACAGGGCAGGCTCTGCTCACTTGTGCCCTGTGATAGGACAAGGGGGAATGGATATAAACTACAGCACAGGAGGTTCCACCTCAACGTGAGGAGTAACTTCTTTACTGTTAGGGTCACAGAGCATTGGAACAGGCTGCCCCGAGAGGTTGTGGAGCCTCCTCTGGAGACTTTCCATACCCTTCTAGATGCATTCCTGTGTGACCTGTGCTGGATTCTATGGTCCTGCTCTAGCAGGGGGGTTGGACTCGATCTCCAGAGGTCCCTTCCAACCCCTAACATCCTGTGATCCTGTGATCCCTTCCTGTGGCCAATGAAAGATCCCTCATAGGACTGAATGTGCAAGCAAGTAATAAATAAATTCTTAGAGAAGAGTTTATTTAACATATTGGAAAGATCTGGTGGTGAGTTTGGTACTGATGGGTTTGAGCTGCAGAATTCCAAAGAATAAAAGCAATGGAAACATGAGAAAGGGAACATTGAAAACAAAGCATTCTGAGGCTGGAGAGTACATTTCAGAAGAATAACTTACAGGTATTTCCTCTGACCTCCATAACAAGTAAGTCAGATAGCAATCTTAATTCTCTCTTTCATAATAGGAGCTATCTCACTTAAGCTTTCCTTGCTTTTAACAGACTTCCTGTTTCTTTTAAATACCTTCCATTTGAATGAGGAACTGGAAACAATCGTCAATAACTGTTCTAAATCTGTATAGGGGCCAGCTTGTTTACAGCCTATTTAATGCCTGCCAGTTTTTATCATCTTTCTTCACCTGGAGTCCACTGACTCTGTCTGCTCCTGATTTGCAAACACTCAAGAGCACAGCAAGGAACTCTTCAAACTAGCAAAGCAGGGGTGGTGTGTCGATGGCGGGAGCAGGGGGAAGGAAAGCAGTATTGGGGAAACACAAAAAGGTCTAAGTCTCTTTTGATGTGTTCTTCGTCTTCCTTCTCAAGCTCCCCTCCTCTTCCTTGTCACCATGCACTGTCTCCTACAATCATCACTTCAATCATCATCTTTGACTGAGAAGCATAATCATCACACCCTGACTTGGATTGTTAATTAAAACCATAGTATCATAGAATGGTCTGGGCTGAAAGAGACCCCCAAAGGTCCAATCTCTCCGCAGTCAGCAGGGACATCCCCAACTAGATCAGGTTGCCCTGGGCCTCATTGAGCCTCACCTTGAATATCTCCAGGGAAGAGGCCTCAACCACCTCCTCGAGCATCCTGTTCCAGTGTTCCACTACCCTCATGGTAAAGAACGTCTTCCTGATACCCAATCTAAATCTGCCCTTCTCCAGTTTGAAGCCCTTGCCCCTCGTCCTGTCACTTGCAGGCCTTTGCAAGCAGTCTCTCTCCATCCTTCCTGTAGCCCCCTTCAGGTTGAACACCCCCAGCTCCCTCAGCCTGTCCTTGTAGCAGAGGTGCTACACTTTTGTAGCCCTCCTCTGGATCCTCTCCATCAGGTCTATGTCCTTCCTATACTGAGCCTCTCAGTACTCCAGGTGAGGTTTCAGCAAAGCGGCAGAATCACCTCCCTGGATCTGCTGGCAGCACATCTTTTGATGCAGCCCAGGATGTTATTTGCCTTCTTGGCTGCAAGCTCATGCTGCCTGCTCACGTCCAGCTTCTCATATGGTGGCTTGTTGCAGAAGTACAAAAGTGCTGTTGTGTGTGTGTTGTTTACACAGGAATCAGGATTTACTCAGCTTTAGAGCAGGATTGTCTTGAGTTTAAAAAACATTTCTTCTATACTTCAGATTACTCTTCATGCTTCATTATAAGGTCACAGTGATTACCTGTTCAGAGTGTTTATCTTGTTTCAAGAATCCCTACCTGAAAGGCTAACTCATTCAAAGCTACTGTTGCCATACTGAAATAGAATTACTGGGTAATGTATTACAGGTTGAACAGCTTCTCATAACTAAGAACATTTAAAAATGACTTTATGAATTGAGTGAGGAATGTCTGTGCAAACTCTCATTGCTCACAAGTCTTTGCCCCTAAGGATGGATGGGCAAGGGACAGATAACCACAACTAGCTGTAATGCAGCACTCTTCTTATATTTGTAGTATATATTTTTGCATATATGGTACAGAGGTCATTGGTAAAATAAAATTCCTAGCAAAACATAAAAGCTTTTTGCATGTGTGGTTATTTCAAACACCTCTCCAGTACCACAGAGTAGATTAACAGAATGTTACAGAGCTGTAACCACAGAATAATGAACAGGATATTAAGACAATAGTGGAATTATGCCCCTGGTGACTTAACAAAGAGACTGTGGTTTAATTTCTGTTTGCTTTAGTATGTAAGACTGCAAATAACTTAACAATGTGTTTTGAATACTTTTTCAGCTCGAGATGCTGATGAGAGAGAGAAGTGGATTCATGCTTTAGAGGACACCATTCTCCGCCATACCCTCCAGCTTCAGGCAAGTTTCACTTACATTTCTGCCCCATTTTACTTTCTTTTCAAAGCAATGAAATACAGTGGCATGACTGCTAATATCAACCAAATCTTGTATTATATCTGGCCATTCTATAGCCTGTACAGCCAGATGTTGTAAGACATCTGTATGGGTAGCCAAGGTTAGGTTTGAGTCTTTCTCTTACTCGTGTCTCACCAGCATGAAAAGTTAGTGTAAAACCTCCCTTTATTAATTCATATTTTTAATTGATGGTTCCAGACTTACTGTTGTACATTTAGCTATTGCAAGTTTTTTTCTTAAACTGGGAGTTAGTCCTTTTTTTTTTTTTGGGCAAGCCTGTTGTGTGTGCAGCAGCTAATTCTGAAATTAAAATGAGACAGCAGCACTGGATTTCTTTCTGGAGGACAAAAATGGTAAATGCCTTAGGTTTGAATCCACTGTGTAAGCTGGGTGGCTTTCTGGTTCTAAAAACAGGTGGTTGGACTGAAGGTGGTTCTGAGCACTAGTTATCTGAGATCAGTTTCTGCTGTATTCTAGACCTAAACATGTCTAAACCTTTGTTGTTGCCCTGGAGAGAAAGCCAGACTCTTCATGAAAGGGATTTTCTCAAGCTTACTTTGTACCACAAAGGTGTTTGATGACAGTGGAGAAATCTTCAAACTGGTATTCATGATTTGTGTTGAGTATAGGTCTGCGATGCTTCTGGAGTAGAAGAGAATTAGGTCTCTTAATGACTGACACTGTGAAGAAAGATAAAGTCAGATTCCTAATAACCAGAGAAAGAGAAAAAGCTTATGGAGACTGATTTAGATTGTATTTGCCGGTTCTAAAGAGTTAGAACAAGCTTGAATTTATGCCATCCACCTTCAGACATTCATGCTGTCTCAGTCCACTTACCTTAATGTCCTGCTGAACAGTAGTCTTTAACCTTTTTTGACTTAGGAAAGACCACTGCAAATTTTCTAGTGGTTAGCAGATCCCTGGATAAAAATTCAAGTTTGACAATCAGCTTTGTATCCCTAGTAACATGCCATGGTTATTTTAGAAGTAATCTCTCCATCTGGACGCAGTAGCTGACCACAGGCTGGAGAACTCTGCTCTGCAGTGAATGTGAGCAGACAGATTTATCTGTGGACTTAGAAGGGCCAAGCTGCCTCCCCAGGGGATGCCTTCTCCCCATCCCCAGACTGGAGGGTGAAAGTGAATAGGTTAACTGAGGAATCCTGTTTAGGGTCTGACATGAAACAGGAGGAATCTGTGCAGTTTTCTTTGTCCAGAAGATTTTTATGGCTTGGAGATGAAGAGTCATGAATGAAACACCAGAATATACTGTGGGTTTAGCAAGATGTACATGTCCATGCCCTCTGGACATTGTAATTGTCAGATTTCATGATTGCAGCTAATACTGGAACTGTTTCCTTTTACATAATCTGTTTGCATTCCAGATTTTCAAATAGGTAAGGCATAACTAGATGAAAAAGCCGAAGTTAGTGAATGAGTTAGTGATGCTTGAGGGAGTAATTTAAAACTTAGAACTGATTACTAAGCAACACATCCTCAACCCCTCTAAGTGTGTTCACTATTGAGTTGAATCACAGAATTGTCAGGGTTGGAAAGTACTTCTAGTTCCAACCCCCTTGCCATAGGCAGGGATACCTCACACTAGATCAGGTTGCCCAGAGCCACATCCAGCCTGGCCTTAAAAACGTCCAGGGATAGAGCTTTCACCACCTCTCTGCGCAATCTATTCCAGTGTCTCCCCACCCTCATGGTGAAGAACTTCCCAACATCCTATCTGAATCTACCCATCCCTAGTTTTGCTCCATTCCCCCCAGTCCTATCCCTACCTGACACCCTAAAAAGTCCCTCACCAGCTTTCTTCTAGGCCCCCTTCAGATACTGGAAGGCCACAATAAGGTCTCCTCGAAGCTTTCTTTTCTCCAGAATGAACAACCCCAACTCTCTCAGTCTGTCCTCATAGGAGAGGATCATCCTTGTGGCCCTTCTCTGGACATGTTCCAGCACCTCCAGATCCTTCCTGTAATAGGAGCTCCAGAACTGGACACAGTGCTCTAGGTGAGGTCTCACCAGAGTGGTGTAGGGGTGGGAGAATCACCCCTTTCAACCTGCTGGCCACACTTCTCTTGATGCAGCCCGGGATACAGTTGGCTATCTGGGCTGCAAGTGTATACTGGCAGTTCACGTTGGGCTTCTCATCCACCAGCACCCCCAAGTCCTTTTCTTAATACCTTCATTTTGAAGACCCTTCCATGTGTCAGTTGCGTACCTGGTTTTGTTTCCAAAGCCCTTATATTAAAACTAGCTGGAATACCGTTCACTTACACCCAGCTCGGGAACTGCCAAGGGGCTCCTTTGACAGGGGCCATTGAGCGGGTAGTGGTTGAACACTGGGCACAAGGCTGCACCTCCTTGCAAAACGCCGTTCTCTCCCGAGTTAGCGAGGGCCGTCCCAGTTACTGCGCTCCTGCGCTCCCGCCTCGGCGGTGGGACGTGCGGGCGGAACGCACAGCTCTTGGAGCCTAGGCTGAAGTTACTAGGGGTGCCTGCGGGGCCCAGCTCAGGGCTGTCCGAGCAGGAACGCCTCCCTTCTGACAGCCATTGTAAGCGCGCTTGCCGCTGTCCAAGCCGGAGGTTTTTTCTCACGGGGTCACCGCGAAGCCGCGTTCCCGGCGCCCCGCCCGCTCCTCAGGATGGTTTTTGTGTCAGGGCCGGGACTGGCGGCGCTGAGCCCGCTCTGCCTCCCCGTGGCCTGCGGGCCGGGCTGCCCTCTCCGCGGGGCCGCCACGGCCGCCCGACCCCCGCCCGCTGACCGCCATTCTCCGCCGGCGGCCGCGCTCCGCTCCCTGGCCAATGGGTGGCCGCCTTGTTCGTGATGCGAGCCGCGGGGGCCCGGCCTAACCCTGCCCTTCGCTTCCCTCTCCGCCCCGTCGGCCCTGCTCCCCGCGCCGGAGGCGGCGCTGTTGGGGCCCGGCGGGCGGCCAGCCAGCCCCTCAGCTCCGCACGCCCCGTTTCCCTTCGCCGCACCGAGGCGGAATGGCCGGTGTGAGTACACGGGGCGGGGGGGGAGGCAGGTGTCAGGGCTGCTGGGTGTCCTTATCCGGGGCAGGTTCCCTCCCCGCCGCAGCCCTTTCCCTGACTGGGAGCCAAGCGCTGCCTCCTGCCTGCGGCGGCCGAGCGGCTCTGGCTGCTGCCCTGCCCCGCCCGAGCGGCCGCTCGGAGCGGTCCCGGGGAACAGACGGTGGAGGTAGGCGTTGGGCAGCCCCCTGGGGAGCGCGGACACGGGCTGCCTGCGCGGGGGGCCTGGCGGAATCTCCGGGAGAGGTTTGGATTCCTCACCGGAGCGCCGCCGAGCTTCCGTGCGCCCTGCGTGCCTGCAGGGATGCTTTCATCCGGTACGAGAGTGCCTTGTATACAAACACGCCTTGGCCGCGGTTAACATTTAAGACGCCGCTTCATGCACTCGATGTTCTTTTGCTTTCCTTTTTATTTGACATTAAAGTCAGATGAGTTCTTTGGGAGGATTATTGGCTCAGCGGGCAGGGCCGAGGGGTTGAGTGCCGTGGCAGATTATTTTCTGTGAGGATATTTTCTTAGGGTCTTAGTTTCAGTGGCAGGCGGAAACGTGGTTATCTGTCATTTAAAACCTTCACGCATCTGTTGTTCTCCAGAGATGCACATCTTTTCTGAGTGTGTTTTCATGCTGCTTTCAGTCAGCCTGGTGTGGTACTGGAGCATTCAAGTTTGGAAAGTCAGACTCGAAGTTTTCTTTGTCAGACACCCCTGTTAGACGTGAGAAAGTTCACCGCAGCCTAGGCAGTGCTCATGTTGTGTGAACCGGCTTGGAAAGGATAAGGAATTAATAGGAGGTGGAGAGGTGAAGTGGTGTCTGGGTGTTCTCTAGTCTGATTAGTCTTGCTAATTTCGTGGTTACCTAAATGCCTTACTGTGTTGTCTTTAAGTCTTTATAACGGATGTGTTTTTGAACCACTTAAAAATAATTAAACACACCTCCTCCCCCACACCCTAAACTTGCAAGAATGAGCTACAGTCAAGGAGCACAGGGAGAACTGAGTCATAAAATGACAGAATGAGGAAAGGAACCTTAGCTGTCCAAAGCTGTACTCAAAAGAACCTAGATTAGGGAAGAAATATTTCAGGTACACCTCTGATCTAATTTCTCTGAGTTTTGAAACAAGTCTCATGTTCTGCTTCCTGTGTTTTTCTATGTTCTTATATTAAAGGCATTGCTAAAGCTATTCATAGTTTTTCTAGTATTAGCTTTGCCTATTGAAAGCTCCTTGAGCAGTATATGATGCGACAGTTTTGGAAGTACCGTTCAGTGTTTTCTCCCTGACCCCTCATTGTTCTGTCATTAGCAGGTCAGTGGCTTTGCAGTGGCAGCACCTGAGTTGCTTTATACCCACAAGAGATAAGGAGAAGTTTGTGCATGGATTGAAAGTGTATTGCGGCTTGGGTTCCTTGTTTTTCTGGGCAGAGGTAGGAGGGTGGTAAATTATCTCAATTTTCCTTTTGCTCCTCGCTAGTGTCTGGTAAAGCAGCAATCCCATTCAGGCATGAAGTGCTTCTAGTCTTCTTGTTTAGCTTAAGTGTCTTGTTTTCCTCTTCTGTCATTCAAGTGGCACTGTGTGGTTCTGGAATTCTCCCATGTAAAACTCCCTTGAAGATTACTCATGTCATTTAGGGCCATGGTAGCTTTCTTTGATCTGAAAAGTGCAAGACAGCTGTTAAGATACAAATGTGCCTAAAACCTGCTAGTGACTTTACTCTTTTTATGCCTCAAGAAACTTTAAAATTCAGCCCTGAATGTGTGCATTTACTCTAGTAGTGTTAAGATCCTATCTGTAGGAGTCGTGCTTACCCTGAGCTGCAGGCATGAGTTTTCCCTCCTCCTCCTCCTTCCTCCTATTAGCTGAGTCTTTCACACTCATTCTTGCTTTAAATCCCTTGTCTTACCCTGTACTTTTCTCCTCTACTCTTCTAATGTTGCCAGTGCATCTTGAGAGGTGACTTAAAAGTGGTAGGTAAAGAGGCTGTTGAGAATTGCAAGAAAAGGCAACTAATTACCAACTTGCTATTAAAAAACAATAATTAACATACAAAGCTGAAATGTGCACATTCTACAAATAAGATGTCTTTTCATGCTTTCTGAGTAGATCTGACAGTCACTCCACATTAGAGTCTTTAAATACGAGAAGGCTACAAAGGATTTCCTACCCTAACTTAAGGAAACACTTCAGGTAATACTTTAAACTATTTCAGCCTCTAAGTGGTTTCACTCTAGAGACAAAGAAACTGAAATTACTGTCAGTACAAAGGTGGGCAGTTTCCTACCACAGTAAAAGTGAAAGGAATTTAAAGAAGAATTGAAAATTGCTCTCTAGCTTGATGCCTCTGTAATTTAAACAAGTGGTTTACTTCCCAAGGAACAACTAATAGGGCAAGAAAATGGTAAGACGTGGATCTGGAATGGTTGCTGTGAAGAGTGATAAAATGGCTGGAGTATGAAGAGTTTCATTGTGGCTTCACCAGTTCTGAAGAGCTGGTGCTGCTGCTGGAAGCAGTCCTGTCTCACTTCCAGCAGAAATGAAGAGGTGGTGTGGCAGGAATAGCTGAGCTTGGAACCAGATTCACAACTGCCCCGAATTAAAACTTCTTTTCCTGCTGCCTTCCTTTTCTGAGTTTCGTTTTAACCTGGAGTAATACAGTTAAGTGACAAAATAAATGTTTGTGTTGACTCAAAAGAAAAGAGTAGGCTAAGTGTGAAAATAAACAGCTTGATGACTGATTGCTTTCTCTTTCACTTGGGCCAAAGTGTTTGTGAGAGTGCCTGGCTAGTAATGGTTCACTTAGTGTCACCTTACCAGCATTTTTGATGATCTTTCTACAGTTGCAAGCAAGGAAGAAAGCTGAAACTTCCATATATGACATTGTTCCTTGCTGGTTTTCCAGTGTGAGTCGTGAATGCTTGCATAGAGCTAAGATCAGGTTATTTTGCATTGAGAATATACCTGGTGTAGATGTGGTGGTGGAAAGGTGTAGAGTTAACAGTCCTGCTGCCCTTCTTCAGATGTGACTAAGAAAGTAGCTAGGAGGGTCAGTAAGCACATCAGTACGTGTGCATGATCTGCATCCATGGTAAATCATGCACTGAACAAGTGGGACTCCAGGATACACTTGGCATTTGTCAGAGTTCAGAATTTTAGCCTAGGCTTCAGAGACAAATTTTACATCAGTGTAATCAAGGGATTGAAGCACCTCTGCTAAGAGGACAGGCTGATGGAACTGGGGTTGTTCAGCCTGGAGAAGAGGAGGCTTCAGGGAGGTCTAATAGCAGCCTTCTAGTACCTGAAGGGGGGTACAGGAGGGCTGGAGAGAGACTGTTTGCAAAGGCCTGCAGTGACAGAATGAAGGGCAATGGCTTCAAACTAGAGAAGAGCAGATTTAGACTGGATGTGAGGAACAAGCTCTTTACTATGAGGGTGTTTGAACACTGGAACAGGTTGCCCAGGGAGGTGGCTAAGGCTCCTTCCCTCAAGATATTCAAGGTGAGGCTTGATGAGGCCCTGGGCAACCTGTTCTTGTTGGGGATGTCCCTGCTGACTGCTGGGAGGTTGGTCTGGATGACCTTTGGAGGTCCCTTCTGGCCCAGACCTTTCTGTTATGCCATGTGAATATTTCTGGGTTTTGAACTCTAATTTTCCTAGAAGACCTGATAATACCTGTAGCCACACAGTCTTGCTAAGGATTTTGTGTTTTGCAAAGCAGAAATACTTTTTCTTTCCTTTTTTTTTTTCTCCCTAAAGAAGTGCAATATTCAGAGTGTTCAGGAGGCTTCCAGAACTCATGCACTTGTTTTAAAGCTGCTTTGGAGACATTTACATCCTGAGCGTTAAATGCTGCTTAAAAAGCTATCAGATGAAAAGAATGCAGTTGTCTTTCCACATCTAAAAGGACAAGAAGGTGCCATTCTTTGATGGCTTCCTAGCTGGTTATTTGTTGTTCTTCAGTTTTCTGTCAGTGGTTCTTACAAGCAATACCCTGCTTGACTGTCAAATGTGCTGTAGGCAGGGGGTGTTTCTGATGAGGTATGGCAGATGGAGGGGAAAATGCTTTTATTTGCTCCTTTAAACTTAACTTGGACTTGGAATCCTAATTAGATGAAGAATACAGCATCAGGATCTTGAGAAAGATAAAGATGTTTACTCTCTACAGCTTTCTCTTTTCCTCCCCCATGAAAGCTCTTCTATAAGGACAGCTCTTGTCAAGTCTTCGCTCTTGCCTCCCTTTTCTTTCTTTCCCTGCCTTCACCACTGTTCATTTTCCACAGAAGTTATTATTGTAATGCTTTTCTTTGAGAAATATATTTGAATTTTTCTGCTATGCTTCCTCTAAGGCATTTAATTTCATTCTGGTTTGAAAGAACTGGCTTAGGTGAGACTAGAATTGCTTCTCAGCATGGACAACTTTTGCATGCAAGTGTATTAGTGATCTGTGTGACTTCTGCTTTGGAGGACAAGGAGGGAACAGCATAGAAGCACCCTTAATACCATCAATTCTATAATGAAACAAGGCTCATAATGAGTGTTTTTAATTGGATTAGATTTTGTTGTTGCCTTCCTGTTTACCCCCTCTAAAGAAGAGGGTTGGATCTGATGGTCTTAGAGGTCTTTTCCAACTGAAACAATTCTGTGATTCTGTGAAGGGAATAATTTTGCAGGATTCATAGTGTGAGAGTTCTCTACTCAGCCCCAAATAGGCATGTGAACACTCTCCTAGGGTAACCATGCTGTCTGCTCCAAGTTCCTGGGTATCATGCAGGATCACACTGGGAGAGCACTGCCTGGGTACATCATTGTGCTGCTGGGTCCTGCTTTCCCCTTTCTACCTATAAACGTGAGGATCGGCATGTGTCCTATAGAGTCTGATCTCTTAAGTTTCTTCTGGGAGATGTTGCAGGAGGGAGGAATGAGGGAAAGAATGCTGAGGTACCTCTTCTCTTTTCTTTGTGGGGAAGAATCAAATACCAAATGTATTGTTCTGGGAGGTGGTGGGCAGATAAGAAGGTACATAAAGTAGCTGCTTCTGCAGCTATTTCATCTGATAATGTAACTAATTCCTTAAAACCTATTTGCACACTGAGTTGTGGTCATTTGAGGGGAGTAAAGTGCACTTGCCAATATGGGTTGGTGCTGGCAATAGGAAGGAGTCAGTTTCTGAAGATCTAAACCACTCTGGGTTCCATTTCTTTTTCATAATTTGAAGATACTTATTTTAGGATCGCAGCATAATTTCAGCTGGAGAAGACCTCTGGAGGTCACCTGGTCCAAGCCCCTGCTGATAGTGAGCCCAACTTCTGTGCTAGCTCAAGTTGTCTAGGGTCAAATCTAGTTGAGTTTTTAACTCTGCCCTTGGGGTGGAGGTTCAGTAATACCTGCAGGCAGCCTCTTCTATTGGTTTATGAATAGGTGAGCAGCATATAATACAAGTTTCTCATAAAGATTTGATTGGTAGTTCTGATGTGCAGCTGCCTAATTTCCAATTTTAATGAGCTGCTAAATGCTGTTCTCTTGACTGCTCCCCCATTTCTTTTGAGGCCTCATTTCCTACATGGCAGGGGAAGGAAAGAAAGTGACCCCTTTTTTCCTCTGCTGTGTCTTGGGGTGACTGGGAAATGAAGAAATAAGGATTTGTTATGCAAATCTACACTTTGTATATCTGCTCTTTCTAGATCACTGCAGGGTTTGAAATACTGATTGATTTTTGTGTTTTCTGGGCTATTGCTGCCTGCAGTGTTCTTAACTTTCCAATTATCTTGTGGTTTTCGATTGTAAAACTGAGTGAATTTCCCATTATTAACCTAATCTCATATATAATACAGACCAGTAAGAGCAAATTAGTGAAGTGCTGCAGCTTTTAGCATAGGCTTTCCAGACTTCTCACATTTCATCTCTGTGCTGTGTCGACTGGGCACTAAACTTGGTTTTATGCCTTTCTCTTTATGATGATTGAAGTTTTAGCTTCTGAACAGAACTTTGTAGGTCCATTTGATGTGGTTATTGTGGTGGGTTGAAATTACCCACCCACCCCCCAACTATTTTGGAGAAAACTACCCCCAAAATAAAATGGCCAGACCAGCTCAGTTGATGGGAGCAAGTGGAGCTCTATGTACAAGCAAAACTAAATCCTGGAAATACAGAATGATGTGAATATGTACAAAATATACAATATCTACAGTTTATAAACAACACAAGGACCCCCCTGGACAAATCCAGGAGGCTACCTGTAGCTTCCCCCTCTCTGCCTCCTCCCCCCTGTACAAGGGAAAAGAGAAAAGCAGAGTGTAGCTTGTTAGTACAAGCCAAGCAAAAGCCACCAGCTGGTTATCTGCTAGAGTGAAGAAGCCAAGAAAAAGTTAGTTTACCCAACTAACTTTGTTAGTTATGGGATTATTTAGACCTTACAATTATTTCCCCTTTACATCCAGCTACACAAGATCTGTGGAAATTTTCACAGAATTCAGCCAGGTTGGATAAAACCTCAGAGATCATCAAGTCCAACCTATTATCTAATACCCAACACCTCATGACAACTAAACCATGGCTCCAAGTACCACATCCAATCCTTTTTTGAGCACCTGCAGGGACGGTGACTCCACCACCTCCCTGGGCAGCACATTCCCATGGCCAATTACTCTCTGGGAAGAACTTTCTCCTCACCTTGAGCCTAAACCTCCCCTGGCACAGCTTGAGACTGTCCTCTAAATTTTCTAGGTGTCAGCCTAAATCTGCCACAGTTATCTGCTCAGTTGTAACCCAAAATGTTTTAATCAGCTTTTCCCTTACTGCTGGGCAGCTGAAGTTTAAGAATGGCATTTAATCTTTAAGTCACCACAAGAAGTACCTGATGGTTACACATTTGTAGTCACAGACTGATAGCCAGAATAAAACTCAGCATTTGGATGCAGCATACAGGTAACTTGCATCGTTAATTACTTTTCCCTGTGTAGTATCTTTAGGCAGAGTCTTTCTGTAGGATCCACACAGTTCTGATGCATGAAACCTGACCTCCAGGGTTTGACTGAGCATCCTGGACCGTTTGCTGCAGTGATGCTGTTGGCTGCTAGCCGTGCAGACAATTCCATTTGCAGCAAGGGAAGGCAATACTCACTTTTCAAGCTTTTCAGATCTGGTTTCATTGTATTTTTACACAGTTTGAGGGAGTGTCAAAACTTTCTTGCTTTTGCCTATTAGTTTAGTAACCTGTTACACTTGAGTGGCTTTTTGTCTTCCTCGCTTAGGCAAAATCATTGCTTTCTTCTGTTCTCCCTTCTCCTGTTTCAAGACACTATTTCTACCTTTGTCCAGTGTGGCCTGGCAAATACAGGGCAAAATACCAATTTCAAGAACCCTCTGCTTTCTTTTGTGTAATTAAAGCTGTGGTGACCCAGCTGGGGTTTGTTCAGATCTTTAAATACAATGGTTTATCAGTTTAAATGTGGGGATTCAGTTATATGCAGAAATATGTTTTGAGTCTTACATCAAGGCTGGGGGGAGAAGTGGAACAGATTGCCTGGGGAGATTGTGGATGCCTCCTCCCTGAGGGTGTTCAAGGCAGGTTGGATGAGGCCTTGAGCAGCTGAGCCTACTTGAGATCTATCCCTGTGCATGGCCAGGAAGTTGGGGTAGGTGATCTCTGAGGCCCCTTCCAGCCTGAGCCATTCTATATTTGCAAGGAGGACAATATGAAAGAAAGAACTTTCATGGCACTAGCTTGTCCTTGTTGGCATATCCATATTTAAGAAGAGCTTTAGCACTCATTACTTCAGGTCTTCACTAAGAAGCTGTGAGCTGAGCAAGGCTGTCTGCAGAGTGAAAAGTGCAGTTCAGTTGGGTTTTGTCTTTCTTAACTGGAATATGGCATCACAAGACAGCCTTCAGGGAAAAAAAACCCCTTGAGTTCCCCTTTATATTTTCAAAGAAATTTTAATTAGTGTAATTTAAGGGGATTCATTCAATGGCAAGTAATGAAATACTCTGGTGTGTGATGATTATACCCCAGCTGAAAATGTGTGGCAATTTAGGGTTGGTGATTCAGCTGCAAATAGAAGGCAAATGCGTTCAGCTGGCTGCTGGTGTTTGCACGTGGCAGGAGAGGCAGGGCAGCGTTTTATCAGTCACTTGGCAGGCAAAATGATAGTTTTGTTACCTCTCTTCCTCCTCTGAAAGTCTAATTATATATTTGCTCTTTATTTATTTATATCTAGGGTGTGGATTCAGGATTTGTTCCCAGCGTTCATGATTTTGACAAGAAACTTACCGAGGCTGATGCTTACTTACAGATCTTGATAGACCAGTTGAAGGTATGGTAACTAACTGGTGTGTTTACTGCATTGGGAGTCTGCCTTGCTTCAAGGTCTGGTTGAAAGGGAGCTCAGCAGAGAGTCATGGTATGTGTTCTGGTAGATGTGGGATGCAGAGAACACTCTCTGGTTGAGCTGCCTGTGACCTGCAGAAGATGTATCCCTAATGCAGGATGTTATCTAACTGCTTCTGAAATAAAGTCTTCCTAGAAGGATGAAAAAACTCTGCTAAGCTAAGAGGTGAGAGAAGCTGAAAATGGCTTTCTCTCAGAATGAATCTTGAGGGTGTTAAGTTAGAACATTTGAATAACTCATTTTATATAGAATATTTTACTGAAACATTCCTTTGCATACATGGCTTCATGGAAATGACAGTGATGACCTAAGTTTAACTTTGAATCATTGTCTTGCTCATGCCATTTTAGAGTTTATCTTGAAAACACTTAGTCAAGTCATGTGTACCTCCAGCTGCAGGTTCTTTCAGCCTTTGCAGCAGTAGATAATCTGTCCTTGCCTGAAAACATTCTGTAGCAGTGGTGTATGAACACAGTCCTTCTACACTACCTGCATGTATTGTCAGAGTGGGTGGGAAGGTGAGGAATGATGAGGTCATATCTCAGTTCTCACCTTATCAAGAAAAACAGGTTCTGCTGCTGCTCAGGGCACTCTTTCCCCATGACTCAGCAGGTTAAATTTGCTGTTAAGATTGCTTCAGTTCTGCTGGTTTAATTATTTTTCTTTCCTGATAACAATGGGCAAGTATTATTGCATGTGGGAGACTCAGCAAAACTTCAGCTGCAGGAGAGGGCAGAGAGGGGGGAAAAGCATACCCCCCTGAAAATGAAAGGAGGAAGAAGCAGTACAAACAAAATTCAAAGCTAAATTGCAAAGACTTGGTCAGGAGTCAGCTTTGTCTCCTGTTCCACAGCCATCCTGTACACTTCACTGAAAGAAGGTATTTACATCTTCACACCACCTGGCTGGTGCTTCAGGCCAGCTGGGAGGGTGATATAGGACTTAGTTAATAATGAAAGCAGAGTGAATTTGACTACAGACTTTTTTTTAGACCCTCAAGGGAAAATGAACACCTGAGCAGGATTTAGGCAGGCAGTTGGGTGAGGAACTGTAGCTTACCTACTACAAAATGACAAGCTCTTTTCTGAGCAAGGGGAGATGTGGTGAACTTTTGAGCACTATATTTAATGTCTGGGGTGTTTTTTTTGATTCCTTCAACAGCTTGCACTTAGTGTTTATTTGTGCCTGCACCTTAGAGAGCTCTGGGAGGCAACTTTTAACTGTTTCAGCTCGGCATGTGTTAAACACAGGTGCAGGCTTTTCAGTGAGAATTTGTGTTCAGTTTGTTTAGCTGCATCTCATATTCCACTTCTAAGGAAATAAATGGAAGTTAGTGCTGGGAAGTCTCTAGATTTTTGCAAAAGGTGTGCTTCCAGATCTTACATGACTTGTATCTGAATGCAAATTAAGGATTCTGTGAATACCTAAATACCAAGGTACCCAGAGGGGTTGGTAAGTGTGGAGGCCATCCTGGTAAGCCCCAAAGATCTTTGCTGAAATAAAAGAGAAGCAGTTTGAGGTGCTGACTGTCACTTTTATCACTTAACCTCACCTTCTCCTCCAAACCATAGCTGAACCATGCCAGACTGAGCTGTGGAACTAGCTAGGAGCTGAGATTTGGTCTTCTGCCATAATGTGAGGCATCAGTAACGAATTTGTTCTATCACAAATGCTATAAAGAAATGCTAGACTAAGACTGCCTCGGGTTGTAATACCAAGGTGATAAAATGAAGTGCTTATGAAATGCTTTTGGTTTTGAAATGTCAGTGTTTGTGCATGATCTGATATGAAAAAGTAACACACTCAGTATTTTCACAACTCTCTCTTTTAGCTCTTTGATGACAAACTCCAGAACTGCAAAGATGATGACCAGAGAAAAGCAAGTATATTTTGCCTTAAATATTGCTTATTTCACTTAAATATTGATTAATTTGCTTATTTTACACCAGATCAATGTAGTCTGTGGAAATTTAAAGTACAGTTCAAATTCATCAAGTTGTCAAAACCACTTAAAGCAGATTGAGTAACTGATAATGTTTGCTGTGTTGTAAACGGGTCCCAGACAGAAGCTTTAGTAATGCTGGGTCTCATAACCCTGAAAAAGGTTTCAGTCTGTAGGAAATGATTACTCCTGCTCATCTATCTAAGGCAATTTTAACTTAGATGTTTTGGGTTTTAATCTTTAACAAGGGTGAGTGTTTAATGTTTGTAAACATAACAAAGCTATTCTGAATGAAAAAATAATGTAGTGAGAATGACATACTTAGCATCATCAGCTTGCATCCTGTGTGGCTCTGGGACTGGCATGCCACATGTTAGAACTCTTGAGAATTCCAGCATTCATTCACCTTAGGAGAGTAGATACCAAAACTGTAGCTTGCAGTGCTTTTTTGGCAAGGTTGTGATTCACTTCAGCGTTGTGTGGTTTTTTGCATCCTACCCTGTTCCATTTCAAAGTCTGTAGGTCGGAGTTCGCCTAGCATGTACCTTTGGTGGTGTGGGTTTGGCATTAAGGAGCATGCTGGTGTATGGGGAGTGATTGGACAGGGGGCAATGGAGCAAAAGCAGAAATGGGTAGATTCAGATTGGATGTTAGGAAGAAGTTCTTCACCATGAGGGTAGTGAGACACTGGAGCAGGTTGCCCAGGGAGGTGGTGGAAGCCTCATTCCTGGAGGTTTTCAAGGTCAAGCTGGATGTGGCTCTGTAGTGTTGGGTGTCCCTGCCCACGGCAGGGGGGTTGGAACTGGATGATCCTTGAGATCCCTTCCAACCCGAACAATTCTGTGATTCTCTGAAGGAGAGATTTAAGAGTTCCTTATGAAAGGTTTGTTACTGAGGAGGTGCTTTTATTTTCAGCAAATGCAGACATTTCAGTGTCAGGAAGCAGTGGTGTATTTCATCCTCGTTCCTTCTCTCCCCCAAATTTCACTTAGGAAGAACAAGTGGTTGGTTCCAGTTTTGAAGAGAGTTTGATGCTTTCTGTGATTGGTTTACTTCTTTAGAATGGTTGTGACCTTCCATGTGTTACCCACAGTTTGGTTTGTTATGTAGTGTCTTAGGGAGTTCACAAGTGGTGGTCTTTCTGGAGTTCGTTTGCACGTGCAGGCTTTTAAAATAGCTTTGAATTAAAGTGCTCTCTGGGTGAGTTTAATCTGTAGACAACTGACCAAACGAGTAAGATTAAAGACCATGTATTTCTCCTTCAGTGCATCTTGCTGGGAAGAGTTCTCCTTCAATTTTGACCTCCCTCCAGATGCTACTTTGCAGATCAGGCAGTACTTCCTTTTGCTCTGTGCCAGGGTTTCAAAACCCCAGAGGCTTTCCGCATGTCGTGCTGATTTCTGTCTTTATCTCTGCAAGGTATCTATGAAGCAGACAGATTGAGTTTACAGAGAAAGCAGGAGGCTTGTTTAGAAGAGGTCAGCATCCTCTGGCTTTAAATCTTGATGAGTGTTGCTGTTACTATAGATTCCACATTATTCTCATATTAAAAATGAAAAAGACTTGGCAAAGCACTTTTTGGTCATGTCTCTTCCTGTACTAAAGCAGCTAAGAGGCTTTTTTGATCCTGTATTTAGCAATTTTCTTGTTTCTTTATGGCAGTATGGTTCACTGAGCTCAGTGGAACCTGCAAGATTCAGCCCATTGGGGTTTTTTTCCCCTTCTGAGGAAACAGGATTTTATTAAGTGTTACTTGGTTCTCAGCTAGCTGGGTGCTGTTTTCTGTCACTGTCCATGGCCAGACATTTGAAACCTGAGCTCTTGTTTTTCACAGAATGTTAGGGGTAGGAAGGGACACCAAAAGCTCATCCAGTCCAACCCCTCTGCCCGGGCAGGAGCACCCAGAGCAGATCACACAGGAATACATCCAGGAGGGTTTTGAATACCTCTAGAGAGGGAGACTCCACAACCCCCCTGGGCAGCCTGTTCCAATGTTCTGTCACCCTCACGATGAAATAATTCTTCCTCCTGTTTCCATGGAACTTCCTATATCTCAACTTCCACCATTGCCCCTTGTGCTGTCACTGGGCATCACTGAGTAGAGCCTGGCTCCATCCTCTTGGCACTCACCCTGCACATCTTCATCAATACGAATGAGGTCACCTCTCAGGCTCCTCCTCTCCAAGCTACAGAGCCCTTGGCTCCCTCAGTCTCTCCTCATAAGGAAGATACTCCACTCCCTTCATCATTTCTGTGGCTCTGCACTGGATTTTTTCAAGCAGTTCCCTGAGGTCCTTCTTGAACTGAGGGGCCCAGAACTGGACACAATATTCCAGATACAGTCTCACTAGTGCAGAGTAGAGGGGGAGGAGAACCTCTCTGACCTACTAACCACAGCCCTTCTAATCTACCCCAGAATAGCATTGGCCTTCTTGGCCACAAGAGCACATTGCTGGCCCATGGTCCACTTTCCATCTGCTAGGACCCCCAGGTCCTTTTCCCCTTCACAGCTCTCCAGCAGGTCAGTCCCCAGCCTATCCTGCTCCATGGGGTTGTCTTTTCCCAGGTGCAAGACTCTATGCTTGCCCTTGTTGAATTTCATTTCCTTTTTCCCTGCCCAGCTCTCCAGTCTGTCTAAGTCTCACTGAATGGCAGCACAATATTGCATGAGTTGGTGTTTAGGTACAGAATATCTGGCCTTTTGGAGATAATGGTGTAGGGGATAGGTGTTCTGAGATTCTTCAGGATCACTTGGGTGTCTTCTTTCTGAGACAGGATCATCTTGGAAGAAGGCAGTGCAGCTGTAGACTTAATGAATTTTGAGGAGTGAGAAATACTGTGACTCTCACAAGTGCCCTGTGTTAGATCCAGACTCCAGGCAGAAGTACAGCTGGCAGTGTACAGTGGGATCCTGCTGTCCTGCAAGCATCCTGCAACCAGCAGTGCTGCCAGGATTGCAGAGCCTGCTGGTGGAGTGTCTGTGTCCAGTGATGTAGGAGGTGAAGGATGGGGCATGAGCTGAGGGTCCTGGTGTTTCAAGGTGAGGATGAGATAGGACCTTGATTTCTTACAATGTTAGCAGTATTGTTGGTGAGAGCTTTCCTGGTCAGGTTGGTGACGTTGCCTTGACTGCAAAGATCAGGGAGCACAAAAGTGTAAGCATTCAAAAGTACCAGAGGAGTGAAGAGGCACACTTGGGCAGGCTGGAGCAAAGCTGGCATTACATAAGTTTTTGGAGGCAAGTGTAGCCTGCTTAAGCTGTTTGGCTCACCAGAAGTACTTTTTGTGAAGTAAATCCAGTGCTGAGCACACAAATTCAGGGTGCACCTGACTGGTTCTGCCCATGAGTCGGCTTCCATTGCATAACTGCCACGTGGCTGTGCTGGGCAAGCCAATCGCCCTACAGGCACAGAGGTCACAGGATGTTAGGGCTTGGAAGGGACCTCTGGAGATCTTCAAGTCCAACCTCCTGCCAGAGCAGGACCATAGAATCTAGGACAGGTCACACAGGAACTCATCCAGACAGGGCTTGAGAGTCTCCAGAGAAGGAGACTTCACCACCTCTCTGGGGGAGCCTGTTCCAATGCTCTGTGACCCTCACAATAAAGAAGCTTTTCCTCATGTTGAGGTGGAACTTCCTGTGCTGTAGTTTCCATCCATTGGCCTTTGTCCTATCATAGAGCACAAATGAGCAGAGGCTGTCCCTTCCTTCCTGACACCCAGCCCTCAGATATTGACAGACATTGATTAGATCCCCCCTCAGTCTTTCCCTCTCCAGACTAAACAGCCCCAGGGCTCTCAGCCTCTCCTCATGAGGCAGTGCTCCAGTCCCTTCATCATCCTTGTAGCCCTCCATTGGACTCTATCCAGTAGATCCCTGTCCCTTCTGAACTGGAGAGCCCAGAACTGGATGCAATATTCCAGGTGAGGTCTCACTAGGGCAGAGTAGAGGGGGAGGAGAACCTCCCTGCATCTGCTGGACACACTCCTCTTAGTGCATCCCAGGATCCCATTGGCCTACTTGGCCACAAGAGCTCATTGCTGTCCTGTGGGGATCTTATTGTCCACCAGGACTCCCAGGTCCTTGTCCACAGGGCTGCTTTCTAGCAGATCACCTCCTAACTTGTACTGGTGCAGTTTATTTTTCCCTCCCAGGTGCAGGACTCTGCACTTATCCTTGTTGAACCTCTTTAAGTTCCTCTTTGCCCAACTCTTGGTCTGTCCAAGTCTCACTGAATGGCTGCACAGCCTTCAGATGTGTCAGCTGAATGAGGCAGAAATCCTGCTCAGTGAAAGAGCATCAGCTACCTGTTTCATCACCAGTGGCTTCATGGAACGTCAGCAGTCAAGGAGGGGCAAGAAGCATCAAGTAGGTGCAGTAGTTTGAGCAGCACCTTGCAATTTGGTTAAGTTAGATATCGAGCACATGGCTGCATTCTGCAAAGGTAAGTCTGCAGGAAATGGATTCTTCACTTGAAAATAGATGAAGACATAACCTAAAGCTGGGGAAACTGGCTTCATAAAGTGGTACCTTCATTAGTTTTCAGAGAGTAGGATGGTTAAAGAGAGAAAATGGTGATAACTTCTAGTAGTAAATTATATCTTTGCTTTTATTGGTGAAGTTTTTTATCCTCAGCATACCTATTTATACTGGCCTTTGGCTTCCCTTACAGTTTAGTGCTTTCTAAATGATCTTACTTACTTTAATGCAAGTTTAAGATACTAAGAGTGAAGTTAAAAGGACTTTAGCAGTCTGTATGCACAGCAGTCTGGTTCTTTACACCTGATGAGATAGAATCATTTCCCTAACTTCTACAAACCAACCACTCTTGTAAGCATGTTAGGTTTGTGGTGGTTGTCCACTTGTTTTTACTCCCTCCCTCCCCCCGCCCCCATTTCACGTCTACAGTTTCTTCATACAAGGTCTTCCAGGGGGGGAATTCAGACTTTATTTGATGCCTGCCTACATCACCATTCTAGAATAACACATTGCCTATGAAAGCCCAGAGAATTCCATATCAGCATTTGCTTTGCCCTAGAGAACAGGGCAAGACTATGTCTGACTTTGCATGCATTCTTCTCTCCAGAGAAGAATGCAGGTTCTGGAGCCCCTATTACAAGAAGGATCTAGACATGCTGGAGTGTGTCCAGAGAAGGGCCATCAGAATGATTTAGAGGGCTGAAGCTCCTGTGCTATGGAGACAGACTGAGAATTAGGAGTCTCGAGAAGAGAAGGCTCCGAGGAGACCTTTTTGTGGCCTTCCAGTATCTGAAAGCTGGGGAGGGACTTTTTAAGGTGTCAGGTAGTGGGAGGACTCGGGGGAATGGAACAGAACTAGAAATGGGTAGATTCAGATTGGATGTTAGGAAGAAATTCTTCCCCATGAGGGTGGTGAAACACTGGAACAGGTTGCCTAGGGAGGTGGTGGAAGCTTCATCCCTGGAGGTTTTGAAGGCCAGGCTGGATGTGGCTCTGAGCAACCTGCTCTAGTGTGAGGTGTCCCTGCCCATGGCAGGGGGCTTGGAACTAGATGATGCTTGAGGTCCCTTCTAACCCTAACAATTCCATGATTCTCATCATTTTTGGGTAGCTATGAAACAGAGAGGTTTCCAGTTCGCTGTGCAAGGTGGCCATGTAGTTTAAATGTGGAAAACAGTGGATTTTGTGCTGCTGCTGCTAAACCTGGCCAGCTCACAGAGAGTTCATTTCCACAGAGGTATAAAACAAATTATGGTTGTGTAATTTGTTGATAGGCCTTGGAAGAAAAGTGTCTGGATGTTTTTCCCCCATCTCATATTTCCAGCAAGGATGGTATCAATGAGGGGAATGAAACACCAGTTTGTTTGGTGTGTAAATATTCTGTAACATGTTGGGGGGAGAAATAGCTAACAAATAGTCAAAGCTGCTGATGGCTGCCTACAGTTGGCACTAAAGCTTTGAGAGTGATTGGTTTCAACTGCATGATCTTTCATCTGACAAGATCTGCACATTGCCTATTCTGTTTTGCTGCTAAAAGGCTCCAAACTTCGCTGCTGTCGTATTTAAAATGTTTGGGGTTTTTTTTCCCCAGTGTGTTGCTAAAATTTGGGTTGGAAGTGTAGTAGAGACATGAAATGCAAACCAAAACAAAGGAATTTTTAGCTGTTGGCACATCTCTAGCTGCAAAAGGAAATATAAGAAAACTTTGTGATATAACATCCCTGAAATGCTGCTAACTACATCAACATGGTTCAGTCTTTTAAGTGGAAAAGGCTGAGTGTGGTTTGTCTGCTCTTGCCAGTTAATCATGAATAAAATGTCTAGCATCCTTATATATACAGGACAGAGCATAACTGAAATAAATTCTACCAGGTATTGCCTGGGAAGCTGTCACTGCATTTATTTTGTTTTTAATCCACTAAATGAGATTGTCAAAGAGAACAAGAGACACCTATAACTCTTCAGAAATTAACAATGTAGAACTGGGCTTGCAGTGCTCTGTGGGGAGAAAAAAGTTCCTTACACACAGTTTGATTATTCAAGCATGGAGACAACTGGGACCCAAGCCACATGAGCCACTTACATTAATCAGAACACAGAGGTCCTGAAATTGAATGAGTGGAGAGTCAGTGCTGAGTGCAACGTGATGGTTTTGCCTTCTGCAGAGAGGCCCAGAGACATCAACAAGGTGCATATGCTGCTTGTGTGTAAAATGGCTTGCAGGTGCCTTTTGCATGCCTCAAGTGTTATTCCAGGCAGGAAATCTATCTAGAAACACTGGTTCATAAAAAATGAAGTGGGCAGATTTCCAGATGCACTGTTCCTGGATGCTTAGAGCAAGAACATATGTGCACTGGGAGGGATTTCTTTGGGGTGTTTTGTAATTGATTTTTTTTTTATCCATGCCTGACTACTCATCTTCATTACACCTGCATGATGGTCATTTCTAGTACTGTGGATTGTTGAAACATGTCACTATCCAGGACAATGACAGTGGTCAATGGAGTGAAATCCACACAAGTGGTGTTCCTCAGGGCTCAGTGCTGGGACCATTTCTGTTTAACATCTTTATTGATGCCCTTGATGAAGACACAGAGTGTGTCAGCAGTAAGTGTGCAGATGACACCAGGTTAGGTGGCAGTGTTGATCTGCACCAGGGTAGGGAGGCTTTGCAGAGGCACTTGGATAGATTGGATCCATGGCCAACCTTAACAGGATGAGCTTCAACAAGGCCAAGTGCCAGGTGCTGCACTTGGGTCACAACAACCCCAAAGCAAAACTACAGGCTTGGGGCAGTGTGGCTGGAAAGCTGCCTGGCAGAAAGGGACCTGGAGATTCTAAAGGCCAAGCAGCTGAACAGGAGCTAGCAGTCTGCCCAGGTGGCTGAGAAAGCCAATGGCATCCTGGCTGGGATTAGAAATGCTGTGTCCAGCAGGAGCAGGGAGGTGACTGTGCCTTTGTACTCAGCTCTGGGGAGGCCACACCTTGAGTATTGTGTCAGTTTTGGGCACCTCAATCCAAGAGAGATGTGGAGGTGCTGGAGCCAGTGCAGAGGAGGGCAAGGAAGCTGGGGAAGGGCCTGGAGAATAAATCTTGTGAAGAGCAACTGAAGGAGCTTGGCATGGTTAGTTTGGAAAAGAGGAGGCTGAGAGGAGACCTCATTGCTGTCTACAACTACCTGAAAGGACATTAATGGAGAGGCTGGTGCTGGTCTCTTCTCACAGGATATTAGTGATAGAACAAGAGGGAATGGCCTTAACCTGTCACTGGGTAGGTTCAGACTGGACATTAGGAAGATTTTTTTCCCATCAAGAGTGGTCAGGCATGGGAATGTGCTGCCCAGGGAAGTGGTTGAGTCACTAAGCCTGAATGTGTTTAAAGGTGGTTTGGATGTGGTGCTTGGGGTTTAGGGGTGAACCTTGTAGAGTAGGGTTGTGGGTTGGACTTGGTGATCCTGAGGGTCTGCTTCTGTGACACTGTGCAAGGATGCAAGCTGACCCTGAAATGAATCTTCATGCTGCATTGAATTTTTTGTTGGTGATATACAAAACTGTAGTGAAATGTGTAATGCCACTGCTTAGAAATTCCTAACCTTGTCATCTCTGTTTTAATTAGCAGCTTGATATCTTTCTTGTCAATTACAAAATTAAATTTATGTCTATATATGGAAATACCTTTAACATGTTAGTTGCTCCCCCCCCACTCCCCCCAATTTAAGATCAAATCTAGTGCTTGTATAGTCTGTAGGTCAAACTAGATGCTTGAAAGCCTGCCTTTAACCACTCTGTTTTGATTTTTCTTTACAGAAAATTGAAAGTCTCAAAGAAACAACCAGTGTAAGTTTATTACACTTTGTGCCTGTTGTCTGTAGATTTTGCACTTCACCTTATTTGCTTGTGGCCAGCAGAACCAGGGAGGTGATTCTGCCACTCTGCACTGATCTGGTGTGTCCAGCTACGGGGCTCCCAACAGAGGAGAGGCATGGACCTGCTGGAGCAGGTCCAGAAGGGGGGCTACAAAGATGTCCCTTCCAACGATGCAATCTGTGACTCTGTGGAAGTTTTTAAAGCTTTTTACAGAAAAGTGGGAATCTATCTGAGGTCCTGCAGTGTAGTGGCAGAGGCAGCCTGGTTGGTTCTGGTGCTGTTTTTTCAGATTTTATGGTCCTCTGGTGCTAGAAATAAATTGTACAGTAGTCGAGGTTGTGGCCAAGAAGGCCAACAGCATCCTGGCCTGCATCAAGAATAGTGTGGCCAGCAGGAGCAGGGAAGTCATTGTGCCCCTGTACTCTGCACTGGTTAGGCCACACCTTGAGTCCTGTGTCCAGTTCTGGGCCCCTCAGTTTAGGAAGGACATCGAGACACTTGAACGTGTCCAGAGAAGGGCAATGAGGCTGGGGAGAGGCCTTGAGCACAGCCCTGTGAGGAGAGGCTGAGGGAGCTGGGGTTGTTTAGCCTGGAGAAGAGGAGGCTCAGGGGAGACCTTATTGCTCTCTACAACTACCTGAAAGGTGGTTGTAACCAGGAGGGAGTTGGTCTCTTCTCTCAAGCAACCAGCACCAGAACAAGAGGACACAGACTCAAGTTGTGCCAGGCTGGAGGTGAGGAGAAAGTTCTTCACCGAGCGAGTCATTCATTGGAATGTGCTGCCCAGGGAGGTGGTGGAGTCACCATCCCTGGAGGTGTTCAAGAGGGGATTGGATGTGGCACTTGGTGCCGTGGTCTGTTCATGAGGTCTGTGGTGACAGGTTGGACTTGATAATCTTTGAGGTCTCTTCCAACCTTGGTGATACTGTGATACTGTAAGGGACCTCCAAAGGTCTGTAGTCAGTGTGGTCAGCAAGAGGAGGTTGCCCAGGACCAGATCTACCTGGGTTTGAGTAACTCCCAAGGGTGAAGGCTCTCTATGCCCCCGTGCCAGTCATCCCTAGAGTAAAAATGGTTTCTTTTGTTTAAGATGAATTTCCTGTATTTCAGTTTGTGGCCATTGCTGTTGTCCTGTCACTGGCCACCACTGAGCTCTTCACGTTCTGCCAGCCCAATCAGTCCTTGATGCCCACTGAGCCTTTTCTTCTCCAGATGAAACAAACGCAGCTCTCAGCCTATCTTCACATGACAGTTTACCTACCTCAGAGCTCTGCAGGTTTGCAGCTGACCTCCAGCCTGAGAGCCTGTGCTGTGCCTGGCTGTTGGAAACTTAGTTTCCTCTCTGCTCTTGTGTCTGGGAAAAAAAAATATAAAATGGGAAGGGGTAGTAGGGGCTCTGCAGAAGCAAATATCCACTTAGTTCTCACCCAATATTTCAGTCAACAGTTTGTGTAACTAGTGAAAACAGCTGTAAATATAAAACATGGCAGTAATGCAAGGCTTTTTAATGTTGTTTTTTGTTTTCCTAGAGCATGGTAGAGTCAATAAAACACTGCATTGTGTTGCTACAGATTGCTAAGGTAAGTACTCTGTAAACCATTCTGCATTTTAATTATACAGCAATACTCTGTGTGAAAGCAGTTGAAATCTGCAAGTGCCTTCTGCATGGTTCAGGACATAGAAGTGGGTAGAAGTTTCTTTGTGCTGTTGTTTTGATGAAGGGTTTGAAATCCTGAGTTCCATAGCAGCCAGTCCTGGTCACATTGATGGTAGCAGTTGGGTTGATGGCATTGCTTTTCCTTTTGAAGGATGCTTTCTTTTGCAGAGTTTGCTGTTAGACTGAGCCAGAGAAGGATGACAGAATAGAATCTTGACAGCCCCCTTCTTTCTGCTTCCTTTGAGAATGTGACTAAGAAATAGAAAAAGGAAAGCTCATGATGTTAGGAATCTAAACTGCTTTGGCCAAGACTGAAGTTGGTAATGCAGGTGGAACTCGGTGAAGTAAGACTCACAGGAGTTGAGTATGCAATATGGGTAATGCACTAACACCTTTCACCTAAATGTTTTGCTGCTTTGAAAAATTTAGTGATTTGGATTTGCCTCCTTCCCCCTCTAGCCACCCAGAGCTCCCAAGCTCTGTTCTAACAGACCTTTGTGTACTGTATGTAGGATGTGTTAATTATGAGCTGCTGATTTTTGTCTTGCAACCGCAGTGAAGACAGACAGCGTTTTGCAAAGAGGCTGAACTGTGGTGCTTCCTGAATTTAAGGCTGAGATTCATCAGAACACATTCTCACTTACTCAGAAATAGGCATAGACTTTTCAGTTTCACTTTTTTCCCCTGTGGTCTGGATGAACTTTTGTCACTTTCAAATAGAACACTGCTCTTTTGTCTCCATTGGAATTGCTAGATACCTTGCACAACATTTTGAGATCAGTGAAAATTGAAGAAGGCAGGATGGTAGGGGTTGGAAGGGACCTCTGGAGATCTTTGAGTCCAACCCCCCTGCCAGAGCCATGGAATCTAGCACAGGTCACACAGGAACACATCCAGATGGGTCTTGAAAGTCTCTAGAGAGGAAGACTCCACAACCTCTCTGGGCTGCCTATTCCAGTGCTGCTTGACTGTCACAGTGAAGAAGTTCCTCCTTAGGGTGAGGTGGAACCTCCTGTGCTGTAGTTTATATCCATTGCCCCTTGTCCTATCACAGGGTGCAGCTGAGCAGAGTCTGCCCCTCTTGACACCCAGGCCTCAGATATTTATAAACATTTATTAAATTTCCCTCTTGGTCTTCTCTTCTGCACACTAAACAGCCCCAGGGCTCTCAGCCTCTCCTCACCAGGCAGTGCTCCAATCCCTTCATCATCCTTGCAGCACTCTGTTGGGCTCCCTCCAGTAGATCCCTGTCCCTCTTGAACTGGGGTGCCCAGATGGAGTATTCTAGGTGGGGCCTCACCAGGGCAGAGCAAAGTAGAAATTCAGAATTCATATCAATAGCTTTAAAATGCTGAAGAAAACTTGTTAGCTAACAGGCTTACACAAAGCCAAGCCAAAAGTACTTTACAGGTAGTAGTAGTAGTAGTATGCATTGAAATACTTTTGTGATTTGCTGTTATTTAGTACTGGGTATGTTTAGAATTGGTTTGATACTCCAATTGATTGGAACACTGTGTGCAGTTCTGGAGCCCCTATTACAAGAAGGATCTGGACATGCTGGATGGAGTGTATCCAGAGAAGGGCCACAAGGATGATGCAAGGTCTGGAGCACCTGTCCTATAAAGACAGAGAGACTTGGGGATGTTCAGTCTGGAGAAGGCTCCAAGGAGACCTTATTGTGGCCTTCCAGTATCTGAAGTGGGCTACAGAAAAGCTGGGGAGGGACTTTTTAGGGTGTCAGGGAGTGATAGGACTGGGGGCAATGGAGCAAAAGTAGAAATGGGTAGATTCAGATTGGATGCTAGGAAGAAGTTCTTCCCCATGAGGGTGGTGAGACACTGGAACAGGTTGCCCAGGGAGGTGGTGGAAGCCTCATCCCTGGAGGTTTTTGCAGCCAGGCTGGGTGTGGCTGTGAGCAACCTGCTGTAGTGTGAGGTGTGCCTGCCCATGGCCTGGGGGTTGGAACTGGATGATCTGCGGGGTCCCTTCCAGCCCTGACAATTCCATGATGCAGTGAAACTAGCAGAGTGTGTGTCCTTCTGTGGGGCTCTGGTGGTGTCAGTTACAGATCAGAGGGCAGTCTGCTGATTTTCTCACAGCTATATGTGCCTTGCTCTTTTAAAGCAGCTGCTGGATAACTGTGCAAGAAATGACTCTGGTTTTGTTAATTACTATAGAAATCTATTTAATAGTTGCTCTTTTCACTGAGGTTTAGTTTCTATGAATTTTTGCTCTTAAAAAGGAAGAAAAAGCTGTGCTATGCAGTTAGCAAATCCAAAAGGGCAGAGTTAGAATCTGCTTCTCAGTCTTAATCAGAGCTGGTGGTAGGTGTCTGAGTTAGCTTCCTTGTTTCTATGGAGTAGCAAATTCCATTTCCCCTGCAGGTAAGTTTACTGGGGGACAGATGACTGTGGCTGCTTTTCTTGTGCTGATGTTGTTTAGATGGTTTGCTCAACTTGCAATGGCAGATGCAGTCATTTTTGAGCAGGTTCAGTGCTTTACTGCTCCAACTACCCCCAAAGATTCCAAGGCTTGGTTTCTGTCCCATACAGTGCTACAGACTGGGGTACAGGTGGCTGGAGAGCAGCCTGGCAGAGAGGGACCTGGCAGTGCTGGGTGACAACAGCTGGACATGAGCCAGCAGTGTGCCCAGGGGGCATGGAAGGCATCTTGGCCTGGATCAGGAATAGTGTGGCCAGCAGGACTAGGGATGGAATTCTGCCCTGTGCTCAGCACTGGTGAGGCCTCACCTGGAGCACTGTGTGCAGCTCTGGGCCACTCACTTCAGGAAGGATATTGAGGTGCTGGAGCAGGTCCAGAGGAGAGCAACCAGACTGGGGAGGGGGCTGGAGGGAAAGTCTGATGAGGAGAGGCTGAGGGAGCTGGGGGTTTTCAGCCTGGAGAAGAGGAGACTCAGGGGGACCTTATCACACTCTATAAACTACCTGAAGGGAAGTTGTTGCCTGGGAGCTGGGGGTTTTCAGCCTGGAGAAGAGGAGACTCAGGGGGACCTTATCACACTCTATAAACTACCTGAAGGGAAGTTGTTGCCTGGGAGAAGAGTTTGACCCCCACCGGGCTACTTGTGGCAAGATGAGAGGACCTGGCCTAAAGCTGTGCCAAGAGAGGTTTAGGTTGGATGTTAGGAAGCACTTCCTCAGGGAAAGGGAAATCAGACACTGGAATGGACTGCCCAGGGAGGTGGTGGGGTCACTGTCACTAGAGGTGTTTAAGGCAAGATTGGATGTGGCACTTAGTGACATGGTCTGGTTGGTATGGTGATGGTGGGTCATAGGCTGGACTTGATCTCAGAGGTCTCTTCTAGCCTCAATAATTCTGTGATTCTGTAACACTAAATCAGCCCTTGAAGTCCTTCTTTCCATGGCAGTGTAAACAGGTGGGTTCATCTAGTGGGGACTGGAGGGGATTTGTTTGGCTGCCCTGTTCTTTTTATTTGCCAAAACCACCTGGTCTAAAGCTCTTGCAGCTATTGAAGCTAAGTTTGTGCAGCTAATTGGGATAAGTTGATCCACTATAAAATACCCTCTATAAATCTTCCTGCCATTTAAAAGTAACCTTTATTCTGCTTCATCTCTTTGTCTTCTTCCTCTCTGAGGCATCTATACTTGTTGACTACATGGCTGACTACGTAGCACTTCTGTTTGGCACCAGACCCTGCCCTCTTTCTGTCAGCTGGTGGCATCTTGATTTTGTACTGCTGCAGGAAATTAAGAACACAGGGGTTTGTTTTGTTGGCTTTTTTTCAGCTCTTTGTTGCATGTGTGTGAAGCATTAAAGAAGTTCAGATGTGTTGTGTGTCTGACAGCCTTCTTTTCTCCAGTGTAGAACCTTCTGAGGTTCTGCAAGGCTTTTTTCCCCCCAAAGTTGTAAGGCTGCTGACTTCCATTGCTGAAAATAAATCATATTAATGCCACCTCTGCCCTCCATTTTTTTTTCTTCTACAGTTTGTTTCTCATTAGGAGACAGACCAGAATTACCTTGAAAATCATGCTCATTTCTCCACACACTCAGACCATCTCTGTTTCCAGCACACAGCCCTTTGTTATTTGGAGGACTCAGGGGGCAAACCTGGGGTTTTTAACAGGTTTGAGGGGGTTTTGGAGGTGGGTTTTTTGTTTCTCATTTTGTTTGTTTGGTTGGTTGGTTTTTAAACTTTCTTGTTGACCTATTTTGTGGGCTCTTCAAGCAACCTATCTTAGGACTTGGACAGTTAAATTTGCAGTAACCCTACTGGTAAATCAAGTGTGTAATCACGGTGCTCCTACGTGAGATGACCCAAGCCTTTTCAAGTGTCCCGATCCAAAAGCGCAAAGGCTCAGCAGCAATAAATGCCAGCCTGATCATTACCCCTTGAGCACAGATTTTATGGCATTGTCTATCCATCCTTCAACTGCACATCACCCTGTTTGAGCATTCCCTGTGATCTCTGCACTGTTTCAGTGTGTCAAACCGAGAAACAGATTTTTAGATCTCTTTCTGGTCTAGTGGAAGGCATCCCTGCCAACAGGGGGGTTGGAACTAGATGATCTGCAGGGGCCCTCCAACCCAAACCAATCTATGAGTCTATGGAAATAACAAAGCAAATAGCAGCTAACTAGGAATATATTCCAGTGCATGTAGCACTTGCCAAAAAGCAATCCAAATGAGCCAAGCAGGATGGGTAGGTGCGGAGTTTGGCTCGGCTTGTGCTCTTCGCACGTGTGGCAGTTGAAGCTGTCCAGCTTCCAGCTGTCTGGGTGTGTTGTCCAGTGTATGTAATTGTTTGTCCAATATGTATTGTGGTAGTGATTTAGTGAACTGCAGTCTTGGAAATACACAACACATGTTTCATGGATGAGCTTTTATAACTTAGATGTTTAGTTTTACATCATTGCCTCCCTCTTTTCACTCCATCAGTCCTAGTTCTGTAGTTTGTGCCTTTGTTGCCTCAACAGCATCCCACCTGTGGATGTTGATTATGCATTACTGAGACAAATGCAGCACCTCTGTGGTTTGTTTCTTAGGTCTTGGAGATGATAGCATAAGATGGAAGTTGTGCATGTTGAGAAAAAACTGTTTGGACTCCAGTGTAAATCTTTCTCGTCTGTATGCTTGCAACCCATTGCCCTTGGTGTCATTTTGTGCTGGAAAGGCTTCCTTAAGAAGTGTCAGCTAGCAGAGATGAAATGTGAGCAGCCTGTTGCCAGCTATGTAAGCTAAGGGAGAACGTGTGAAGTAGCAAATCAAATAAGTGCCAACAATCTTAATAGTATTGACAGCTTTTTGTCTTGTTCCTATTTCACAACTGGAAATCTGGGGAAGTACTCTGCAGAGAAGTCTTAAGGTTTGCACTGAATGAACAAGATTCTGGGCTTGGCAATAGGAACTTTGCAGCAGAAGTGAAGAGATTTGGCTTAGTGCCCAGTAAACTTGATACCTTTGTTGGTATAGTGTTAGAACCCTGCTAACTGTGGGCTGGCATTAACTTGGCCTTGGTCATTTCCCCTGATGACAGCTTTATTCCTTGTACTGCCTGCCTTTTCACATGTGCTTCTAGGCTAAAACCCCCAAATCCTAGATTGTAAATAATCTAAACCCTTTTTCATTATCTAGTAGATACCAGAAAGCAAAAGTTAAACATTTCACTTATGAAGGGCACTTCTGCCCTTCAACAGCAAAAAGTGCTTTTGAGAACTTGACCTCTCTGCTCATGGTAGCTCTTCAGAAACTGAGAGCTTCCTGTCTTTGGTGTGCAGGGACTCTGTGGGGCTGCAGTTTTGAGGGGCTCTTGGCTGTTTGGGCAGAACCCACTCTGTAAAGCTTAATTGTGTTCTGCAGTGCAGAGATTTGAGAACTTCTTCAGGCTTGTATGGCCAAGTGCTGAGCAAATGTTGACCTCAAGAGCTGCAGGGACTACGCACAGAACTTCCTTCTAATGTAGTTATGGTACCACATGAGGAAGGACATTTTATGGCTGAAAATGTGAACCATTCCTGAGAGAAACTTGCTGTTCTCACTTAGCACAACTGATAAGTCATACAAGATGGTTATGTTGACATTTTTAACGTTTTTTCCTTAAGGATCAAAATAATGAGGAGAAGCACGCAGATGGACTTATAGTAAGTTTGAATCTGATCTCTATCTCCCTTCATTTCTGCAGAACATGTGAACACAGACCTGAATTTCCACTCATTCTGCAACGTACCTCTTCCTTTCTCTGATTTACTGCTTCAAAGTGTCTTGTTAAATATGGCTCAAATGATCGTCCGGTCTTCACCTTCTGATGTTGGCTAACACCTTTGCCTTTAAAATCTAACAGTGATCAGTGTTACACTGAGTGTATCCAATGACAGTGTCACAACTGAGCACTTAGAAAAAAATTCTGCCCTCTGAACAGCTGAAAGGGAAATGATTGGGCTAGAAGTAGTTGTGTGTTCCATCTGAAGTGTCACCTGTCCGTGTGCTTCAAGTAGTTTGCCTTTCTGCAGCGCTGCTTGTTTGATGCCAGGCTGTACTGTCTGCTCAAGCAATGTTTCTTCTTTAGTAGAGCTTCTGCTTTTTAAATGTAACTTCTGTCCTCTTTGGTTTCAGTCACTTCTGACTTCTCTTTCTTCCTTCTCTTTTTGTCACTTGAGTACATTTCAGATACTTTTAATAGGAGGTTGGTTTCGGTAAAACGTAACTCCAAATCGTGCTACGTTTTCATTACAGCTGACAACAATTCCCAAGCTTTGTCTTTCCATTACACAGCTTTTAGCAGTTGGATTTTTCTGCTGTGAACTTTGAAGTAATGATGCACATGCAGATTTTGGTTTCATGCTTGCTGTAAAGAAATGAATGATTACCCTGTGGATAGTCACATCATTCAGGTCTTAGTGTCATGGGAGAGGTACTGTTCTGTGTCCTGGGAAAGAGGTTATGCAGCTAGACACTGCCACAGGCAGAGGTGGTATGCACAGGTCTGGTGTTTGGAAATTTGGTATAGATGTTAGAACTTACTGCAGTCTGAATTTGGTTAGTCACTCTTCTCATCATTTGTGGGCTGGCTTGTACTGGGGAGGAACAAAAAAAAGTGTTTCTTGTTAACTGATGCATCAGTGATTGTGAAAAGTCGAGGCTACAGAGGCCAGCATCACCTTGGGCTGAAGGTCAGGGTTCCTTAGGCAAGAATGCGGTGAGTGTTTGATCCCTTGGTGGGGTGATGGTCTCCTCATTTCATCATCATTGCTTCTAAGCTGTTAAACTGAGAGTAGGAAACTTGTAGGTCTGCCTTCACTTGTTTCTGAACCGTGAAGGCATACCCCAGAACATCCAACAGGAAAATCCAGTGCACGTTGCAGGGTGGAGCATTCCTTAAGGATATGGTTCCAGTCCTGCAGACAAAGCCAGAGTTGCTTTGTGGTTTGTCACAGCAGTTCTCTGTATCATGTGGAAAGCAGCAGAAGTAAAGAGAGCAATAGGAATCTGTACTTTATAGGACCAGCTTGAGGTTTAAAGTTTCTTAATTCTGAAAAAGGAATGGGGGTTTTTGAGCTGTGAGACATGTAGGACAAGGACTTGGCTGTGCTGCGTGCATAATGGCACAGACAGCTGAAGTAATGCCTGAGGGACATGGGGTTTGGTGCTGGTATAGCCTGGAGTAACAGCACTGGGTTATGGGGTAGTAACATCAGCACAAAGTGTAGGCAGCAATTTTTAATGCCTCTTTTTCATTTCTTTTAATGAGAGATTTAAAAGACAAACAGGGATAGTTTGGGTTTCAGTTAAGTCAATCTTGTGCTATAAAAATAATAGAAAATGGTACTGTTTTTTAATGTAGGATAAAGTGCAGACTTGCAGTTAACCAGGAGGAAGAGGCAAGAAAGAGGTAGGAAAATGGAAGGAAGAAGGTCAGAATTGAGCCTATTTCCCTCAGTCTATATGCAGATCGAAGTTACAGGCTAAAAGGAGGAAGACAAGTTGGAATCTGTTGTCTTTTTAAAATACTGATCTAAAAAGAGGATAGTGGAAGGTAAAACTCCTCTACCTTTTTTAAAAGCAAAACATTTTTGAAGTAGGCCTTGCACTGCGTGGCCTTCCTGTGCTTGATGCTCTTCAAATTAACCACAGTGGTGACATTTCCTTGAAAATGAAGGCAAAGGTTTGCACAGTTCTGATGCAGATCAATGGCTTTAAAGTGCAAGGTGTTTGGAAAAGAGATTCATGTGCCTCTTACCCCAATGAGCAACCCCGGAGAAAGTTCTGGCTGTCATATGTAAGTGTACACTGCAAGTAATGCTTAGATGATAGGACCATAGGCCAGTGGAGGGAGGCTGGAGTCAAAGCCATTGGAGTTTAGATTCCCAAGAGGTGTAAAAGCCAAGAACTTGTCCTGAAGTCAGTGGCTTTTGGGAGTGTTGGGTTGAGCTGGTGCTTCAGTCTGGAAGTGCCCAAGTTCATAAGTGGATGGAAATGTCCTGTACTGGAGACAGGCTGAAAACAGCTTGCATTGGACAAGAGATGTGGGAGCAAAGCCACTTGATGGCTGTAAGCATCCTGATGATTCTTGCCTTGATCCGTGGGTGATGTACTGGACAAATGAATGTATTTTTCAAAAGGAGTTTGTTAAAATGCAGATTACCTGTCCCAGTTCTTGCTGGATAACTTGCATCTGACTGCCCACTCTCTCCATGCAATATTTATTCATGGATCTCAGAAGGAATTCCCTCTTTCAGGAGTTCTGAAATAAGAATTGTTGCTAAGACAAATCCAACCTGTAGCAAGTTCAGCTTCAGGCGTCAGCACTTGGAAAGTATTTCTCATGTCCTCAACTGTCAGTTTGTGTTTGACTTTCTCTCTCAGGAATTAGCTGTCTCGTATTTGGGCATCTCTTGTGCCCACAGTGTTCTTGCTCTCTGCTCTAGTGGTGTGGTTTGAACTGAGGTGAGCTGTGCTTCTCTCTGTCCCAGAGCACCATCAACCCAGTGGATGCGGTGTACCAGCCCAGTCCCCTGGAGCAGGCTGTGATCAGCACCATGCCTTCCCAAGCAGTCTTACCTCCAGGTATGGTGTGCAGCAGGAGCAGCGTGGGGTGCATTTGCAGGCTGGGTGGTGGGGGCTGCACAGTGGTGGATAGCTTCTGGGTCACTGTAATAAAATGTGTATTTTGATATATTTTACTACTTAATGTCTTGGGCAGTGGTGTCTTCAAACACTGCTGTAAGTGACTTACAAAGTATATTCACAGGTTCTATTTGGTTGTGAGTGTTACATTCCACAGCTGAATGATTCAAGCACAGATCTAACATTTCCAATTGGAAATACAGGTGATATGATCTGTAATTTTCCCACCAAAGGGATTCTGTGGCAGATTAGCTGGGGTCTCAGGACTTGCTCCTCTGTCTGTTATCTTCCCAGATGCTGTGGCTATAATTTGAGCAGTCCTTGGCTCAGAGAGGGCTAGGAGGCCTCCCTCTTGTGTGCACCATTGCTGGGCTGTAGCCTCTTCTGGGATTCAGTTCCCTTGGAGCTTTTCCCCTTTCTGCCTTGGTCCCGGTGTGAGGCCTGGGTGTAGTCGTTACCTGTTAGGACAAGTTCTTCAGCTGCTGCTCTGGGAGCATTTGGCTCTTCTTGCTGTCTGGGTGAGAACAAGGCAAGTTGCCTAACTTCTCAGCTGGTTTAAATACTGTCCCAAGACAATTAATGCCCTTTGGTAACACAGAACCCTGATAACTGGACCTGTAGGATGGGGCATATCCAGACAAGGCCTGGGACACACACAGTTCACAGCTGTGGCACAAAGTTAAATCACATGTGCTACCTGTTTATCTGGACCCCAGGAAGTGTCCAGGTTTGCATATTCAGGAGTGCTTACAAGGTTAATTACACGTGCTATACATTTGCCTTGGCCTTCTGGACCCCAGGAACTGACCAGGTTAGCACAGGTGCACACTGCACTTGGTGGTGCAAAGGAAGGGAAAGGAGTGGAAGGTGTGGAGCTTCCCACCAGGTGGTCCCTTGGAGAAGCTGATACACTTTCCTTGCTTACATTTGTAATATACTTTCTTTTAAAAACAGTGTAATTTTCAGAGAAGAGAAATGCTTTCCAGCTAAATAGCTGCAGGTTTTAAATGCTTTTTGCTTGATAATAAAGAAGAGCTGGGTAACAATGACAGAAACATTTTTCTCTCTGAATGCCTTTTGTAGAAAGGGGTTTCATTGTTGAAGGTGTGGTGAAATAATGTGGAATCTCCTTCCCAACACAGGGATCATTCTTTAATTTAACATGGATTTTGGGTTTAACATCTTCACAATATCTCCTAGAACCTGCTCAGCTGTGCAAGTCGGAGCAGCGACCCTCATCACTGCCAGTGGGACCTGTAGTAGCATCACTTGGAAATCAGACTCCAACACCAAATAGTACAGGTATTGCTGTGTGTAACTGTCCTACTGAAGTACAAGAAATAAAGCCTCAGTATCTATTGTCTATAACCTCATATCATCAGCTATTCAGATGACATTGTACTGGCTTACATCTTGCTTTCCATCAATGGTTATTTCATGGTTCTGTTAAAATCAGCTATTCTGTTCTTCCTCCCCCCTCTGGTACTCAGAATCAATAGGAGTACTCCAGCTTCATTTCTTACCTCAGTCACTGCAACCTTGCACAGAGTGCAGTTGCTGCTGCTGGAAAAGAGGAGGCTGAGGGGAGACCTCATGGCTCTCTACAACTATCTGAAAGGAGGTCGTAGAGAGGTTGGTGCTGGTCTCTTCTCACAGGTGATTAGTGATAGAACAAGAGGGAATGGCCTCAAGCTGTGACTGGGTAGGTTTAGACTGGACGTTACAAAGCATTTTTTCAGGGCAAGAGTGGCCAGGCATTGGAATGTGCTGCCCAGGGAGGTGGTGGAGTCACCAAGCCTGGATGTGTTTAAAGGTGGTTTGGATGTGGTGCTTAGGGCTATGGTTTAGGGCTGACCCTTATAGAGTAGGGTTCTGTGTTGGACTTGGTGATCCTGAGGGTCCTTTCCAGCCCGAATGCTTCTGGGATTCTGCGAATACATCAGGTGTAGCCTTTGGAGTTTTTAATTCATTGATTCTTTCCTTTCCCCCTTAAATAACAGCATTCATTGGACTTTAAAAACTGCAACAGCTACTTGAAGGCAAAAGTTGCTGTTGGGTGTGTGTGAGGTTTGCTGTGCTTTCTCCAGTTCTTATATTTTAAGGGTTGATTATTTATGATTTTTTTTTAAGTCTTAATTTTTAATGCTCCATAGGCAGTGGGCAGTCGGCGCCTAGCAGCAGTCTCACCTCTCCAAGCCATGTCAACCTGTCTCCAAATACAGTCCCAGATTTCTCTTACTCAAGCAGTGAGGATGAGTTCTATGATGCTGATGAGTTCTACCAGAGCAGTTCTTCCCCAAAGCGCTGCATGGAGTAAGTAGTTGAGAGCAGGTGGTGCGTGCTGAATACAAGGGCATGGCTCCTCCACAGACATTGCTTAAATTAAGCAAGCAAATAATTACAAGGGAATGCAATGATAAACATTTGGTCTGAATTACTGCACTGTGAATTGTGAGGATGTGTTCCTCTAGTTCTTCAGGGTCTGCTGCAGTCCTGACTCGGAGCAGCACAGGAAGCAGCCTGAAGCGTCCAGACACCACGGAGTCCCTCAACTCTTCCATATCTAGCGGGACAAATGATGCTGGTAGGTGGACTGCGTGAACTTCCAGCGGGAGCCGCTCTGTGTGTGTGTGTGTGTGCAAGCTGTGTCAGTGTGTGGATGGGCACATATCCACGTGTGTTGCTGTGGTTACCGGGCAAGCCAGCTTCAGACCATCCTTCCGGAGAGGCAGCGGCACCGAGACCGGCTCTGGCAGAGCGGCGATTAAACTGACTCAGCTTTGCTGTTCAGGTGGACAGGGCGCTTCCCAGAGGCAGAGGCACCGGCAGCAGGGTGGGAGGGGCAGCAGGGTGGGCTCCCTCATGCACCTGCGTGGGGAACGAGGTGGCTGGGGGTGTTGCTGTGGTTACCACATGAGGTAAAACGTGGGCAAGGCAGCTGGAGACCGTCCTCCCAGAGAGGCAGCTGTGGCCGACTCACCCCATCACAGCCAGTGGTGCACCAGCATAAGAAATGCCCAAAAAACATAAAACCAGAAAAGGAATAAACAAAAAAGGTGTAGGGGTGAGTGAGTAGGGCAAGCAGGAAGCAGCAAACAGTGGCTGGTTCCTTCCTGGGCAGAGATAAGGTCATGGTCACAATATGGCCAAGAACCGCAGGGTGAAGGACTGTGGGGACTCAGACTGAGCTCCCTTGCAAACAAGCAGCTGTGCAGGTCTCTGGCTGCAGCGCGTGCCTGAGCCTGGCGCTTGAAGGGGTCCAAGACACCACTTGTGTACGGTGTGAGCAAACGACCTGCCCAGGCAGGTGGTCAAACTGAGGGGGTGGGTAGAGAGACTGAGAACAGTCAGAGACTGTGAAAGTGAGATAGATTGGTGGAGCCATATTGGTGGAGCCTGAGGCCGAGGCAGCAGAAGGAGGCTGTACGAGTGGTGGAGGATCCCCACTCCTCCTGTCACCAGACAGGAGGAGGGGACATAATGGGCAAGGGGGAATGGAAAGAGATCCCTCCTCAGAGAACCTCCTCAGCCACCCTCACTTGCCCAGCTGCCTTCATGCAACAGATATGGGGCTTTGGGATTTGGCAGCCAGGAGAATGAAGATGGAGACCAGGACAGGTACAGTGCTCTGCAAGGGGAACTGGACAGTAACAAGGATGATCATTCCTCCTGCTTAGAGGAGTCACCCAAGTCTAGTCAAACTGCCCCCTGCATTAAAACCTCCTCCATAAGGAGTAAGAGACAGGTCGCTGCCATTGGTGACTCACTGCTTAAGGGAGCAGAAGGCCTGATACGCAGACTGGACCTGGCGGTCTGCTGCCTCCTAGGGGCCCGTGTTAAAGATGTAAGGGAGAATTTCAGGGTCTGGAAGGGACCTCGAAAGCTCATCCAGTCCATCCCCCCTGCCAGTGCAGGATCACCTACACCAGCTCACACAGGAACATATCTCAGAGAGATTGGCCATTGGGATGTGCTTCACTGCTCTCCAGCAGGTCAGTCCCCAACCTGTCCTGCTCCATGGGGTTGTCTTTTCCCAGGTGCAAGACTCTACACTTACCCTTGTTGAATTTCATTCCATTTCTCCCTGCCCAGCTCTCCAGCCTGTCCAAGTCTCACTGAATGGCAGCACAACCTTCTGGTGTGTCAGCCACTCCACCCAGCTTTGTGTCTTCAGTAAACTTGTTGACAGGGCACTCTGTGCCCTCATCCAGGTCATTGACGAATATATTGAACAGCTCTGGTCCCAGTACTGACCCCTGAGGGACTCCACTAGATACAGACCTCCAACTGGACTCCATCCCATTGACCAGAACTCTCTGACTACTTTCCTTCAACCAGTTCCTATCCACCTCACTCCCTGATCATCCAGAGCACACTGCCTCAGTGTAATTGCAAGGATGCTGTGTGAGACAGTGTCAAATGCCTTATTGAAATCAAGATAGACCACATCCACCGCTCTACCATCATCTGTCCAGCTTCTGTTCTCATAAAAGGCTATCAAGTTGGTCAAACATGACTTCCCTTTGGTAAAGCCATGTTGACTACTTCTAATGACCCTCTTGTCCTTGATATGCCTATGGAGAGTGCCAAGGATAAGTTGCTCCATCACCTTTCCAGGGATGGTCTATAGTTACCTGGGTCCTCCATTTTACCCTTTTTGAAGTCCCTAGTACAGCCCTCAGATTATTATTCCCTTTTGTTGTTCCAAGAGGGCAGTGATGAACTAGGAAGAACTCCTCCAAGGACAATGAAGAAGGACCTCAGAGCCTTGGGACACCTGTCAAGGGCTTGAGAGCACAGTTTGTGTTCTCTTCTATCCCTCCAGTTGTGGGCAATGATGAGGGATTAGGCAGGATATCCTAGCAGATTAATACTTGGCTCTAAGCCTGGTGTCACCAGCAGGGAGTTGGGTTTGTTGACCACGGCTCGATTTACAAGAGGCCAGGCCTGTTGGCAACTGATGGGAATAGCCTATTCTACAGGGGAAAAAGGGTTTGAGGAAGGGAGTTGGCAGGGCTCCTTGACAGGGCCTTAAACTAGACTTGAAGGGGAAAGGGGATGAAACCAGTCTCTGCAGACAGGAGACTGAGGATGGTGAGAGTCAGAGGTGAAACCAGCATCCTGACTGAAGTGCAGGTGCACTAATGCACACAGTATGGGTAACAAATGAGGAGCTGGAAACCTTGGTGCAGCAGGAAAGCTATGATGTAGTCACCAGAAACATGGTGGGATGACTCTCACAACTGCAGCGCTGTAGTTGATGGCTACAGGCTCTTCAGGAGAGACCAGTCAGAGAGAAGGGATGGAGGGGTGGCCTTATACATTAGGGAGGCTCTAGACACCATTGAACTAGAGATTGAAGATGATTGGGTTGAGTGCCTGTGGGTGAGAATTAAGAGGGAAAGCCACTAAGGCTGACATTCTGTTTGGAGCCTGTTATAGACCACCCAACCAGGATGAAGAGGACACAGTCTCAAGCTGTGCCAGGGGAGGTTTAGGCTGGATGTGAGGAAGAAATTCTTCTCAGAAAGAGAGATTGGTCATTGGGATGTGCTGCCCAGGGAGGTGGTGGAGTCGCTGTCACTGGGAGTGTTTAAAAAGAGACTGGATGAGGCACTCAGTGCCATGGTTTAGTTGATTTAGATGGTGTTGGGTGATAGGTTGGACTTGATGATCTCAAAGGTCTTTTCCACCTGCTTAATTCTGTATTCTGTAAGAGGTTGATGAATTATTCTAAAAGCAGCTGGAGGCTGTCTCAAGATCACCAGACCTTGTTCTTACGGGCAACTTTAACCTGCCAGATACCTGCTGGGAACTTAACACAGCAGAGAGAAGCCAATCTAGAAGGTTCTCAGAGTGTATGGAGGATAGCTTCTTGTCACAGCTGCTGAGTGAGCCTGCCAGGGGTGAGGCTTTGCTTGATCTTCTTTTTACCAATAGAAAAGGGCTGGTGGGAGATGTGTTGGTTGGAGGCTGTCTGGGGTCCAGTGACCATGAGATAATTGAGTGTTCAATATGCAGTCAAGCTAAGAGGGGCAGCAACAAAACCTCCACTCTGGACTTCCAGAGGGTGGACTTTAGATTATTTTAGGAGCTAACTCAGAAGGTACCTTGGGAAACAGCCCTTAAAAACAAAGGGCTTCAGGAGGGCTGGACCTACTTCAAGAAAGAACTCTTGAAGGCTCAGAACAGGCTGTGCCAGTGTGCTGGAAGATGAGCTGCTGGGGCAGATGGCCAGCCTGGATGGGCAACAAGCTTGTGAATGAATTAAGGGGAAAAAAGAGGGTGTACCATCTTAGGAAGAAAGGTGAGGTAATGCAGGAAATGTTTAAGGATGTTGCTAGGTTGTGTAGGAAAAAAATTACAGAGGCAAAAGCCCACTTAGAGCTTAGACTGGCCTCTGCTTAGACTGGCCTCTGCTGTGAAGGACAACAAAAAATCCTTCTATAAATATATTAATGGCAAAAGGAGGGGCAAGGACATGGAGGGGAATATTGTAACTAAAGATGAGGAAAAGGCAGAGGTACTTAATGCCTTCTTTGCCTCAATCTTCAATAGCAGGATAGGTTATCTGCAGGACAACTGGCCTCCTGAGCTGGCAGATGGAGTCGGGGAGCAGTGTAGTTCTGCTGTAATCCAGGAGGAAGAAGTTTGAGACCTGCTCAGCCACTTGGATCCCCACAAGTCCATGGGACCAGATGGGATCCACCCTAGGGTGCAGAGAGAGCTGGCAGATGAGCTCTCCAAACTGCTCTCCATCATCATTCAACAGTCCTGGCTCACTGGAGAGGTCCTGGATGACTGGAAGCTGGCCAACACAGTCTCAAGTTGTGCCAGGGGAGGTTTGAGCTGGATGTGAGGAAGAAATTCTTCCCAGAAAGAGAGATTGGCCATTGGAATGGGCTGCCCAGGGAGGTGGTGGAGTCACTGTCCCTGGAAGTGTTGGAAAAGATACTGGATGAGGCACTCAGTGCTATGGTTTAGTTGATAAGGTGGTGTTGGGTGATAGCTGGGACTCGATGGTCATTTCCAACCTGGTTAATTCTGTGCTTCTGTGTGCATGACAAGGTACTGCTGCAGAGTGATTGACCTGCTGTTTCTTTGCCAGGGGAAGCTGGTTAACTGTGGTCTTTAAAAAGCCTCATTTACAAATAAGACTCTGTTTGATAGCTAATTAAATACAGTCAGTCTGTGAAGGTTTAGAGGAAAACAAAAGCAATTTGGTCTTTTCTAGATCTCTTCGATCCTCCTGACGATCGAGATGATGATGGGGAAGGAGAGTCGGTGGAAGAACACAAGAGTGTCATTATGCATCTGCTGTCACAAGTTAGGTTAGGAATGGATCTAACAAAGGTAAACTTGCCTGTGGGGAAGGGAGAGTGAGCCCTGAGTTCTGTGTGAATCAGTTCAGTGTTAAAGTAACAATGAAAGTGGTTTTTTTCCTAGAGCTCCATAAGCTGGGATCTCTTTAACATGGGATCTTTTTTAATTGGAGTTGTTACTGGCAGGTGAAAAATGAATACAGAATAACTATATCCAACTGCTGAACTCAGTCTGGGGATAGTAGTTTGCTGTGGAAAGTAGCTGTTTGTCCTCCTTGAGCTCCTCTTTGGAGTGCCTCTAAAGCTGGGATAGGAGGAATGCTCCCTGCAGTAGCAATGTCCTGTCTTTAGCTTTAGCAAGATCCTGTGTTTGGTGACACTCAGGAAGATACAGAGAAACCAGCAGGTGTAAAGAAGCATAGAGTGGAATGCTTGGCTTAGCTGGGCAAGGAAAGAGTTGGGATTTTGTGTGAATGTGATTCATGTTGGTGTTTGTCTTAAAGGCTGAAGGAACAGCATTCTGAAGGTGTTGATCTTCCTAGGCAGCTTGGTTAAATTCAAGCAAGTGATTCTAGACCCCAAAAAAAGGGGGAGAGGTCAACCCTGTTACTACTTTCCTGAAGTGGTTGATACCAAGTGTCCAATCTGCAACTCAAAATAGACAATGAAAAGAAGCTTTCAGCTTTGCTGGAGAAATACCCAGCAGCTCACAAGCAAACTATGGAAGTTCCTTGGCAGTTATGATTAGCAGTTGATCCCCAATGTGTCTGTTTTGGCAACTCCTGGGACAGTTGGAAGTTACCCCTCTCAAGCTGCCAAGGAGCACTTTGAGCATGCATTTTGTCTGCACCCCTTTAAAGTCAGCAGCAGCACTCAGCACTGCTCTCAATAGTGGTCTGTAGCAGGTCCACAAGAATGGAGCCCTGCAAGTGATGTTGGGGAAGATCTTTGCCTCAGTAAGGGGACACTAAAGGGCAGTTGACTCCATGACTATAACAAGGAATTGGCAGTGTGTACATAGATGAACCTAATCAGTGTGCCTGTAATTAAGAACAGCTTTTGATCAGCTCAGCCATGTAGCTGGATGTGCTCTAAGTAGGACAAGAGATGGTTCCTCCTGAATCTTTGGGTTTATACAGGATGCCAGCTAGGCCTGCACGTCAGAACTCAGGGGTGGGTCTGAGAGCACAATCAGCTTACAGGCACCAAGGCCTTGAGTTCTGTGTGTGCTATTTCCAGCACCTCTGGGTGCTCCTCTGCAGGATGCTAGCCTGTTTCAACTGCAGGTGGTGTTTTTCTTCACCCAGGTGGTGCTCCCAACTTTCATCCTCGAGCGAAGATCGCTGCTGGAAATGTATGCTGACTTCTTTGCACATCCAGATCTATTTGTCAGGTATTTGAGTTTTGAAGTGGAGCATTAACTGGTTCTGGTGCTGCTTGTGGCCTTTGTGGGCTCCCAAAAGTTGGTTGTTTTGAAGAATATCGCTTGGGAGTTTGAGCCAAGCGTCAAAGCAACCAAACTTCTAGTCGCAAAACCAACCAACCATCCAAAAAGCTTTCCTGGGTTTAAAGGACCTGCTTGTACTTCATTTTGCCTGTCCTTTCCTCTCTTTTGGCCCCTGTAGCATCAGTGACCAGAAGGACCCGAAGGACCGCATGGTTCAGGTGGTGAAATGGTACCTGTCAGCCTTCCATGCCGGCAGAAAAGGGTCGGTCGCTAAGAAGCCTTACAACCCCATCCTGGGCGAGATCTTCCGCTGTCACTGGGTGCTGCCGGGCACTGAAGGTGAAGATGACGTGGTGAGTTTCCTGTGGCATAGTTCTCCTTGCCTAGAATGCATCCCAGTAATTGCCAAACATGGATGAATGTCCTGACCAAAATGGCTCATGCTGTGTTCAAGCAGTAAAATCAACAATCCGTGGCAATTTCTTAACTGCTTTCCCCGTCTCCATCCTCCTTTGCTTTAGACAGAGGTCTAAAATATCTTGCCTAACAACATTTGAGCTATTAGTGTAATAACTATTTGACATGTTGACAATGCTTCCCTTTTTCCTGAACTGCTTTATAGCCCTGACTGAGAACTCCTTCCTTTCCAGAGCTCTGATTTATGATTTTCCCACTTCCCTAACCCCTTGTGTTTTTAACAGTGGGGTTTCTCTTCCTCACTTAAAACCCATGAAGCAGTGCACTTTCTCCAGTATATTGAATTACAAATCTTTTTGTAGCCTTCTCAGAGCTTGGATAATATTTCAGTTGTCAGGCCACTCCTCCCCCTTTTGTTTTCTCAGGGTATGTTTGGTGAAGGAAAGGGCTCTTGAGAGTAGCGCCACTTGTGATCTGCAATCCTCTGCCAGTGGATGAGCTGCTCTTTTATTTGCCAGGGTCTCAATGAGACTCAAGGATGGATCAGACTTTTCTGCACATGAACCATAACCACTGATTGCAGAGAACAGCTCTAACACTTGCAGGGCAGCCTGCAGGAAGTGCTTTTGTTGTTTTATTTTCACACCTAGGAAGTTGCAAATGAAGATGTGGGAAGCGCTGTTGTGAGATACCTCAGGCAGCCTCAGCAGATGTCAGCATGGTTGTTCAGACACAAACCATGCACTTCTTTCCCCATTTGATCCACCTCCCCCCCCATTAGTTTGCTCAAATCTTTCAGGGTTTAGGTTCCCATTTGCTGCCATAAGGATGAGACTGTATTTGTGCTTCCATTGCTTCTAATGCTGACCTGATGCTTTTCATGATTTGCCACTCTGGTTTCAGGAGTTACTCTCCACCAGGTCAGTAAACTGACAAAGTTGTTGGAATCACTGCAGTGTTGTCTTTGGAAGCCTTTAGACATGGAAACCGCTTCTCTGGGCAGCATCCAGTGTCCCCTAAGCACTGGCACTGATGCAAATCCTTTCTCCTCTCATGCAGGAACCAGTTTCAGAAGGACCAGTCCCTTGGGTCAGCAAAAGCAATGTAACATTTGTGGCAGAGCAGGTCTCTCACCATCCTCCAAGTAAGTTGTCGGTAGCTTTGCTGACAGAGATGGCATCTGGATAGGAGCCACAGTGAGGTCAGCTCCTGGTTGACATCTTGGATATCCACTTGCTCTCCAAATTTAAATGCTGAAAAGTTTTTCCCCTGGAGATTGCTTTTGTGAGAGAAAAATTGCAGGCTCAGTCGCCACATCGGTGGGAGGCGTTTTGAGATGCTTTTGGGGAGTGGATTTGGCAGTAGTAGCATTCATGACTTGTGCTGCTCTCTTTAATGCCTCTTCCTGCAGTTTCAGCGTTTTACGCAGAGTGCTTTAACAAGAGGATCCAGTTCAATGCTCACATATGGACCAAGTCCAAGTTCTTGGGAATGTCCATCGGGGTGCACAACATCGGGCAAGGTGAGTGTGCCTGCTCTGAGCTGCCACCCTGCCACCAGCCTGCTGGCAGAAAATACTCAACATCGTCCTACGAGATGCAGGGCATGTTTGAGCTGATCTAACTGGAGCTTGCCTGCCTACGAGTTGGTGATGCCTTTTCCACACTTTGTGTGTTGAAAGCATTTAGGGCCCAACTCTTCACATAAACACACCTCTCCCTGTCCTCACAGGATGGTAGGGGTTGGAAGGGACCTCTGGAGATCTTCCAGAGCAGGACCATAGAATCTAGCACAGGTCGTACAGGAACACATCCGGACAGGACTGGAAAGTCTCCAGAGAAGGAGACTCCACAACCTCTCTGGGCAGCCTCTTCCAGTGCTCTGACTCCTTTACTTTAAAGAAGTTCTTCCTCATGTTGAGGTGGAACTTCCTGTGCTGTAGTTTACATCCACTGCCCCTTGTCCTATCCTAGGGCACAAGTGAGCAGAGGCTGGCCCTCCCTTCCTGACACTCAGCCCTCAGATACTGATAGACATTGATCAGATCCTCTCTCAGTCTTGTCCTCTCCACACTAAACAGCCCCAAGTCTCTCAGCCTCTCCTCACAAGGCAGTGCTCCAGTTACATCCTTGTAGCCCTCTGTTGAACTTTTAAGTCCCTCCTGAACTGGGGATGCAGAACTGGATGCAGTATTCCAGGTGGGGCCTCACCAGTGCAGAGTAGAGGGGGAGGAGAACCTCCCTCGATCTACTGGACACACTCTTCCTAATGCATCCCAGGATCCCATTGGCCTACTTGGCCACAAGGGCACATTGCTGTCCCATGCAGAACTTGTTGTGCACCAGCAGTCCCAGGTCCTTCTCCACAGGGCTGCTCTCCAGCAGATCACCTCCCAGCCTCTTCTGGTGCAGTTTATTCTTCCTTCCCAGATGCAGGACTCTGCACTTAACCTTGTTGAACCTCTCTCACTGCTGGGCATTCTCAGCCTCTAACCCAAGCTCTTCACCTTTCCTTTTATGGTATCTCTTTGTAGGGAACAATTTCAGGACATAACAGAAAGTTTGTCAAGATTTTGCTTAATGTTTCTTGAATCTGTTTTTACTTCTGACAGGCTGTGTCACTTGCCTAGACTATGATGAACACTACATTTTGACCTTCCCTAATGGCTATGGAAGGTGAGTAAATGCTGTGTTTGGCATTTCCATCTGTAATGCCTTGCAATATTTAATGCTTAGTATTCATTGTTTAAAGGGTGACACACACATCTACCTCTTTGTAACTGCAGGTCTATCCTCACTGTGCCATGGATAGAACTGGGAGGAGAGTGCAGCATTAATTGCTCCAAGACTGGCTACAATGCTTCCATCGTCTTCCACACAAAACCATTTTATGGAGGGAAGAAACACAGAATTACAGCTGACATTTTGTAAGCAGCTTCCCTCAGTTCATCTCACTTGTTCTTCACTTTAATTACTGACAGGCAGGAGTGTGAAATACTGCAACAGCTGCATCCAGTCATTAATCTGATGGGTACCTGTCAGGGGATGCTACTTACAGCCAAGCTTTGTCAGGAGATCTGCACAGGCCTGTGTCCTGCCTTGTCCTGCTCTAGAGTGCTCTCAGCTCTTCACCAAGAGGAATTTACACTTTCACTCCTGAATTATTTGAAATGTCTTCATCATTGTTTCTCCTAAAAACACTGAAGCAAGCCTGGTAAGGCTGCTGTTTGCAGCGTGTCATTGCACCTCTGCTGCAGATGCCCGGGCAGGGAACTCGGCACAGGTTCTCACTCCTGTTCTGCTGTAATGTAACCAAATGGGACTGACAGAACGAGGGTCAGAGCTGGGCCTTAAATCCCTTCTGGACACACACTGGTGGATGTCATTTGTGAACCAGAGTGTCTGTGCTTCCCAAGAGCCTGGGGAAACAGCTTTGAGATCGTGAAACCTTTTCTAAGCTGACCACTCTATAAATCTGTCTCCAAAGCTTGTAACAAGCTTCCTAAACTCCAAGCTTAAACTCCAAGCGCCCTAGGGCAAGCCCTGCCTTACCCTGCACGAGCACTGCGTACCAAGGGTGAGCCACTCAGAGCAGCCAGTGCAAAACTTCCTGCGTACAGAACCCTCCTTTCTTTGCAAGCCATGGACATGTCGAGGGCTGATTAAACCAGTCTGTACAGCAGCTAGGATGAAATTTTGATCCTTGAGAGTCTTCCAGTTGCTGAGCAATGCCTGTTTCTTCCTCCTCAGTTCCCCCAACGACAAGAAGCCCTTCTGCTCCATCGAAGGCGAATGGAACGGCGTCATGTACGCAAAGTACACCACGGGGGTAACGCAGCTTCTTCTCCTTTGCATCAGAAATGGAGGCTCAGACTTGAAAAGTTTGGGGGGGGGTGGGGGGGGTGTGTGTACTTTTTGTGTTGTTTTTGTTCTTTTTTTTTCTTTCTGTTATTCAAACAAGCATTAAGAGTTGAGCCCTTCCTGTGAAGCTGCCCCAAAAGAGCTCCTGAGATCCTGAATTCAGGATCAGAGTCCGGAAGTTTCTTTGCTGATTTAGTCTTAAGGCCACCTGACTGTTACAGCATGAAGAGAAGGCAGAGTTGGTGTTTGGTTTTGTGTTTCCTGACCACCAGTGTACCAGAGTGTGGGTGGATATACATTTTAAGCCTAGCTAAACAACTGATTCTTATTCTCTCTAGGAGAATACTGTCTTCATAGATACCAAGAAGATGCCTATAATTAAGAAGAAGGTGAGGAAACTAGAGGACCAAGATGACTTTGAGTCTCGCTGGTAAGGACTTCAGTTAAATGCACAAATGAAGACTTGTTTTTAGTTAAGACTCAAGTGTGTAGTGAGTCTGGCCCATGCTACCCTTAATCCATGCACTGCTTGGTCACCTGTGCTCTTCAGGAGCCTGCACTGCAGGACAGAGCTGAGGTACAAAAGCAGGCTGGAGCTTTAAGGGGGAACAGGAGACCTGCAATTCTCGGTCACATCCTTGTGGCCACCAATGTTCCAGGGAGGTCTGCAGCACTTTGCTATGGCCTCAGTGCTGGCACTAGACTGTGAGGGAGACTGGGGGGAGTTGATGAAGCTCTGGGTTAATAGATATGGGGGGGATTGATAAAGTGAAACCAACCTTAATTCAAACCAGTGTGTTTTTCCAACCTCATAGCACTTTGCTTCTCTAAAGCAGTCTCTGTTCCACTTTCTCTTCCAAGCTTATGGAAGGATGTTACCTACAACTTAAAAATCCGAGACATCGACGCAGCCACGGCGGCAAAGCACGCGCTGGAGGAGAGGCAGAGAGCTGAAGCCAGAGCCAGGAAGGAGAAGGAGACGTCATGGGAAACAAGGGTGAGCGTTAGTGGCACAGTGCAAATGCCCTCTTCCCTCTGGCAGCTGCCATCAGGGACTCACAGCTGCTTGTTGCCTTGTTTCTAGCTATTCCATGAGGATGGGGAGTGCTGGGTGTACGATGAGCCACTGCTGAAGCGCCTGGCTGCCAGCAAACACTAAGTGGGTTCAAACCAGCCAGCAGGGGAGCCTTGGCTCTGCCAAGTTTACAGCTGACACCCGAGAGGCACCAGTTCACGTATGTACCCTCTGGAGAGCCTGACCCCCTCCCACTGCAGTGGTTCCTATCTCAGGGATACTGGACTTACTGATGCAGATAAGCAATTAAATTGGCTGTACAGTAATTCAGACTGGACTGTGCTCTGTTGGTAGTGCAAAGGCAGGCTCCTGGAGCCCTGTTACTGCTGCTCTAAAGCGTGGAGAATCAGGACAGTAAAGCATAGACACTCTGTATAACCACTGTGAAGGCCACGGCCTCGGTATCAGTCGCAGAATATTCCTGGGTCCTCCGTATTTAAACACCAAGAAGCAAGCTGCAAGACATCATTTAAACCTAGCTACTGTTTGCCATCTGTACATAGGAGGAGTCCTTCAAGGGACAGTGGTTAGAAACTGCTACCTAACTGTTACCTTCCCACCTGTATGATAATCAGACCTTCTGGCATCTCCGTGTCTTGCCCAAAGTAACTTTTGTTATTTTGAGATTAAAATGTACCCATAGAGAATTCTACTCAGTTCATCTTAAAGCTTCATAAAATAGATTTTTTCAAACTTCTCTTATGGACATTTTATTTATTTCATAATAAACCTTTGCAGCAAGACTGTTTCCAGCTGAGTGATGATCCAGTGTGTGTTTGATGTGGAAGGGGGTAGTGTCTCCTGACTGGCATCCTTGCAGCTAAACCCACTTCCTGAAGTAGCAAAAGCAGCAGAACTTGCAGCACCCACAGGGTAAGTCTCCTGGGCTCTACAGCCAAGCCTTGCTTCAGCTGAGGAGCTCCCTCTGCTTTAGAAATCTTTGCCTTTCTGTGCTTTAGCCTGAGGTTCAGCACTGGTCACCTAAGTGGCTGCATGAAGCACTCAAACTCTATCTTCCCCCAGTTCTAGCTGGCTTTTATTTGATTTCATCTCAGTTGTGCCTGTCTTGCACATACAGAAAAACTGAGGAGGGGGGGGGAAAAGAAGGTGGGGAGAGAGAAGCCTGAGGGAATTTTTCCTCTCCCACCCACACTCTTAACTCCTCTAGGAGAACTGTGGAATGTTTTCTTTGAGGAGCTGCAACTGGTCCAGCTCTGCAGGAGTGATGCTCAGGACAGTCTGAACAAAAAGGTGCAGCCCAACCCTTCCGAGAGCTGGAGGGGAGAATGTGGAATCTTTGTGGTGGTGGTGGTGGAGGAACTCTCCCTTTGCTCCAGATAGAAGTGGGGACTGTGGTGTTCTTAATGAGCCCAGGAGATGAATGGGAAAGGATGGCTGGAAGCTTGCTTGAGGAAAGCTTCCTCAGGATCCAAATGGCCACCTCCAGCCGCAGCCCTGTTCTAGCAGCCGCAGGTTTGTAACGGTTGGCGTTGCAGGAAGCAGCTGCACTACACAGCACTGCGGGGCACCACCTCGGTTTTATTTGAGTATCTTATGGTAAGGGAGAACATTGAGAGTTGATATGTAAGCTTTGATGTCCTTGATGGAAGTAACATTAGTCAAAGAAGATGGGGGCAAGAAAACAAGATGAGGTATTTCACCAGATGAAGAGTTCTGTACTCCTGGGACAGCTGTACTCTCAGAGTCCCCTTCGTGTCTGCCATACCCGACCACCTGCAAAGAGAGTGACCAAAGTGGTGTTCACCTGCCCCAGGCACAACAGACACAGTTAGGTGCAACTGACATAGCAACAGGAATTAGCAATGTAAGAACTGGGAACAGCACCCAGTGCAGACTTAAGATTAGAGCTCTTCTGGCCCCACCCTCCTGGGCTCTGCAAAGTTTGGCATAGCAGAAGGTGACAATGACTCACGTGGACGCTGAGCACTTTCCTCTTGCTGGTCCTGTGAGCTTGGAACCAGCTGACCAGGTCTGATTTGGTAACAGACTTCAGAGCTTCAATCTGAAACCCAAAGGAAGGAGGTTTAAAGTAGCACAGGGATGACTCTCTACCACCTCCCATGAGACAAAAGCACCTTCACAGAATCACAGAATGTTAGGGGCTAGAAAGGACCTTGACAGCTCATCCAGTCCAACCCCCCCTGCCAGAGCAGGGTCACCTAGAGCAGATCACACAGGAACACATCCAGGTGGGGTTTGAGTATCTCTAGAGGGAGACTTCACAACCCTCCTGGGCAGACTGTGCCAGTCTTCTGTCACCCTCACAGTGGAATTTTCTTCCCTCCTGTTTCCAGGGAACTTCCTATTCCTCAGCTTCTACCATTGCCCCTTGTGCTGTCTTTGGGCATCACCCAGCAGAGCCTGGCTCCATCCTCTCAGCACTCACTCTTTACATATATAACAGAGTACATTTTTCTACACAATGCAGAAAAGCTCTTCCTTTAATCTTTGGGAATATGCTCTAGCCAGTGGCACTGTCAGCACTCACTCCTTATAAACATATTGAGATATCTTTATAAACATGAATGAGGCCCCAGCTCCTTCAGGCTCTCCTTGCAAGAGAGATGCTCCACTCCCCTTTTTAGTCTAGAGTGGAGTTTTAAGTAGTAGCATGAATCTCTCTTTTTAAGCTTTGCTTTTAGAGCTGCTGCAAAAGGGAACCTGTGAGTGTTGCATGTGCCATCCCCTAAAACCAACAAGAGACCACCAACCTCCCGGGCAAGCCTGTCAAAGAGATACTGCTGTGTCACAACTTCATTCCAGTTCCTGTCTACTTCTTCTCCAAGATGGGAGTCCTCACATTCTTTAAGTTTGATCAGTGCTGTAACCTGCATTTGAAAAAGACCATTAGGAAATGGAGGCATTTTAAGCCTTTGACACTGACAGTTACAGTGAAAGACACCCCCCCCCCCCCCCCCCAGTGCCATGCAGAAGGTGGTTCCTTGCTTTCAGACCTCAGTGTTAAGTGACCAGAGAATGACTGCAGAGCAGGCTAAGTGGCAGCATTCACAGAGTCCTGTGTGCAGATAAAGCTCAGAAACACACCAGAGGTGTAACTGAAGCCTTCTCCAGTCTGGCTGTCACTTAGCAGTGCAAGGAAAAGCTTTTCAAGAGGAGTTTTACCTGGGTGCTAAAAGCCTCTTCAGTTAAATGCTTGATTTTCTCTTCAAAGCAGGAAAGAAACTCTTCTATTTTCTTGTCAACCAATTCAGAACTAGAAGAGAGTTCAATAATTAAATCAGGCAGGAAAAAAAGGGAACAAAATCAAACCAAGCCAAAAAGCAAATACTGCAGGGTAAAGCAGCAGAACAACCCTCCACTGATGGAGGACTGTTTAAGACAGGCTTGCTCCCCCCCTATCCTTCAACACCAACCTTCCTCCTCCTCCTCCTGGTGTTGAGGAAAAGAACCAGTGCTGACTTTGAGCTGTATTCAGCACTGTTCAAGCACAAGGGCTCCAGCTAAGCAGGGAGTGGGTGGTGATACACCCAACAGCAGCAGGTGTCAGACTGCTCTGTCAGGCCTGAGCCCTGCACAGGGCCAGCTCTGCTCTGTTGGACTAAGACAAAGGAAAATGTGCTGCATGCACTGTGAGGTTTCTAAACCTTTCAGAGGACGCAGCCCTCACTACTGGAAGTGCCATCCAAATGTAACAACTAGAGGCAGCAGTGGCCTGTGCTAATTAAGCTCTCAGCACCACAGCAGCAGCTGTCAACAGTTGTTCTTCACAGAACCTTCCAGTCTGGCAGGTCAGATACCTGCAGCTGGCCCCAGCTTGGAACAAACCCACATGAGGATTCTGCCTGCTCTGCAGGATGGCTTTGGTGACGGCTTGTGTTCTTCTGGCAGAGGCTCCTCAGACCTTCTGTGTCATGTTTTACCTCCTCTTTGGATTACTTCTCCCTGTTATAGTCAGGCCTGCTGCAGTGTTAAGAAGCTTAAGGCTTTATTTAGAGGGTGGTTTTCAGTCACTATCTTGCAAGTTGCAGCAGCCTCACAAGCCAAAGCCAGGGTGACTCTAGTGACATTCCCTTTGGGCTCACAGAAAAACAAAAACCCTCTCCATGGGTTGACATAGGTGTGACCTCCTAATGAGGGCAGGTGCACAGAAAAGCTCAAGCAAGAGCAAACTGGTATCAGCTGTGACCTAATCAAACAGAGCGAGCAAAGACTAAGGGGAGGTCTGCTGTCCCTCCAGCTGCCTGCTGTGTAAATACCCAATTACACACAGGAGAAACACGGGCACAGAGCTGGCTGCATACCTCACTAGACCCCCGGAGGCTCCCATGTCCAATGCCTGAACGTGCAAGGGCCACTGGGCATCTTGTATAAGCTTCACTCCTCTAAAACCAGCTGCCATAAGGTGCTGAAGTCCTTACTGAGCTGACAGCAGCAGCCCCTGCTGTCCCAGAGGTGCTCTGTGCTGCAAACCAGCAAGGAACACCCAGCTGACTGGAGTCCAGGCGGTCAGACCCATGCAACACCTTCTGGAGCAGAGCAGGTCTGCAGCAGTCAGGAGGATGTGGTGGACACGGTGCAGAAGGGTCACCAGAAACGGGCACTGGCAGCTCAGGGGCCACTCCCATGGCCCAAGCGTGGGAGTGGTGACCAACATTAACCACAGAGGAGCACTTACTTGTATTTAGTTGCCTGGGTTGCTACTGTGACTGAGAAGCCAAGAATCCCAGAGGTGTTCCTGCAGGTAGGGTACACGTGGTAGCTTCAAGAGAAAACAAAACAGGAAAGGGAGTTGCCAAAGCAGCCACTCCACAAGCACAACTACAGTTCCATTTACAGCAGCCTCGTGCTGCAAGTTGGAAGTGTTGGCACTTCAGAAAGGAGAACCTGCCCTGTCAGTTCTCAGCAGGCTTCCTGCATCCCTGCACCTCAGCTTTTCTCATTTGCAGGAAAGGCTTTTGAAGTTTGGCAGAGAATTTGTGTTTGTGCTGCCACAAACCAGTTCAGCAGTGACACACCTAGGGCTGTGAAAAGCTTGCTCCAGTTCCCTGAGGAGGAAGGGTGGCTCTGAGGAACTGGGAGCTGATTTGGGAAGGGGAGGAAGCACCTGATGCTGAGTAATTCCAACTTAACACTCTGGTAATAAATGCAAACCTCAAGAGGACTTGGAAGCAGCTGGGCTGCAGCTTACACTGGGTCTGCTCGTGGCTTTGATGAGGTCATGCTGTGGTCTGCATGGCACTAATGCAGGAATCTGCCACTGTCCAGAGGGAACAGCAAGAGCAGGTACAGAGGAGCTCCACAGTGAACTCACCCCAGGGTCTGCTTGGTTCTCAGGAAGTCAAAGCATGGCTCTTCCATGTGCATCTGAAACACAGCACAGATGTGTTACAGCAGAAGTGATGCTCCTCTGCAGGCACAAACATCAGCACAGGGTGAGCACCACTGAAGCGTGGCCCTGCCCACTGAATTCAGAGATCTAAGTCACCTGGTAGCTAAGGCAATGGTCTTCCAGACTGTCTGTCACTGCAGCACTGGGGGAATCCTGTCCCCAGCGCTCTCATCAGTGAGCAACAGCTCTCAGCTGTCCCTCTCCTACCATTTCCCCCATGCACTGTTTCCAGGGCAGACACCTGGATGAGTTACAAGAGAAACACTAACATACCACAAGCAGCTCCATGAGGGTATATTCTCTTAGGTTCCTGGCACCTGACTGGAGAGAAAAGGGAGAATTTAGGCTGATTCCATGGAGGTCAATGCTGCAGGTCAGGCTAAGGAGACAGCTGCAGCACACAGCTCAGCCTGGGCTGCAGCACTGCAGTACAGTTCTCAGCAAGGACAGATGGGAAGGTCTTGGTTTCTGCAGGGGCCTCAATAATGGCCTTCAGGAGAGAGGGCTGAGCCCAGGATCATGACATCAGTGGTAAGGACACCAGAAAATCACCAGCCCAGGTCTAGCACAGGCAGGGAGGGGAAGGTGCCAGTTTCAAGGAACCACAGAGCTGTGAGAGCCCAGCTGGGTTTGGCCTCTTAGGCCAAGGGCATGCACTCACATGAGGCTTTGGTGCACTCTTAACATTCCTGCCCAGGGAATGCTCTCAGTGCTGGGGCACCAGCAGAGGGAGCAGGCCCAAAGAGCTGCTGGTACCTGGTAGTAGACGGTCACCTCCGAGTTGGCATCGCCTCTGTTGAGCGTTTTCACCTTGCAGAGCAGGTGTGTGCTTGGCAAGTCCACCACCCGGAACTGCACAGGGCAGGGATGGGCCAGGGGAGCAAACTGGAGCTTTCTGAAGGGAGCACAAACAGCAAAGCATCAATCCCTTGCTCACATCTTAGCCAAAACCAGTAACAGACCTAGGCCGTGATGCCCTTGGTCTGACCTTTCCCTTCCCGTTCCCTAAAGCCCAGCACTGTCCTGCTTGAACTGCCACGAGGAGCAGCCACCTCCCACAAACACTCAGGAGGGGTGAAGGGAGCTTCTGAATTGCTCCCAGCCTGGCCCCCTTCTCCAGAAATGGATCTTGCCTTGATAGCACTTTCCACATCACAAATGATGCAAGAGCCAAGAGATACTCACCCAATGACACACTTGAGAAAATCCTTGGCTTCCTAGGAAAGCATAAAGGAGCTTTATTTGTAAGAGAATTATTACCCCAGCTCACTGCCTGCTGGAGAAAGTGACCCCAAGCAGGGCACAGCTGAGCCCTCTCACCCACACAGATCCCTGCCCCCTTGCCCTGTTCCACTCCCTGGGACACCTCTGCACCGCACTGCAAAGCAAAACGAGCTCCAGGCAGCTTCCTGCCCTGCAGCTGCTCCAGCAGGAGCACACAGAAGCCAGAGAAACAGCATCAGACACCACCACAACACAGCACGAGGTATGGCCCTTCCTGGGCAAGAACTTGGGAGCTCAGGGAAGGAAATTCTTGGGCTTCAGTGGAAGAAACGTGAGGAAGAGACACAGTAAAAGTGATGTGGGAGTTGGGGTGCGTGTGCCACACTGTGAAAGGAGCTTAGGTCAAAGAGGGGCATTTTGAGTGAAGATCCTCAGGTGCTCTCCACAGCTGACATTACACTGCTCTGCACCTTTTCTTTAGGAGGATTTAAAGAGTGTAAGGACAAACCACAGCCTAAGACAAACATCTTGGCACAAGTCCTAATCGCAGAAGGTTCCTCTCCCGTGCCACGCACAGGCACTCTGGGGCACTGGGTACACGGAGCTAAGCCTCTTTCCAGAAGCCCAACAGGAGCTATGTGTGACCCAGTCCCAGCACAGCTGTCTGATGAACACTGCAGGTGTTTGACAGGGCTGAGGATGATTGGCCCTCAGCAAGGTTTGATCAAACCATGCAAGCAGTGCAGTTTCCAGGATAGCTGCACTGGGAGGGGAGCTTCCCGGTGTGGGCACAGCTGTGGCAGTTTCTCATTATCAAATGCAGCAAAGCAACAGAGCAAACACCACAAAACCAGTGCCAGCTGGGGAAGCAGCCCACAGCTGGATTTCTACTATGCATTTCCCTTCTGCAGTTTAAATCTAAACTCCTGGAAACTTCTGTTCACACTGGCACCCATGGAGTGCCCCGAGGCTTCTCCAGACCAGCACTGCTGAGCTGTTAAGAGGTGAAGCCTCCAGGTGAGCACTGGAGTTCTGGCAATCAAGTTCAAGCACATCTGAAGAATCATAGAATTGTCAGGGTTGGAAGGGCCCTCAAGGATCATCCAGTTCCAAGCCCCCTGCCATGGGCAGGGACACCTCACACTACAGCAGGTTGCTCACAGCCACATCCAGCCTGGCTGCAAAAACCTCCAGGGATGAGGCTCCCACCACCTCCCTGGGCAACCTGTGCCAGTGTCTCACCACCCTCATTGTGAAGAGCTTCTTCCTAACATCCAATCTCAATCTACCCATTTCTAGTTTTTTCCATTCCCCCCAGTCCTATCACTCCCTGATACCCTACAAAGTCCCTCCCCAGCTTTCTTGCAGCCCCCTTCAGATACTGGAAGGCCACAATTAGGTCTCCTCAGAGCCTTCTCTTCTCCAGACTGAACAGCCCCAGCTCCCTCAGTCTGTCCCCACAGGAGAGGGGCTCCAGGCCTCTGGAGTGCTGCAGCTGCACTTACCTTGCTGGTGAAGTTTCCCTGCACCAGACCCTCTACGAAGAGCTGTGACTTGAAGGCCTTGACGAAGGAGGCCAGGGACTCCACGGAGAGGCCTTTCATCAGAGCCTGGTATTTGTCTGTCATGGACCACCTGCCGTGCTCCAGGATCAGCAGGCGCACATCCCTGCCACGCGAGAGGCAAAGCACAACCACAGCCCATCAACTGCTTTTAAAGACATCCCATTTCTGACTCAGGGTCATACTGGGGACAGGGAGAGGGTCCCCAGGAGCATTGCTGTGGGCTAACTCTGCCCTCCCTCCACATCTGCTGTTGTCTACAGGTTGCTTCAGAATCACAGAATGTTAGGGGCTGGATGAGACTTCCAAAGATCATCCAGTCCAATCCCCTGCCAGAGGAGATCACACAGGAGCACATCCAGGTGGGTTTTGAATATCTCCAGAGAAGGACACTCCACAGCCTCCCTGGGCCACCTGTTCCAGTGTTCTGTCACCCTAACAAGGAAAAAATTCTTCCTCCTGTTTCCATGGAACTTCCTCTGCCTCAGCTTCCACCATTGCCCCCTGTGCTGTCATTGGGCATCACCCAGCAGAGCCTGGCTCCAGCCTCTGGGCGCTCACCCTGCACATCTTTATCAACATGAATGGGGTCAGCCTCCTCCTCTCCAAGCTAAAGAGCCCACAGCTCCCTCAGGCTCTTAAGGAAGATGTTCCACTCCATTATTTTCATGGCTCTGCACTGGACTCTTTCAAGCAGTTTTCTGAGGGGCCCAGAACTGGACACAATACCCCAGATGGAGCCTCACCAGAGCAGAAGGGGAGGAGAGCCTCTCTGACCTACTAACCACAGTCCTTCTAATCCAGCCCAGAATGGTATTGACCTTCTTGGCCACAAGAGCACATTGCTGGCTCATGTCAACATCCCATCCACTAGGACTCTCAGGTCCTTTTCCCCTTCACAGCTCTCCAACAGGTCTGTCCCCAGCCTATCCTGCTCCATGGGGTTGTCCTTTCCCAGGTGTAAGACTCTACCCTTGCCCTTGTTGAATTCCATTCAGTTTCTCCCTGCCCAGCTCTCAGCCTAAGTCTGGCTGAAAGGCAGCACAACCCTCCTGTGTCAGCCACTCCTCCCAGTTTGGTGTCATCAGCAAACCTGCTGGCAGTGCCCTCTGTGCCCTCCTCCAGGTCATTGATGAATATATTGACTAGGTCGAAGTGGTGTGGCTCAGTTGGTAGCACATAAGACCCCTAATAGGAAGGTTGTGAGTTCAAGCCTGCAGTGGGCAGTAGTGACAGGTTGGACTCGATGATCTTTGAGGTCTCTTCCAACCTTAGTAATACTGAAACATACTGAACTGGTCCCAGTATTGACCCCTGAGGGACTGCACTAGATACAGGCCTCCAACTAGACTGCCCATCTTCCATGTCCAATCTAATCCACACATCTGATGTGCTGGTTGCAGAGCTGCTTGAGCTAAGCTACAAACTCACTCTGGAACAAGTCTCTACCAGCACAGAGCAGCAATTCCTGAGCTCTGCAGCTGAACCTCAGCACTCAGTGTGCAGTCACCTTTTGCCCTCCCCCAAAACTTACTTGGACAGAGTCTCAGGTTTGATGAGGATGTTGAAGTAAGTTTTCTTCAGCTGCTCTGTTATCATTTCAAAAACTGCTGGAGTAAAGCTGAAGTCAGACAAGTAATCAATGATGAGCTGAAATAGAAGCTGTAAAAGAAACAGTTTTAAGTCAGGAGGTTTTGGGTTGGTTTTGGTGTGGGTTGGTTTGTTAGGAGCCAATTTAAAGTTAGTGCTAATGCAGTAACAACAAATACCATCGTTACCTGGTTAACATCAGAGACACACCCCGTGCTCAAAGTCAGCTCTGAGCAGCCCAACAAAGGAAAACTACACCCCAAGTATATTCAGAAGCTGTACCTCCAAAGTCAAATTGTGACCAAGCCCCTTTCCAGACACTTCTCCAGACAGTGTGCAGATCACAGGATGTTGGAGGTGGGAAGGGACCTCCAGAGATCGAGTCCCACCCCCCTGCCAAAGCAGGATCACCCAGGGCAGGCTGCACAGGAATGCATCCAGGTGGGTTTGGAAACTCTTCAGAGAAGGAGACCCCAAAACCACTCTGGGCAGCCTGTTCCAGGGCTCTGTCACCCTCACTGGGAAGAAGTTTCTCCTCATGTTGAGGTGAAACCTTCTGTGTTCAAGTTTGTATCCATTGTTCCTTGTCTTATTACTGCACACCAGTGAAAAGAGCTTGGCCCCCTCCACCTGACACCCACCCCTCAGATATTGATGGACATTGATCAGATCCCCTCTCATTCTTCTCAAGACTACACAGCCCCAGGTCTCTCAGTCTCTCTTTACAGGGGAGATGCTTAAGTCCCCTGACCATCCTTGTGGCTCTAAATAGCCTTAGCTTGTAGATGGAGAGGCTCTAACACTCCAATGGAGACACATAGCTCCTTTTAAGGAACAGCAGTTGAAGCCTTAGTGGAGATACAGTTATGAACATGAGGATGATTTCTCTTAAGTCAGCTTAAGGTCAGTCACTGGAGCTTGTGTGAGTTAGCAAACCACCTCTTTATACACATCAGCACAGCAGAAAGCATTTGCTGCATTCCCCTCTCCTCCAGTTTTCAGTAGCCCATCCCAAAAGCCAGCCAGGCTCCAGTGCCAGGAGCACCAGCTCCCGAGGTGAGGAGCAGCACAGCCAGAGCTGCTCAGCAGCACTTACAGGTAGTTTGTGGTTGAATCCTTTCACTCTTATGACCAAGCCGTGCTCCCCAGCCACCAGCTTGTACTCCAGCTGAGCCACGTCTGCCTCGTAGGCTGGCTCACCCAGGTTGTGGGACAGGATGTTTACAAACGTATCAAACAGAACTATGCTGGAGGGGGGGAAAAGGGCAGAGTGAGACAAGCAGCATGAAATAAACACCAAACCCCAATATGCTCAGTGCTTCACACACAACTTCTCCAGCAGAAATTAATACTTGACCACAACCAGATTCAGAAAGAACCTGCCAATAAGCCTGAGAAGGCAGAGGGGAAGTTTCCTTTTGCCAGAAAGCTCCTGACACTACTTCAGCTTTCTTTGGCCATTCAAATATCCTTTGCAGTGAATCAGATTTCAGCTTCCCACGATTTCAGATTTCTTCAAGGTAGGAATGCACCTGGTAATGTGCTAATACTCAACACAGTGATTAATACAGAGGAATACAGAATTAACCAGGGTGGAAAAGACCTTTGAGATCATCAAGTCCAACCTACCACCCAGCACCCTCTAATCAACTAAACCATGGCACCAAGTGCCTCATCCAGGCTGTTTCTAAACACTTCCAGGGATGGTGACTCCACCACCTCCCCAGGCAGCCCATCCCAATGGCCAGTCACTCCAAGCAGCTGTGTGCTCCAGTAAGGACCTGCTGCAGAACCACCCTACACAACCACAAATAAACCCAGGAGCAAAACTAAGAAGATGAGAAAAGGAGGCCTTCTGTTCTGGCTTTAAATTCCTCTCTCTCCATGGTTTCTCTCTAGGCATGGTAAATGAGTGGCTCTGCAAGACAAGCAGCAATAACACAATCCTCACTTCTCTGCAGACTGCTGGATCAGCGGCGAGATGAGATGGAATCGAACATAACCTGGGGGGTGGAGAAGGGAAAGGAAACTCCAGTGAGCAACTGTATCCAAAGGGACAGCCTCTGAAGTCATCAGATGGATTTCCATCAGGCTGTCCTTTGGGCACAGTCTGAGTCTAACCAAAAAGGTTATTCAGCTTAAGAAGAGATTCTTGCTCACGTTAAGTCACCATCACACATCACTTTTCCGCTCCAAAGCCTTCCCTTCACATTTCCCAAAGAGGAGCCAGCACAGAGCTGTGCTTTGCAGAGTACTAACTCAGGAGGTGTGACTAACACAAACACACACTCCACAGGACATGTGTTTAACAGACACCAAAACTGTGGCAATCTGCTCGAAAGCAGCAATGTTTTCCCCACATTAGTCTCAGATCCAGGCTGCATTCTCTCTGCTTGCAGTCACTTCTGATTAATGTGCTCCTTGGTCCTCAAGCCCTTGTCTCAGTGTTGGACTCTGCCTGCCCACAGTCCAGCAGTCAGCAAATCCCAGTGACTCCACTTTTGAACCTGAGGTAGGTTTCCTTTGCTGAGAGGTAGCTGAACTGCTTTTTTTGTTGCAGCTGACAAGCACACCAAAAGGAATGGGAAAGAGCTGACAGCAAACACTGGGTTTAAATGGAGAGCACTGTCAGGGGTTCACAGGATCACAGAATTATTGAGGCTGGAAAAGACCTCTGAGATCATCAAGTCCAGCCTAGGACCTAACACCAGCACAGCAGCTAAACCAGGCCACCAAGTGCCACATCCAAGCTTTTCTTAAAGACCTCCAGGGATGGCCACTCCACCACCCCCCTGGGCAGTCCATCCCAGTGCCCAATCAGCCTTTCTGTCAGGAAGTGCTTCCTAATATCCAACCTAAACCTCCCCTGGCACAGCTTCAGGCCATGCCCTCTTGTCCTGTCACAAGCTGCCTGGGAGAAGAGCCTGACCCCCACCTGACTACAACTTCCTTTGAGGTAGTTGTAGAGAGTGATAAGGTCCCCTCTAAGTCTCCTCCAGGCTGAACACCCCCAGCTCCCTCAGCCTCTCCTCATCAGACTTTCCCTCCAGCCCCCTCACCAGTCTGGTTGCTCTCCTCTGGACCTGCTCCAGCACCTCAATATCCTTCCTGAAGTGAGGGGCCCAGAGCTGCACACAGTGCTCCAGGTGAGGCCTCACCAGCGCTGAGCACAGGGCAGAATTCCATCCCTGTTCCTGCTGGCCACACCGTTCCTGATCCAGGCCAAGATGCCATTGGCCTTCCATGCCCCCTGGGCACACTGCTGGCTCATGTCCAGCTGCTGTCACCCAGCACTGTCAGGTCCCTCTCTGCCAGGCTGCCCTCCAGCCACTCACCCCCAGCCTGTAGCCTGCATGAGGTTACTGTAGCCAGAGTGCAGGACCCAGCACTTGGCCTTGTTGAATCTCATACCACTGGCCTCAGCCCACTGACCCAGCCTGGCCAGGTCCCTCTGCAGCACCCTCCTACCCTCCAGGGTTATTTGCCTTCACACAAAGCAGAGGGAATGCCCTGTTCTTCACAAGGCCCTCAGGCACTTACCTTTGGGGATTTTGAATTTATCATCCTTCCTGTACCAGAGGCAGCCTTGTTGGGTGCTGACTGTTTTGACTGGGTATTCTGTTTCAGGGCAGTCAGCAACTTTCAAAGCAAAGTCAGTGGCTATAAAAAACAAGACAACAACAAACAACACACAAGCAAAAAGTTAGTAGGCTTTACAGATACAGCCAAGGCTACACTCATGGAGGTCTTCCAAATCACCACCACCACACATTTTCCCTCTCCCAGTTTGCCAGATGATAATGCAATAATGCTTCCTTCCCATTTGTTTGGGCAACAAAGCCAGATGGTACTTAGATGTCTGCAAACCCAGCAGGACCAAGCAAATAAAACTGCTCCTCTAGGGTGCCTGGAGCTCTGCAGTAACTCTGAGTGTCTGAGGCCTGCTGTGGCTATGTGAGCTGCACTTTTACACCTCAAAACCCCAAACCAAACAGTTCTCAAGCTCATACATAAAAGAATACTAACTAAAAGTCAAATGAACAGAGGGGGTTGTGTTTGTTTAGGGTTGTTTTTCATTTGGGTGTTTTGGTTTAATTTTTATGGTGCCAAAGCAGGCTGATGTTCAGACAAAAATGAAGCTTGCTTCCACACCACAGAAAATGCTCAAGTGAATGACTGGAACACTTCATCCATGCTCAAGTGCCTTACCTATGTATTTGTTTTCTTCTGGAAGGTGCAAATCCTGATTTAACTCGAAGTCACTGGCCCATAAGTCACTCCAGTACTTGTCAATGTCTATTAGGAACCATAAAACACATTTAGTCCAGCAGGCAGGTGATGCTGTCCCCTTTCCTAGGCCACTCCTGTCATCTTTCAGCTGTCTCCATGAAGATCTACAAGAGGTGTTTCCCATCACCTTGGTCATTGTGACTGCTAAATCCTTTCCCAAACACCCCCCTGGAGCAGGACTGAAGCAGTCCTATTACAAAGTAAATCAAGCCTGCCTGCATAATAATCCAGCTCCCAACATGCTCTGGCCCTCACTGTTTGTGTTCTTCTGCCTGTCTAGGGCTTGAATGGCAGCCAAGATGAGGGCTGGCTGGGATCCCCACATCCTGAAACCACACTAAATTAGAGAGTGGGAATCAACTGATAGCAAACAAAGGACAACATCTGACTGCTGACAGGGCAGTAAAGCACTGAGGGCTCATTGCCCTCCTTCCATATGATACTGTTTGGTGTTGTCACCTTTTACTCTCTCTAAGCAGGACCCAGAGTTCTCCAAGTTGCTGCTGCTGTTTACCTTCTACGCTGTACTGTGTTCCAAACCACCTCTCATTCAGCTGGCATTGGCCTTCGTTGGCAGCAGACAGCAAAACCAGGTTGGCTCTCTGAGGACTGAGCTGGTTAAGGGCATCAGCAATGATCTACAAGGTCAAGACATATTTCAGTTCAGTACAACTCTGGCAGCCTTCCTGCTCTGACCACATGAAGAACAAGACACAAGGAGTCTACAAGAAGGGGAGATTTGCTTTCTGAGCACGTGTGGCAGCTTCAGGCTATGCCTTTAGCATTGTTCACAGATCTCCAGCAGAAAGTAGTAAAAATGTAAATAAATCACTACTGGGCATGAAAAGGAAAATAAAGATAAGTCTAAACAATCCCAGTGGAGAGATAAAGGACTAAAACTGGTTGTACCAAAACAATCTCTCTCCTTGCTTCTTCGCTCTGGGAGGGATACCAACTTGCTTCTGCTTGATCTTGGCTGCACTGTTTCTGTTAAGTCTAACATTCCTCTGCTCCTCTCTCTTTTCCCTTCTGTACAGGGGGATAAGGGGGAGCAGAGAGGAAGAAGCTAGTAGCTTCCCCTGGTCTTTGGCTGTCTGTTAATTGTAAGTTGTGCTGTCTGTTAATTGTAAGTATCTGTAACTAGTGTAAATCCTGTATGTTTGTACACACTCACTGCATTCCATTGTAGAGTGTAGTTTTGCTTGTAAAATACAGCCTTCATTTGCTTCCAACTGAGCTGCTCAGGCAAATTTAATGTTGGGGGGGAGGGGATTTCAACCCACCACAGCATGAGAAGAGAGTGACTTAATTAACACAAACCCTGTATGATGCTTAACATCATGCCTACATCATATAGGATGCCTGGGTCTTCTCTACATCCAAACATGTACTCAAGAGTTCCAAGAACAGTTACCTCAGGCTTGTATTCAAACAAGAGCTGGTCTCCTGTCAGAAAATCCTCCTTCTGAAACAGCTGCATGTTCTCACAAAGGCTTTCCACATAGTCAACTGGATCTGTCTGTAGGCAAATGGGCAAAGCTATTTTTCACATCATCACCAAACATAACACATCTGAGAAGAGCCTGGCTGGCCAGGTTTGTTGAGCATGAGTTGCACACTCTGCTTGTTGCAGCCTTCAGTTTTTGTTATTAAACTTAAATAGGTTTCATAAGCATACCTAATGGTCAGGACTCCTCTGAGAATCCCCAAGTATCAGACATCAGCTTTACAGAAGAAAGGGCCTTGAGCACACATTTGCAGTCATTACACCTACGAGGTTAAAGACCCAGTGGAATGCACTCCTTGGCCCCAGGGAACACCAGCAGGGTCACACCATGCAAGGTTTAAAGTGATATGGAAGCTGGAAAGAGCAAGCTGAAGAACTGCTGCTGCTACAGGAGCACCTCTGATACTGCTCCTGACCCAAATTCTCTGCCAAGATGCACAGGAAGAGCTCCTCCCACTTGGACATACAAGTTGCTGGAACATGCCCAGAGAAGGGAAAAAAGGCTGAGGAGGGGTCTGGAGCACAGCCCTGTGAGGAGAGGCTGAGGGACCTGGGGGTGTTTAGCCTGGAGAAGTGGAGGCTCAGGGGAGACCTTATTGCTGTCTACAACTACCTGAAGGGAAGTTGTAGACAGGCAGAGGTTGGTCTCTTCTCCCAGGCAACCAGCACCAGAACAAGAGAACACAGTCTCAAGCTGTGCAGGGGGAAGTTTAGGCTTGACCTTATCAAGAAGTTCTTCACAGAGAGATTGGCCATTGGAATGGGCTGCCCAGGGAAGTGGTGGGGTTGATGTCCCTGGAGGTGTTTAAGAAAAGCCTGGATGAGGCACTTAGTGCCATGGTCCAGTTAGGGTTGGGTGATTGGTTGGATGTGATGATCTTGGAGGTCTCATCCAACCTGGTTGATTCTGTGATTCTGTATGGGTTGCCTTTTAACTGTTTAGGACTGCCTGGTGGAGAGCTACTGGCTGAGTGCTTTTTGAGCCACACAGAGCAGTTTGCCTGAAAAGGGGCCAGCTTGGTGCATCTGCATCTTGCTCACGTTTTACACAACGTTTACAAGACTTTCTAAAGGCACTGCCTATCTGAGGAAACATGAAACCACTCCTGGAAGCACCCAACTGCTTATCCAAACATATGCCTCTGTCACCATGCCAGGGTGGCCACGTACCAGCTCCTTCCATCCACCAGAAGCCCAGCAAGCCACAACCAAGTCCTTTGCCTGTCCCCAAGATGCACAACGCTGCCAACAAAGTGCACACACACCTCTCTGATCCTTGCTTTGCAAGTTAAATGCCTGTAATCTTAGGCTGGAGGTTAGGAGGAAGGTCTACACAGAGAGAGTGATTGCCCATTGGAATGGGCTGCCCAGGGAGGTGGTGGAGTCACCATCACTGGCGGTGTTCAGGAGGAGACTTGATAGGGTGCTTGGTGCCATGGTTTAGTTGATTCGGTGGTGTTGGATGATAGGTTGGACATGATGATCTTGAAGGTCTCTTCCAACCTGGTCTATTCTATTCTATTCATGACAACTCACAATCAACTGGCCAAGCAGCCAGGACTCTCAAGAGCAGGGATTTCCCCAAGGGAACTCAGGTGTTTTCTGCTCTGCCCCAACCTGACACTGCCAGGTGTGGAGCCTGTCAGAGCAGGTACGGTTCTGGGGGACAGAAAACTCTGTCTGAGAGGACTAAAAGAACCAGGAAGACTTAAAAGAACCTTTCAGGATTAAATAGCTTAATTTTGATGAAAAAGTCAACCTGGACAACTCTGCTGTGCCTGAAGACAGAATGTAACAATTGTATGCAGGGCAACAGATCCTCAACTCCTGCTGCATCCAGCAGCCTGCCTGCGTGGAGCCGCAGCTCTTCTCCACTGTTCTGAGGAAAGCTTTTGTTAGGAGAAGACAGTCTGTTGTAATTTTGTAGCAGCTGTGCTCCACTAAAAACCCCACCACATGCCATGTTAAAAGGCACTTGTCCATCAGGATGAACTCCTTCACACCAAAGGAATCTACGGCTCCCATCTCGCGCTGGGGTCTGCTGGCAGCAGTTCCTGCTCCCTGCAGCGCTTGCCAAGATCACTTCTGCTATTCAAAGGCCACTCAAGACACTCCAGATCCTCCATATGCTATTCTGAAGGCAGAGCTACAGATGCAAGGATTTACTAAAAATGTCCTTTCTAACATCTTGATGCTCACAGCAGACTGGCAGGTCTGAAGAGCATCTGGGAAGACAAACCCCTCCGCTTCCAATCGCGGATCCAGGGAGGTTCTCCTCCCCCTCTGCTCTGCCCTAGGCAGGCCCCACCTGGAATACTGCATCCAGTTCTGGGCTCCCCAGTTCAAGAGGGGCAGGAATCTACTTGAGAGAGTCCAAGGGAGTTCTACAAGGATGCTGAAGGGACTGGAGCACTGCCTGATGAGGAGAGGCTGAGAGCCCTGGGGCTGTTTAGTCTGGAGAGGAGAAGACTGAGAGGGGATTTAATCAAAGTATAAATATCTGAGGGCTGGGGGTCAGGAAGGAAGGGACAGGACAGGCTCTGCTCACTTGTGCCCTGTGATAGGACAAGGGGCAATGGACAGAAACTGCAGCACAAGAAGTTCCACCTCAGCATGAGGAATAACTTTACTGTGAGGGTCCCAGAGCACTGGAAGAGGCTGCCCAGAGAGGTTGTGGAGTCTCCTTCTCTGGAGACTTTCCAGCCCTGTCTGGATGCACTCCTGTGCAACCTGTGCTAGATTCTATGCTCTGACAGAGGGGTTGGAACTGAAGATCTCCAGAGGTTCCTTCCAACCCCTAACATCCTGTGATCCAACACCTCCTTGTTCTTTTCCCCCTTCACTCCAGGGCACCACCAGCAAGCCACCCAGCTGTGCTTGCCCATTCCCCTAAATGAGCAGTGCTGGAACACTTGAACAAAAGTGAAAATCAAGCAAAAACTACTGGAAGGCTCCAATCTGCACCACCAGTGGGCACAGAGCTTCACCCACAAGGGCCACATGATTCTCTGCCTTCTAGGCAATGAAAAAGCTCCTGTTGTATTCTGTCCAAGTCACTCACTCCATTACTCTGCCTGAAAGACAATTTTTTTCAGCAAACTACAGCCTCATGAAGTGCAAAGTCTGTTTCTGCCTCAATGGAACTTTGAACATGTGTTTCAGAACTGAAAAGAGGAGGGCAGGGAGGAGACAGAGAGACACTCACAGAGGACAAGTGATTAAACACAGTGAAAGTTCAGAGTATGACACACAGATTAGTCAGCCTTGTTCTGAAGCCAGCAAAATAAGAGTGAATTCAAATCATCAGCTAATGCTCCTAGGAGGTTTGCTTTCACCTCACCTGGGTGCACACAAATAATGGCAAAAGACCTTCTCCCTCCCTGGAGGTCACAGAACCACAGAAACATTCAGGTTGGAAAAGACCCTCAGGATCACCAAGTCCAATCCACAACCCTACTCTACAAGGTTCACCCTTAATCCAGATTCCCAAGCACTTCATCCAAACACACCCAGGGTTAGTGACTCCACCACCTCCCTGGGCAGCACATGCCAATGCCTGACCACTCTTGCCATGAAAAAGATATTCCTAATGTCCAGTCTAAACCTCCCCAGTCACAGCTTGAGGCTGTTCCCTCTTGTTCTGTCACTAATCACCTGTGAGAGGAGACCAGCACCAGCCTCTCCACAACCTCCTTTCAGGTAGTTGTAGAGAGCCATGAGGTCTCCTCTCAGCCTCCTCTTTTCCAAACTAACCATCCCCAGCTCCTTCAGTTGCCCTTTATCAGATTTATTCTCCAGGCCCTTCCCCAGCTTCCTTGCCCTCCTCTGCACTGGCTCCAGCACCTCTTGCACTGAAGTGCCCAAAACTGGACACAATACTTGAGGTGTGGCCCCCCCAGAGCTGAGTACAAGGGGACAATCCCCTCCCTGCTCCTGCTGGACACAGCATTTCTAATCCCAGCCAGGATGCCGTTGGCTTTCTTGGCCACCTGGGCACACTGCTGCCTCCTATTCAGTTGCTTGTCCTTTAGAACCCTCAGGTCCCTCTCTTTCAGGCAGCTCTCCAGCCACACTGCCCCAAACCATTCAAGGCCAGGCTGGATGAGGCCTTGAGCAACCTGGTCTGGTGTGAGGAGTCCCTGTCCATCAGAGAGGTTGGAGTAGATGACCTCTAAGGTGCCTTCCAACCTAAAGCCTTTTCACAGTTTACCTACAATCAACACAAAAGAGTGGCTGAATACCTGTTCCTGGTAGTGAAATTCATTATCCTCAATCTTCTGGATTTCTTCCCATATCCTGTAAAGCAGGGAGAAGAGAATAAAAGTGTATTTCCTTCATTATTCCACAACATTCATGAAGACTCTGAAAGGCATCAATGGGGAGCTCAGTGACTCATTCAGGTACAGGACACAGAGGCCAGCATTATATACACTGCCCTTCCATCTTCTTAACTGACAGAGAATCAATCACAGAATGTCAGGGGCTGGAAGGGACCTGAAGAGATCATCCAGTCCAACCTCCTGCCAGAACAGGAGCACCTAGAGCAGATCACACAGCAACTCATCCAGGCAGGTGTTGAGGTATCTCCAGAGAGGGGGAGACTACAACCCCCCTGGTCAGCCTGTTCCACTGTTCTGTCACCCTCACAGCACAAAAATTTTTCCTCCTATTTCCATGGAACTTCCTCTGCCTCAACTTCCACCCAGTGCCCCTTGTGCTGTCATTGGGCATCACCCAGCAGAGCCTGGCTCCATCCTCTTGGCACTCACCCTGCACATCTTTATCAACATGAATGAGGTCACTCCTCAGGCTCCTTCTCTCCAAGCTAAGAGCCCTCAGCTCCCTCAGGCTCTCCTCATAAGGAAGATGTTCCTCTCCATTAACAATTTATGTGGCTCCATGCTAGACTCTTTCAAGTAGTTCCCTGAGGTCCTTCCTGAACTGAGTGGCCCAGAACTGGACACAATACTCCAGATGCAGCCTCACCAGAGCAGAGTAAAGGGGGAGGAGAACATCTCAACCTGCTAACCATAGCCCAGAATGGCATTGGCCTTCCTGGCCACAAGAGCATGTTGTTGGCTCATGGTCAACCTCCCATCCACTAGGACCCTCAGGTCCTCTTCCCCTCCAACAGGTCAGTCCCCAACCTCCACTGCTCCATGTTGTTGTTCTTTCCCAGGTGCAAGACTCCACACTTACCCTTGTTGAACTTCATTAAATTTCTCCCTGCTGTTTCCCAGCAAGGAATACTGAGCTCCAAGGAGTAAAAACTTGATACAGAATTGACCTGAAGACTAAGCTCAGAACACTGCAGTCCTGACTGCCAGAGATGTGGCTCAACAGATGTATTTAAACCACAGGCAGAACTGCACCTTATACCTACACTAGTTCAGCTCATTACTGTCAGAAACCTGATCACCACAAATCAAACTACAAGAGCCTGCAAAACAAGAGAGACTGATTCACATTTTACCACTTTCTGTTCAGGATCTGTGAACAATTTTTAAAGGTAGAGCCTAAAACTACCACACACAAACAAATGAAACTGACACTCCACTCCCAGCAGCCTTGCTGCTGGCTCCCCCATTCATGCCATGGGGAAGGGACCGCCTTCCAAAGAGCTGAGGCAGAGGCAAACACTTACCTTTTATCTGGCCCTCTGTTCTGCAGCATCTTCACATACTGAAACACAATGTGGGCCACCTGCAGACAGGAAGGAACAGATTAACTCCTCCAAACACCAGGCAAGCAGTGGGCAAAAAATCAACTTGCAGCAAAACATACCTCGTAGAAGTGCTTGTAACCTTCATCAGTCAAAGTCACAGAGATGCTGAAGATTGAGTAAGTGGAGTTCTGTTCAAAGCCAGTCTCACCATTTCCTCCATACAATGCAAGAGCCCAGCACCTATGGATGGAGTTAAATGCACTTATTAATGACCCATTTTAGCTCTAGGTCAGCTTTGCTGCAATTAGCATTATCAGAGCTTTACTCCAGTGGCCTTCCACCTGTTTGTAGCTTACACAAAGCTTTTCCCACATGAAGAGGTGAATCTCAGGATACAGAATTCAAGAACAACAGTTAAAAACAAAACAAAACAAAATCTAAGTTATCTCTGGGACACCTCTTAAAAATCAGTCACAGGTATTGCTGATCACAAACCAGAAACCAACTTATTTCTTAGTTGGGTCTATCATCAATTTAAATGTCACTGAAAAATGCTGTGACAAGAAAGCAGGCCCAGTCTGCTTTGACACACCTAGGAAAAACAGAGACACAGGACAGAGTTTGCCTTTCTTTTAATCACAGCAAAGCACTTTGCTCTGGTGAGACCTCACCTGGAGTACTGTGTCCAGGTGTGGAGCACTCAGTATAGGAAGGACATGGACCTGAAGGAACAGGCCCAGAGGAGGGCCATGAAAATGATCAGGGGGTTTGGAGCACCTCTGCTATGAGAACAGGCTGAGGGAGCTGGGGGTGTTCAGCCTGGAGAAGAGGAGGCTCCAGGGAGACCTAATAGCAGCCTGCCAGTACCTGAAGGGGGCTACAGGAAGGATGGGAAGAGACTGTTTGCAAAGGCCTGCAGTGACAGGACAAGGGGCAATGGCTTCACACTGGAGAAGAGCAGATGTAGATAGGATATTAAGAACAAGTTCTTTACTATGAGGGTGGTGGAACACTGGAACAGGTTGCCCAGGGAGGTGGTTGAGGCCCCATGCCTGGAGATACTCAAGGTGAGGCTCAACGAGGCCCTGGGCAACCTGATCGAGCTGGGGATGTCCCTGCTGACTGTGGGGAGGTTGGACTGGAAGACCCTGGGAGGTCCCTTCCAGCCTGGACCAGTCTATGATTCAATGATTTATTATCCTTATTAAAAAAAATACATACTTTTTCCTAAGAAGAGACAGAACACTGCCTTTGCCTTCGTGTCCCACCAACCAGGAAATATAATGGAGAGGCTTCACCCTAAAAGAAAACGTGAAGGAGATGAAACATCAGCAGTAGTATTTCACAGAAAGAACTCAACCACTAGAAAAATGACTAAAATAAGCACTGTCTATTCCTTCAAGCCAAGTTTTGCATGGAGGCAGCATTAGGATAATAAGCTAAAAACGTGGGAGCTGAGAACATAATGACTGCTGTGAGTCAGTGAGGAATGACATTCATCAGCTGTGCCCCAGCTCCACTCCATTTGTAACAGGAACCATATCTGCATCAGTTCATTTTTAAAAGTGTTCTCCTAGCTGAACCAAAGTGATGTGAATGGATCCAGGCTAGAGGAGGGGAGACTTAGATAGACCTTAGGAAGAAGTTCTTCCCCATGAGGGTGGTGAGACACTGGCACAGGTTGCCCAGGGAGGTGGTGGAAACTTTATCCCTGGAGGTTTTGAAGGCCAGGCTGGATGTGGCTGTGAGCAACCTGATGTAGTGTGAGGTGTCCCTGCCCATGGCAGGGGTGTGGAACTAGATGATCCTTGAGGTCCCTTCCAACCCTAACAATGCTATGATTCTGAATAGCCACTGGCTCTGCAGGTCTGGGCCACTTCACCCACCCTGCAGTCAGAGGTGACCTCCTCAGCACTGGTCTGTCAGTCTGTATCTTAATTCATCATGGGGGAACCAGCTGGACCAGGATCACTATCTTTCTCACCACGTGGTGGCAAGCCCACACCATTCAGTACAGGAACACAGTAAGGAAATGCAGCACCACTGTACCTGTAATACTGCTGCTGTGGTGGAAGTGCCCAAGTGATACTCAGTGAATGAACCTTCCTGATGGGAACAACTGAACACAAAGAAATTGATGAGTGTTAATGACTTAGAGATGAGAATTGTTACAGGATTCAGAACCACAGAGAGCTCTTCTACAAAGAATTCACATCACACAGCTTAGAAGGCATGGAAAGCATTCACTTTCTACTTACCCCTGTAAAGCCTGTGGAATTCTGGGGTGTCAAAAGGCTGAGTCAGGTGGGCAAAGCTGGGTTTGGGTAAACCACTTCAAAGCAAAATTAAGAGTATGATGTTACTGGCAAGGATTCAGGCTTCACTGAGATAATCACCAGAAAGCACCCATAGCTCTGGCTTGACAGAGGCAGTAGAGCAGACAAGCAGAACATGGCCCTCCAGGAGAGCAGCCAGGATCCACAACCCAGCCCAAACTGGAAGGCAGCCTGGCACTTGCCTTCTGCCTGCACAGAGCAACAGCCCAAGACTAGGACACCCCCACCACCTCCTCCCTCTCCTCCTTTCCAAGGCAGTAACAGCAAAAAGCTTGCCTTCATTACAGGGGAAAGACAAGCACAGCAAACAACTCCCTGTGTTGGCCCTGGATCACAAAACCCTGATGGATTGTCTTGTGGGGAAGGAGGAACTACAAGGACACCCCTCTGGGATGGCATTGAGCTTCACAAGCACATGTCCATGCAACACAGAAACAAACACCTTTGCAGAAGCAGAAAATGAAGGGGAAGTAAAATGCTTTTCAAGTCAGCAAACATTCACATTGGAATGAACTGTCAACAAAAGGGGCCAAGTTCTGAGCAGCTGCCACCCCAAGATAGGATGTTCATTTACTTTCTTCATTGTTTTTGACACAGAGCAAAAATAATAATCCAGGTTTGAGTGATTTTCATAAAAACCAAGGCATCAGCAGAGGTTAAGCAAAGGCTGCTGCAAGTTAGCACCAGACAGCTTGCAGGCTAAGTAATTGTTAAGCATAAACAAAGCCTTTCTGAAAGCCAAAACCAAAAATGAATTCCAGTCTTTCATTCCCCTCTTTTCTGCACAGGGAAGTTAATGAACAAAGCCTCATTTCCTTAGTTTCTCTGTTAAGGGATCTCCCCTCCCCCCCTCTCAAAGCCATCACTGAGAATAGATCATTTCATAATTTGTAATGCCTTTATCCATCAAAAACCTCTTACTTATTGGGGATCTTGGAGAAGATCTCTGTCACCCACTTTTCCAAGGTATCCAGTGTCTCTAACGAGGAGAGAGAAAGAGAACACAGAAAGCCAGCAATGCAATTTCCTGAAGATCCACCACAAAGCCTTTTATCTTATCTCACCAGCTGTTGGTCCAAAGAGGCTGCAAGTCAGTCCACTTTCAAATTCCAGAGTTCTAAATCAAAAGCCACAGACCTGCTGGCTTCAGCCTGTTTGTAATTGCCACCAAACTTGGGCCACAGCTCTGGCTCTGTATCTAGTGCTGAACTCTTAGGCTGATTGAAAAAGGATGTAAAGTCCAGCAGCATCTGGTGTGAAAATGAATTAGTGACCTCAGGATCTACTGGATCACCAGCAGTTCAAAGACTCATTCCATGACTGTGTCCAGAGCACACACAGAGGAATGTTCACACCCAAGTGCAGTCTTGCACTGCTAAGAATTCATTTTTCTCATCCTCTTCTAGGAAAGAAATTATCAGGGAACAGAAGTTCCAGGTTTTCACAGGTGACCAATTGGAAATTGCTTGTTTAAGCAAGTGCTCTGAACTCTCAAGTGATGCTGTACATCACAGGATCAGAGGATGTTAGGGTTTGGAAGGGACCTGAGGAGATCATAGAGTCCAACCCCCCCTGCCAGGGCAGGACCATAGAATTTAGCACAGGTCACACAAGAACATACCCAGACAGGGCTGGAAAGTCTCCAGAGAAGGAGACTCCACAACCTCTCTGGGGCAGCCTGTTCTAATGCTCTGTGACCCTCACAGTGAAGAAGTTCCTCCTCATGTTGAGGTGGAACCTCCTGTGCTGTAGTTTACATCCACTGCCCCTTGTCCTATCACAGGGTGCAAGTGAGCAGAGCCTGTCCCCTCCCTCTTGACACCCAGCCCTCAGATATTTATAGACATTGATCAAATCCCCTCTCAATCTTCTCCAGACTACACAGCCTCAGGGCTCTCAGCCTCTCCTCACCAGGCAGTGCTCCAGACCCTTCTTCATCCTTGCAGCCCTCCATTGGACTCTCTCCAGCAGATCCCTGTCCCTTCTGAACTGGAGAGCCCAGAACTGGATGCAATATTCCAGGTGAGGTCTCACCAGGGCAGAGCAGAGGGGGAGGAGAACCTCCCTGAATCTGCTGGGCACACTCCTCTTAATGCACCCCAGGATCCCATTGGCCTTCCTGGCCACAAGGCCACACTACTGTCCTATGCAGAACTTGTTGTGCACCAGCAGTCCCAGGTCCTCCTCCACAGGGCTGCTTTCTAGCAGATCACCTCCTAACCTGTATTGCTGCAGTTTATTCTTCCTTCCCAGCTGCAGGACTCTGCACTTAGCCTTGATGAACCTCATTAGGTTCCTCTCTGCCCAGCTATCAGTCTGTCCAAGTCTCACTGAATGGCCACACAGCCTTCAGGTATCTCAGCCAAGCCTCCCACTTTGGTATTATCAGCAAACTTAATGAGCAGACACATGTTAAACAGCAACCAAGAGGAGGGGGAAAATCATGCTTTCTTCTGTATTAACAGACAGAAATACAAAGTTGGCCTGGCTGCCCATCAGCTACATGATGCTCCCAATCACCAGAAGAAACATCACCATGTAAATTATTATTCAAGAGGCATTCAGTACTTTACAGTCTAGACAGAAAAGAAAAAGCACAGAAGGAAAGAATTACCACCACTGTTATTCCCACTTCCACTTTACAGATGGGAACTGCAATCAGTTTGAGCACTCAGTAAAACCCCCAAGCACATCCATAACTTGGATACACACACAGCTATTTACTTCCAGCACAGGTCTCTACTGCATGCTTCACTTGTAAGACATGTCTTCTCAGCAGCAGCAACCCAGAGGGCTGAAGTCTGCTGAAATGAAACTCAATCCACTTGCAAAGAATGTTTCAGTCTATGGTGGGGGAAAAGCCAGAAGCCCTTCGACCTGTACTCCTCCTAGAGAAATGTGTTTTAACAGCTCATGCCAAACAAGGCAACTGGGAGCACCCCTGTCAGGCTCCCCATCATGTTCTGTGGAGGTTCACAGTTGATGGCAGAGAAATCAGTACCATGAAGTTGTTCAAGTGGTCTGACTCTACATTCCAACAAGATTCTGTTTGAATCAGATCTTGGACATTTTACCTCCTGTGTTAATCTGGAACGGATTCAACAGCTCCAGTCAGAAGTTTCTCAAGAGGCAGGCTGACAGTAACACAGCACAGCTGGTCAAGGCTTGTTTCACTTGCAAATCAGGAAGGAACAGACAAAGTTACCTTTAGATTGCACAACCAAAGTCATGTAGTGAGCAGAGTAATGGCGCTGCCAGAAGTCCCTCAGCCTGGTGTAGGTGTCAATGTTGTTCCTTACGGGCTCGTGTTTGAGCGTCTCCGCGTTACCTGCGGGCAGAAATCACACAATGGTCCAGGCCAAAAGGGACCTCCAAAGGTCATCCAGCCTGACCTCCCTGCAGTCAGCAGGGACATCCCCAACTAGATCAGGCTGCCCAGGGCCTTGTCGAGCGTTACCTTGAATATCTCCAGGGATGGGGCCTCAACCACCTCCCTGGGCAACCTGTTGCAGTGTTCCAGCACCCTCACAGTAAAGATCCTGTTCCTAACATCCAATCTAAATCTGCCCTTCTCTAGTTTGGAGCCATTATCCCTTTTGTCCTGTCACTGCAGGCCTTTGCTAACAGTCTCTCTCCAGCCTTCCTGTAGTCCCCTTCAGGCACTGGCAGGCTGCTATTAGGTCTCCCTGAAGCCTCCTCTTCTCCAGGCTCCAGCTCCCTCAGCCTGTCCTCATAGCAGAGGTGCTCCAACCCCCTGATCACTTTCACGGCCTCCTCTGGACCCTCTTCATCAGGTCCATGTCCTTCCTATATTGAGGACTCCAGAGCAAAGTGTCAGAATCACCTCTCTGGATCTGCTGGCAACACATCTTTGGATACAGCCCAGGCTGTGATTGGCCCAGTACCTAGACCCTGGTTACTGTAAGGCCACATATACCAAGGATCTCTTTTCCTCCCCTTATACTGAACATGATCACAGTCACATGTTAAAAACACCTGACAGAACTCTGGAGTTAAAGGACTGTGAACTGAAATTTAGCATCTCCCAGTCTCTAGTTCCTATGAGAAGGGAGGACAGAGCCCCTCCTGCACTACTGATCACCTGTACCATGCACTGCACAGCTCACTGCATGTTGCAAGCTCTTCCCTCACCAATGGAACTTGCAGAACCAGGGAGGGAAAGAGAGAGGAAAAATGTATGCTGTACAGTACAGGTCACTAGAGACCTGTATGAAAATTCTCAGCTAACTCTGCTGCCCACCACATTACATGCTCCCCAGCACCATGAGGGTGAGGGAGCCAGGACTCTCTGCTGTCCAGGATGTAAAGAACCAACTTGCTTTCTGCTCTCGTCACACAGCTGTGTACTTCTGCAAGTCCAGCAGTGAATTCCTGACTTTGAAAAGCTTCCTTAGGCACAAACCAAGAAACACTTCCCCCCCCCACCCCAGGAAATTTGAATAGCAAAAAAAAAAAGCAAGCTTAAGCAAGACAGAGATGACTCAGAGGGCACCACCTTTACATTAACATCAAGTTACAGGATTTCACCTCTAGGGCAAACTGGCAGCAAAAAGCAGTGCCAGAATGAAAAGCACCTTACACAGCAGGCAGCTGCTTTTGTTCTCAAGCACTGTGCTGTGAAATGAGTAGCCACTTTAATACTTCTGAGAAAGGTTAGTGTTTGCTGTGATAAGACAGCTCATGGTAGTGCACCTTTTCAGTGGTGAAAAGTTCATCACTGCTTGATAACATCAATTCAGAACTCACCCCAAAAAAACTTCTTCATTGGATGTCCAGGCTTGGCAAGACTCCCAAAGAGCATCTCCTTTCTGTTTGCATCAGAGGGTCTTGCCAGCTGATACTCTGTCAATGGAAACGATTTTCAGTGGCATGCATGGAAATTTGAGGTCATGTTCTCACAGAACAAAGCAAAGCACAAACCTCAACCAAACTGAGAAGCAGACACACCAGATGTGACCTGCAATGTGCTTTAATGTAGGATGGAGTGGGGAAACAGGGTAAGAAGCAGGACTTGCTAACAACAGTGAACTTCAGTCAAGAGAAGGGGAAAAGCACAGCTCCTTCCTGAGAAGTGAAGATAAGGATAAGGAGGGGAAGCATGTAAAGCCCCAACCTGCCCTGTTTGGACATTCTCCATCTGTTCAATTTGATGGGAACCAAAGGCTACTGACATTCTACAGGGTCAGGCCTTGCAGAAAGGGACAGAGAACAAATTACAAACCTGCTGCCCCTGTACAGCACACAGAAAAACTTCTGGCCCAGTAACAAAATAAGAAATGGAAAGCTTAACAAGGTACTGCAAAAAAATGCAGTTCTGCAATCAGTTTACACCAGTTTGGGTGTTCTGCCAAAATTTTACCTTCTTGAGCTGCATTTTCTTGTTCCTGTTTCTGCTGGTAATAAGAGAGGTGCAGAGGAGAGCTCTTTTGGCTGGGTTATGCTGCAGCCAGCTGATCAAGCTGACAATTTACCAGGCAGCTCATTAGTATAGTGTCAGTACAAGGGAAGGAGAAGATTTGCATGACCAAGGCAGGGCAAGTGAAGGCATAAACTGGCTTAAGCTGTTGAAGAACCACACCTTAATCGACAGGCCCTTGCTTATATTGACACTGAATCACTAAGATCAAATTGCTCTTTTTCCCTTGCCAGAAGAGGAGGTCTTGGAGCAGATATTTGAACCACTTGGTGTATCTGCCAACAGCAGGGCTTCTTCTAAACCTGTGTATTTTTATAGGTAGTCTGAGGGTATTTGTTATATCTTGGGGAAAACCCAGTGACCACTCCACTCACTTCTACACCTGGCTCAATTTCTTTCTGTGAAGCAGTTGTGCAGTCAGGTGTTAGAAGGAGACAAGTACAAGCACCTCGATTTATTGCATCAACTCCACATAGGACTGAAAAGAGCACTGGGGCTACAGGGATGTAGTTCCCTGAAGGACATCCACATGTTCAAGTAACTGCCCCACCAGTTACTGCCAAACCACTTGAAACTCTTAACTTCTAATTCAAGAAATGAGAGGATAAACTTCTGCAGTGATGGCCTCCCATTCAGTCTCTCTCGTCTAACGGCCACTGATATCGGTTGAACTTAAACTGAAGAGCTAGCTCTCTGTCAAGTTAGTTGAACTAGACTGAAGCTCAGAAGGGAACCCCATGACCAGTGTCACCAAACAGGTTTAGGAAGATGAGCTAAACATAAAGGAAAAGGTACTTTTACTTACCACTGTCTACAGCCTCGACTTCTCGGTCTATTGCATCCCTGATCATTAGTGGGTGAATAAAGAACTGTGCCCACCTAGGAAACAAAAGAATCACACATTTCTCTTCAGTGTCTACTGAAGTAGGGCAAAACCCCAGTAATTAAACCCAGCATCTGCTATTTCAGTTTATAATGTTGCTTGTCTCACTACAAATGATGTAACCCCTGACTACACTGTCTTGAGGAACGCCAAGTGCCAGTTGTGCGACACTAGCCGAAACCAAAGGGAGAGGGTTCCCTGCACACCACATGGCAATGAATTGGTTGGACACAGCAGGGTGCAGGACTGTCTGCACTTACAACCCAAGAATGATCATACCAGGTCAAGACAAGACCTAGTCTGGGACCAGTATCAGATGCTTCAGATGAAATCCTCAGCTCTTCATTAGGAACAATCATAGAATCACAGAATCAACCAGGTTGGAAAAGACCTCAGAGATCATCAAGTCCAACCTATTACCTAACACCTCCTGACAACTAAACCATGGCTCCAAGTGCCATGTCCAACCCTCTACTGAACACCTCCAGTGATGGTGACTCCACCACCTCCCTGGGCAGCACATTCCAATGGCCAATCTCTCTTTCTGTGAAGAGCTTCTTGAGGAAAAAGTTCTTCACCGAGCGAGTCGTTCGCCATTGGAATGTGCTGCCCAGGGAGGTGGTGGAGTCACCGTCCCTGGAGGTGTTCAAGGGGAGATTGGACGTGGCACTTGGTGCCATGGTCTAGTCATGAAGTCTGTTGGGACAGGTTGGACTTGATGATCCTTGGGGTCTCTTCCAACCTTGGTTATACTGTGATAAGGTCAAGCCTAAACTTCGCCCTGCACAGCTTGAGACTGTGTCCTCTTGTTCTGGTGCTGGTTGCCTGGGAGAAGAGACCAACTCCCACCTGGATACAACCTCCTTTCAGGTAGTTGTAGAGAGCAATAAGGTCTCCCCTGAGCCTCCTCCTCTCCATGCTAAACACCCCCAGCTCCCTCAACCTCTCCTGACAGGGTAATACTGCCCTAAGGAATGTTCCTTCCTAACTGCAGGCAACAAATTATTGATTTATGTCCTGAAATGTAGTCTTTTTAATATCCAATTTTACTGTCTACTACTGTCTACAGTGTTGTCATCTGGATCCATCTCCTCTCCTGTACACATAGAGAGCAGAGCAACAGAAAGGGACAGATCTACAGTGAAAACTCTACAAGGGAAAGGGACAGATCTACAGTGAAAACTCTGCAGATGGCTGACAGAGAACCTAGAATGTGTTTAATTTTTGATCTAGGATGTGTTTAATTTGCTGATGCATTGAACTGACTGAAGCATGAGGTTAACAGTAATACAGAAATGCAGAATACAGAATTAGAATACATAGAATACATAGAATAAACCAGGTTGGAAGAGACCTTCAAGATCATCGCGTCCAACCCATCAACCAATCCAACTCCGCCCAAGCAACTAACCCACGGCACCAAGCACCCCGTCAAGTCTTCTCCTAAAAACCTCCAGTGATGGTGACTCCACCACCTCCCCAGGCAGCCCATTCCAATGTGCAATCACTCTTTCTGTATAGAACTTTTTTCTAACATCCAGCCTGAATCTCCCCTGGCGCAGCCTGAGACTGTGTCCTCTTGTTCTGGTACTGCTTGCCTGGGAGAAGAGACCAACATCCGTCTGTCTACAACTTCCCTTCAGGTAGTTGTAGAGAGTAATAAGGTCACCCCTCAGTCTCCTCTTCTCCAGGCTAAGCAACCCCAGCTCCCTCAGCCTCTCCTCGTAGGGCTTATGTTCCAAACCCCTCACCAACTTTGTTGCCCTTTTCTGGACTCGTTCCAGCAAGTCAACCTCCTTCCTAAACTGAGGGGCCCAGAACTGGACACAGTACTCGAGGTGCGGCCTAACCAGTGCAGTGTACAGGGGCAGAATGACCTCCCTGCTCCTGCTGGCCACACTGTTCCTGATGCAGGCCAGGATGCCATTGGCCCTCTTAGCTGCCTGGGCACACTGCAGGCTCATGTTCAGTCTACCGTCGACCAGCACCCCCAGGTCCCTCTCAGCCTGACTGCTCTCCAGCCACTCTGACCCCAGCCTGTAGCTCTGCATGGGGTTGCTGTGGCCAATGTGCAGAACCCGGCACTTGGATGTGTTAAATCTCATGCCATTGGACTCTGCCCAACTGCCCAGCCTGTCGAGGTCCCTCTGCAGAGCCTCTCTACCCTCCAGCAGATCAACTCCTGCCCCCAGCTTGGTGTCGTCAGCAAATTTACTGATGATGGACTCGATGCCCTCGTCCAGATCATCAATAAAGATGTTAAAGAGCAAGGGGCCCAGCACTGATCCCTGGGGCACACCACTGGTGACTGGCTGCCAGCTGGATGTGGCACCATTCACTACCACTCTCTGGGCTCGGCCCTCCAGCCAGTTCCTAACCCATCTCAGTGTGCTCCCATCCAAGCCATGGGCTGACAGCTTGGCCAGGAGTTTGCTATGGGGAACGGTGTCAAAGGCCTTGCTGAGGTCCAGGTAGACTACATCCACAGGCCTCCCCACATCCACCAGGCGGGTCACCTGATCATAGAAGGAGATCAGGTTGGTCAGGCAGGACCTGCCCTTCCTAAACCCATGCTGGCTGGGCCTGATCCCTTGGCCATCCTCTAAGTGTTGCGTGATTGCACTCAGGATGACCTGCTCCATAATCTTTCCTGGCACTGAGGTCAGGCGGTTGGAAAAGACCTTTGAGATCAGCAAGTCCATTCTACCACCCAACACCATCTGATCAACTAAACCATGGCACCGAGTGCCTCATCCAGTCTCTTTTATGGCTGGCAGCTCTACAGATACAGGACTCCCTAAGCTAGATTAAAGTGCAAATGAAAACTGAATTTGGCCCAGTGAAGTAAGATTTAGGCAACACATGGTGAAATGTGCAAACACTTGTTCTGGGTGTCCCTGCAGGAATCTGGTTTGTGGAAGTACATTGGCAGTGGAGGCTGCTGTCCCACAAGGATACTCGGCTGCCATGCCCCCATGAGCGAGTCATCTCCTTCCCCTCGAGGAAACCATGCCAAGAGCTGGACCTGTCTTGTCCCAGTATACCCCACAGCACAGACCAACATATCTAATACCTTTTGGCAAGAGATATGCACCTAACTGACTAACCTGTATCGTGAGCACAGCATCCTTTTGAAGCACATTCTGAACTGCAGCTCTCAAGGCTGCCCTCCCACCTGCCATGAGGGCTTACACCCAGGAACAAAGAAACTTGGGAAAAACCACTCACTCTCTCAGGACAGAGGATGAGTCCATGGGACTCTGAGACCACAAAATCATAGAATGGTCTGGGCTGAAAGGGACCTCCAAAGGTCACCCAGTCCAACCTCCCCACAGTCAGCAGGGACATCCCCAACTAGATCAGGTTGCCCAGAGCCTTGTCGAGCATCACCTTGAATATCTCCAGGCATGGGGCCTCAATCACCTCCCTGGGCAACCTGTTCCAGTGTTCCATCACCCTCATACTAAAGAACTTGTTCCTCACATCCAATCTAAATCTGCTCTGCTCTATTTTGAAGCCATCGCCCCTTGTCCTGTCACTGCAGGCCTTTGCAAGCAGTCTCTCTGCAGCCTTCCTATAGCCCCCTTCAGGTACTGGCAGGCTGCTATTAGGTCTCCCTGGAGCCTCCTCCTCTTCTCCAGGCTGAACACCCCCAGCTCCCTCAGCCTGTCCTTGCAGCACAGGTGCTCCAAAACCCTGATCATTTTCATGGCCCTCCTCTGGACCTTCTCCATCAGGTCCATGTCCTTCCTATCTTGAGGACTCCAGACCTGGACACAGTACTCCAGGTGAGGTCTCACCAGAGAAGAGCAAAGTGGCATAATCACCTCTCTGGATCTGCTGGCCACACATCTTTTGGTGCAGCCCAGGCTGTGATTTGCTTTCTGTGCTGCAAGCTCACACTGCCTACTCATGTCCAGCTTCTCATCCATCAGCCCCCCAAGTCCTTTTCCACAGGGCTGCTTTCTAACATCTCATCCCCCAGTGTCTATTGATAGTGAGGATTGTCCTGGCCACTTCCCCCTAAACAGCTGTCATGCTGCATAAGATTTATTCTGCCACCAATGCTACTTAAAAAAAACAAATCCAAAAGCATGAAGACTTAGACATGGATCCTAGACACCCCACTGCACTGGCTCTGCCTCACAAACATTAACCTGCCCAAAGGGAAATAGTCTTTCCTTGGATCCAAGGGCCACTGTTGCAGGGTGAGTACCTACGGACGTTGAGCAACAGCCTTCTTCAGCCCAAAATGAAGAAGAGCTACACCCAAGCTCCTGAGGCACACAAACATTCCTGCACACCTAGTCACCATTCCTGTGAAGTTACCTATCCAGTGCTTCTTTGAAGTACTTCCTCTGCACATCAAACTGGAAGACGGTGCGCTCGCAGTCGGTCGAAGCGTTGTCACTGCCCCCATGCTTCTTCAGGAACACGTCAAACCCATTCTCATCTGGGTACTTCAAGCTGCCCATAAAAACCACTGGGGGGGAGGGAAAGAAAATCAGCAAGGTTACCAAAGTGACATTAATTTGCTGTCCCAACTGGCAGCTACAGCTATCCTTCCTCAGCACAGTGCTACCTACAATTGACTCACAGCTCACACGCAGAGGTTAACTACTGACCAGCAATAGACTGTGTGCGACTGCTGTGACCTGCCTTCAGCAGGGGGCTTAAAGAGACTGCAAACAGCAGTGCCTTTCTAGGCATGTTTGGCTTCCCTAAGTCAAGACTTGTATTTTAGAGAGGTCTAGACAGAAATTTCATGGGGGTCCTGGCCCTGCTTTTCTTTGCTAGGGACAAAGGTGTGCAGCACCAGCCTCGTTCATAAAGCCACTGGTAACGTGCACATTGCACAAAGAGCAGTAACGTGTACCTGAGGACACAACCTGACAGGGAGTGAGAGGCACCTTCTCTTCTTCCAGGTGGGGTCTCACTAGGGCAGAACAGAGCGGGAGGAGAACCCCCCTGCATCCCCACACTCCTCTTAATGCACCCCAGGGTCCCATTGGCTGCCTTGGCCACAAGGGCACATTGCTGTCCTATGCAGAACTTGCTGTCCACCAGGACTCCCAGGTCCTTCTCCACAGGGCTGCTCTCCAGCAGATCACCTCCTAACCTGTACTGCTGCAGTTTATTCTTCCTTCCCAGGTGCAGGACTCTGCACTTAGCCTTGATGAACCTCATTAGGTTCCTCTCTGCCCAGCTCAAAGTCTGTCCAAGTCTTGCTGAAAACAGCAAAGCACACCTGAGGACACAGCCTGACAGGGAGTATGGGGCACCTTCTGAACAGCAAAGAGCACCTGAAGACACAGCCTGACAGGGAGTGTGGGGCACCTTCTGAACAGCAAAGAGCACCTGAAGACACAGCCTGACAGGGAGTGTGGGGCACCTTCTGAACAGCAAAGCACACCTGAAGACACAGCCTGACAGGGAGTGTGGGGCACCTTCTGAACAGCAAAGAGCACCTGAGGACACAGCCTGACAGGGAGTGTGGGGCACCTTCTGAACAGCAAAGAGCACCTGAGGACACAGCCTGACAGGGAGTGTGGGGCACCTTCTGAACAGCAAAGAGCACCTGAAGACACAGCCTGACAGGGAGTGTGGGGCACCTTCTGAACAGCAAAGAGCACCTGAAGACACAGCCTGACAGGGAGTGTGGGGCACCTTCTGAACAGCAAAGAGCACCTGAGGACACAGCCTGACAGGGAGTGTGGGGCACCTTCTAAACAGCAAAGAGCACCTGAGGACACAGCCTGACAGGGAGTGTGGGGCACCTTCTGAACAGCAAAGAGCACCTGAAGACACAGCCTGACAGGCACCTTCTGAACAGCAAAGAGCACCTGAGGACACAGCCTGACAGGGAGTATGGGGCACCTTCTGAACAGCAAAGAGCACCTGAGGACACAGCCTGACAGGGAGTGTGGGGCACCTGAACAGCAAAGAGCACCTGAAGACACAGCCTGACAGGGAGTATGGGGCACCTTCTGAACAGCAAAGAGCACCTGAGGACACAGCCTGACAGGGAGTGTGGGGCACCTTCTGAACAGCAAAGCACACCTGAGGACACAGCCTGACAGGGAGTGTGGGGCACCTTCTGAACAGCAAAGAGCACCTGAGGACACAGCCTGACAGGGAGTGTGGGGCACCTTCTGAACAGCAAAGAGCACCTGAAGACACAGCCTGACAGGGAGTGTGGGGCACCTTCTGAACAGCAAAGAGCACCTGAAGACACAGCCTGACAGGGAGTGTGGGGCACCTTCTGAACAGCAAAGAGCACCTGAGGACACAGCCTGACAGGGAGTGTGGGGCACCTTCTGAACAGCAAAGAGCACCTGAAGACACAGCCTGACAGGGAGTGTGGGGCACCTTCTGAACAGCAAAGAGCACCTGAAGACACAGCCTGACAGGGAGTATGGGGCACCTTCTGAACAGCAAAGAGCACCTGAAGACACAGCCTGACAGGGAGTATGGGGCACCTTCTGAACAGCAAAGAGCACCTGAAGACACAGCCTGACAGGGAGTATGGGGCACCTTCTCCCACAGTAAGAGTTTCTTACAAATCAGTATACATTTCTTTAACTAATGGAAACAGATGATAGGGCAGCTGACACCATACTAAAAGACTACAGAAATTCAGAGCTAGACAGCAGTTATTTTGCACTGAAGCTGGAGCAGATAAAGGAGGAGCAAACACATACTATGTTCCAGGAAGTGTGCTAATCCAGGCAGGTCTTCAGGATCAGAGAAGCTGCCAACACCAATGGCAAGGGCTGCTGCAGACTAGAGAAAATAAAACACACTCAGAAAAAAAATGCTTCAAGAAACACTTCAGGCAAATGACAGAAGCAGGAGATAAATCAGTCAGGACATGCACAAGACAAAACTCTAGTTTGAAGGCCCAGTCACAAGCTTTCAAACAACAAGAAAGTTCCCCACCTGTCTTTTCACCCTACAGCTTTAAGCACTCACCTGCTTTTCTGTAGAGCCTCTCTTTCTTGCTTCTTCAGCTAACTCTTCTAATTCACTGTCATCACTGAAATCTCCATCCTTGTCCTCATCCTCCTCATCACAGTCCTCATCACCAAAGCCTTCTCTATCATCTTCAGTCTCGGATCCAGAGTCCTCACCTTCATTGCTTTCTTCTTCAGACCCATCAGAGTCTTCCTCCCCCTCAGACAAAGCCGCTGGGGCAAGATCCAAGTAATTCAAATCCGAAATCAGAAGTGCAGATAAGCCATTCTGCAGCTTGATGTACCTGAAAGAAGGATCATTGGCAGAGACTGTGCTCATTTCCCCAGCCTCAATTGCCAGGATTGATCGAGTTCCTGCACTTTCTCCAACAGTTCTTCTGCTACTCAACAGCTACATGCATAAGAAAGATGCACTTTGAGGTAACAGCAGAAGCCCTTCTCCCCACAAGGTCAGGGAGGTTGATTTGGGCTTTAATTTCTCTCTCTGTGAAATCTTCAAGCTACTAACACCCCCAGAGAAAAAGACTCATGTCCTCTGAACATGCAAACCCAAACTTCCACAGCCTGTTACGCTTGTCAGGCTCTGGGAAACATCAGGATGTGACACAATTAAGATCTTAGTCTTTGCCTCCAAATAGGGCCCAGAGACTGCACTGTATTTGATTTTATCAATGCTTCCCATTAAATGAGGCCCACAGACACTGCAGGCATGTGTCAGAAAGGAGAGATCTCCACTGCAGGCTTCATAAAATAAGTCCCAGTGGGTTGGTTGGGGTGCTACCAAGCAGCAGGATGGGCTTGTGTCTGTGTGTACATTCACACATACAGGTTCCTAGGGATCTGTGTGCACACAGGGGTAAAAAAGACCCACAAGCCTCCTGTTCAGCACCAGTCTACAACTTTTCAGGCTGAGGAGTGCAGGCACCAATGCTCTGCACTGTAAGGATCACAGGATGTCAGAGGTTGGAAAGGACCTCTGGAGATTGAGTCCCACCCCCCTGCCAGAGCAGGAACACAGAATCTAGCTCAGGCCGCACAGGAGCACATCCAGACGGGTCTTGAAACTCTCCAGAGAAGGAGACTCCACAACCCCTCTGAGGGGTCTGTTCCAGTGCTCTGGGACCCTCAGTGTTGAGGTGGAACCTCCTGTGCTGTAGTGTATATCCATTACTGCTTGTCCTATGACAGGGTACAAGTGAGCAGAGGCTGTCCCCTCCTTGACACCCAGCGCTCAGATACTGATAAACATTTATTAGAGCCCCTCTCAGTCTTCTCTTCCCCAGTCTAAACAGCCCCAGGGCTCTCAGCCTCTCCTCACCAGGCAGTGCTCCAGTCCCTTAATGCAAGATCTCTCTGCAGCATCAGACCCACATCAGATCAGGACTAGACAGTCACAGTTTGTCCAGCTAGCCAGAGCTCCTCTCCTGGAGCTCACGCTGGCTAGCACACCAGCTGTGGAAAGGAAGGAATGCTAGATCCAGAAAATGCTTGACCCAACCAAAGAACCAGTGTGATGTGGACAGGTTGTATCTGATCCAGCAAAAACCCCAAAGATGCTAGCATAAACCAAGCCCATGCTCACATCCCACACCCCCAGAAAAATCAGGATTACAAAGCAAGTCTGTAGCAGAGCAGGGTAGGGAAGCTTTGCAGTGGGGCCTGGACAGGTTAGACCAATGGGCCAAGGCTAACTGTATGAAGTTTAACAAGGTCAAGTGCCAGGTCCTGCACCTGGGTCACAACAACCCCATGGTAAGCTACAGACTTGGGGATGTGTGCTTGGAAAGCTGTGACTCAGAGAGGGCCCTGGGGGTTCTGGCTGACAGTCAATTAAATATGAGCCAGCAGTGCCCAGGTGGCCAAGAAAGCCAATGGCATCCTGGCTTGGGTTAGAAAGAGGGAGGCCAGCAGGAAGAGGGAGGGGATCATCCCCCTGTGCTCAGCATTGGTGAGGCCACACCTTGAGTGTTGTGTTCAGTTCTGTGCCACTCACTACAGGAAGGATATTGAGGGGACAGAGTGTGTCCAGAAAAGGGCCTGGAGCACCTGGGCTACAAGGAGGGGCTGATGGAGCTGGGGATGTTCAGGCTGGAGAAGAGGAGGCTGAGGTGGGACCTCATTGCTCTCTACAACTCCCTGAAGGGAGGTGGAGTGAGGAGGGGGCAGCCCCTCCTCTGTGGTGGCAAGCAACAGGACCAGAGAAAATGGTTCCAAGCTGTGTCAGGGGAGGTTCAGGCTGGATGCTAGCAAATCTTTCTTCCCAGAGAGGGTTCTCAGACATTGGAATGGTCTGCCCAGGACAGTGCTGGAGTCACTATCCCTGGGGGTGTTGAAGCAGTGTGTGGGACATGGTTTAGGATTGACCCTAAACTGGGTCAAAGATTGGACTAGATGAGCTTGGGAGGTCTCTTCCAACTGGATGTTTTCTGTGATTCTATTATCCTGGAGCTCCTGTTGATCCTTTCCAAGTCACTCCATAAATGCAGCAGATGACACTAATTTTACATTACTCATCTCCAGTGTCATGGGTGTTACACACTGGGACAGAAAACACATGGCAGCAAGGCAACAATTGAAGCAAACCACTGCTGGAAGCTATCAGATTGCACTTCAGCAGAATCTAGAACAGTTTAGGTCATACTGAGCAGAGGCAGCAACTGGCATGGGTGCTCTTTCCTTTTTCCATGTTTCAGCCCAGTGGAAAAGGACAAGTGTAAGCAATACAGGAGCATCAGCTAGTGTGCAAAACACAGACCAAAAAGCAAGCCCAGCCCAGCTGCTCTTCTGCAGAGCTGCAGAAGCACTGATACAAAGAAAACTGAAATGCAGAATTCACATTTTTAAGGTACTGTTTAAACATCTTGGACAAGTTTAAACAGGATTGCCTAGCACCAAGGGTTTTGTTGGATCAATGATGACACAAGAACGCATCAAAAGATGCCTTGCCGGCAGAGCCAGAGAGGTGATTCTGCCACTTTGCTCTTCTCTGGTGAGACCTCACCTGGAGTACTGTGTACAGGTCTGGAGCACTCAAGACAGGAAGGAGCAGGACCAGAGGAGAGCCACAAAAATGATCAAGGGGTTGGAACACCTCTGCTACGAGGACAGGCTGAGGGAGCTGGGGGTGTTCAGCCTGGAGAAGAGGAGGCTCCAGGGAGACCTAATAGCAGCCTGCCAGTACCTGAAGGGGGTCTACAGGAAGGCCTGCACTGACAAGACAGGAGGCAATGGCCTCAAGCTAGAGCAGAGCAGATTTAGATTGGACCTGAGGAACAAGTTCTTTAGTATGAGGGTGGTGGAACACTGCAGCAGGTTGCCCAGGGAGGTGATTGAGGCCCCTGCCCTGGAGATATTCAAGGTGAGGCTCGACAAGGCCCTGGGCAACCTGATCTAGTTGGGGATGTCCCTGCTGACTGCAGGGCGGGTCAGACTGGATGGCCTTTGGAGGTCCCTTCCTGGACCACTCCACAGTTCTGTCCTGTGATGGATTTTTAGCAGTTCAGTAAATACTGAAACACACACTGATGCACAGTCTGCACTGAAATACTTTAATTTTCCAAGCTACCCAAAGCAGGCAGGGCAAGCCCATGGAATTCCCTATATGGAGCAATTCAAACAGAGCACACCTTTTGGTAAAGGTAAGTACCCACTCACAGCTCTAATGAGCAAAGCCAACTTGCATTGTGACAATCATTTTTATCCCAACAAATTCACTTTTGAAGACAGGCTCTGCAATCCCTGTCAGGACTCTTTTGATTTATGCTCACTATATCTGAGAAGAGAATACAACTTTTGCATTAAGATTCATGTCACCAGATGGACACATGAAGCTTGCTGTGACTGGGCTGCATGCATGAAGAGGGAAGTGCTAGGTGCATCTTCCAATCACCCACCATCACCTTCACAACTTTTGCATTAAGATTCATGTCACCAGATGGACACATGAAGCTTGCTGTGACTGGGCTGCATGCATAAAGAGGGAAGTGCTAGGTGCATCTTCCAATCACCCACCATCACCTTCACTTAGGAGGCCTGGTGGATAGTTGTGGACACAGGGATTCTCCTTCTTAAAGCTAATGCTACCACCTCATCATCGTTACAATGCAGACACAATCTGCCCTGTGCAAGGCTCACTTCCCCACACAGAAATCAGCCTGGAAAGATACAGCTCTGACCTCCACCTATTAAGAACATGCAGCAGGGGTTGGGGAAGATTTTGGTGTAAGTTTGTCTTACACTATAAGCAAATGTACTCTCCCATTCTCTACATGCAGAGAAGGCTCCTGAGCCTCCAAACAGACAGAGAGCCAGTGGTAGTCTTCAGTGGAGGCTCCTGAGCCTCCAAACAGACAGAGAGCCAGTGGTAGTCTTCAGCGGAGGCTCCTGAGCCTCCAAACAGACAGAGAGCCAGTGGCAGTCTTCAGTGGATTTTCCCAAGCTTCATCACTGTGCTGCTTCAGAGAGCAAAAGCAGAAGTTTCCTAAGCTGACAGCATCTGCAACTCCGGAATGTGCAGAAAGACAAGCCTCCTGCAAAGCAGGGGATGAGTAAGAATGCCACAGAGAGGCAGGCAGAGATCCAGAGGAAGTAGCAAGGAAGTAGGGCAAGAAAGGAGGGAGCAAGTTTCTCCCTAAGCCAATGAGCACGGTCTTCTTCACACAGCCAGCAGGGAATTCCACTGTCAGACAGTGTCACTGCAAACCCAAAATTCAGTTCCAGGCTTAGGCAGATTCTCAACTGGCTGCAGAGATCAGACATCACGAGAATAAAGATTAAGAAAACCCACATCTCTAACAAGGGCAGAATAATCTCCTACCCAGCAAAAAGAAGTTACAAGAGCATTCCTTCAAGAATGACTGAACAGCTCAGCCTCCACTCGAGTCCTCAGCTGAGTCCCTCGCTGTGGGAGGGCCACAGAGGCCACCCGCAGGAAAGGTGAAGGTGATCATTTCAGCAGTTCTAGGGGGTATTACTTAGAAACATAAAATGAAAACACAAGCAAAATGGCAGCACAAAAGTAATTTTTGTCTCAAGCCACAGGCATATTTATTACAAACTGGCAGCTCATCTAAACCAGGCAGATCAACAGACTTTTTCAAAGTCGGCATCTCCGCTACAATACTTCAAGTGCATTTTGCACTTCAGCTTAACACTCAGAGATCAAGGCTGCAAACGAACGATTCAGTACTGCTGTGCCCTGAACACGTACTGCCTCAACACAGCCTTTAAATAAGTCATGATTTTTCCTTTCTGTGCAAGCCTAGCCCCATCACCGTACACAAACCACATGGCCTGTTCCAGTGCTCTGGGACCCATACAGTAAGGAAGTTCCCCCTTGTGTTGAGGTGGAAGCTCCTGTGCTGCAGCTTACATCCACTGCTCCTTGTCCTATCACAGGGAGCAAGTGAGAAGAGCCTGTGACCCTGTGATCAAGGAGCCCGGCTTCAAGCACCTGAGGTTACAGCGCTGCCAGAGTGCTGGGGACACGGGGCAGGCTGGCACCCAGCCCCGCACGCTCCCGACCCAGCCCCTCCCGCCGGCCGGGTCCGGTTCCCCGTGGGCAGGCGGGGAGAGGCCGCCCCAGCCTACCCCAGAGAGCGGCCGGGGGCTGTGTCATGTTGTCGTGTTCCCCCCCGCCGTAAGCCTTCCCGTGCCTCTAGAACGAGTCTCGGCGCCGCCAGCCCTCACCTGTACTGCTTAGGGTCACTAGGAGACTTGACGATATCAGGGTCGCCGAGATTGGTGCCGGGACCGACGTCCCCGCGGTCCTCCTCTTCTCCATGAGGCGAGCGGCCTCTGGCGTCGCGACTGCCCTCTCCGGCCTGCTGCCCCACCGCCAGCTCCGGGCGGCTGTAGCTGGACGTCGCCTTGTTCCTACCGGGCATGACGGCGGTTGCACCGCACCACCGTGGGTGGGCAACGGCACGCAGCAGCTGGCCGCGCACCGCCAGGCCGCGGGCCGCCGCCCGCACCGCTCGGACGCTCCGTGCGAAGGCGGCCGCCACACTACGCATGCGCCGGCGGCGGCGGCCGCCCTCGCCCCGCCGCCAGCCGGTCAGCTTCCGCCGCACGAGGAAGTAACTGTGACGATAACGACGGCTACAGGCCCGCACCAGTCAGCGCCCGCCGCCGCGCCAGGTGGAGAAAAGCGACCAATCCCAGGCCCTCACTTGGTCGGGAAATGGCTCTGATTGGCGGAGAGAAGGCTGGCGGCATGGTCGGGGTGGAGGAACCCGCAGATGGGGATATAGGTGGAGAGAAAGGCAGCTCCTTGCATCAGTCAGGCCGGGAGAACAGAGAACTCAATGGCAGAAAGGAAAGCCCGGAAGAGCAGAGCCCGAGCCCGGGAACTCCTCTCTGTGTCCTACCACTCCGGTATTAATGTCCCCTTGCTCTTACGTTGTAATAGTCCAACTGCCGGGCCGAGGGGGCCAGCCTTCTCCTCTCATTGCCTTCGACTATTGGTCCAAATAGCTGTCGCTCACTCGTGACAGGACCAATCCGCTCGCGCACGCCTGTCAGCGTAGGGTGCGGCGGCAGTGGAGGAGGCGCAGCTGAGGGGTGCGCCTCTCGCTCCGGCGGACGAGCCGGTGTACGGCCGGGGTCTGTCTGCCACCCCAGCTGCCCAGACCGGCTAAGTCCCCTGGTTGGGTAGAGCCAAAAGCGCTGAACTCAAGACCAAAACTTGTCAAGAAGAAGGGGGCTCGTAGTCATCGGCCTCCCTCGGCGGTCGTTGGCACAGCCAAGCACTATGGAGCGCACACCGAATCGGAGCTCTCCGCACAACTGTTCCCAGCTGGCTTTTTCCCGCGCGTAAGGGAGCTACGCGCAGCTCGCCACCAGTACCGCCGCCTTTGGAGACATCCAGTGCGTGCCTGCTGCTGATTACTGATTGGAATCTTTCTTCCCCTAACGGTAGCCGTGATGGCCGAGAGTTTGTACATGTGACAACCACCTGTCTGCTCTGTCGTGGCCGAGCCTTGGCCACATGCTTGAAAAAGCATTGCCCAGCTCCCCGTGATGAAGCTGCAGTGCTGATGCAGTGATTTCAAACCCTGGCAATAGGAGCACCGTTATTCCTCTTGGCTTAAATGTCTTTGAAGCTGACACCCGATACCAAGATCCTTCGTGTAATGCCAGGAGAGCTGTTAGGGCGCTTGCCACTGCATTTGTCACATCCTTTTTTGCACTGTTCCCTTAACACCAGTGCTGTTCAGCTATTGCGTGTGTGTAAGTCCATGTCGTCTGCAAAAAAAAAAATAATAAAAGATGATGAAAGCAAAGTTAAAGGATGAGAGGGGGCTGTCTGAGGGACAGGGGTGACACTGACGCTGGCTAGGAAGGGAATTCAGGCTGGTCAGCCACCTCATGCTTTAGTGCTTTGTTCGTCCACCAGATGGAAGCCAAGGCCCATCTCTAACCCAGAGCCTCCGGTACGGCTTACAGGCGGTGCTGTGTTAACGCAAGCCGCAGAGAAACTTGCGAAGAGCAGTCACCCTGTTACTTTGCAGTACCCTTTACTCATGTTGTAACCATACTGCTCCGTGAGCACTGCCACTCCCAGGCCACTGCCAGCCAAGTGCAATGCTCTATAAAAGACCTCATGGAGAATTTCAGGTCCGTCCAGTTTCTTTCCCTCACCCTGACAAATTACTGTCTTGCACTTTGCCATTAGGAGTTCACGCAAGTAACAATTACTATTTATTGACTCACTGGTGACACTGAAAAATAAGCTGCATGTCACTCAAGGCAAAAGGTTTCCTCTGTGTTTTCACAGATTTTGATGCAAATGTAAGCTGGTGAGACACATCTCTCCATCAATACGTATTTTATGTATCAGTTGTGTGTCAGGATTTGATTTCTTATTTGAAATAAACTCTGCAGGGATTTATGCATGCATGCAGTGCAGGGCAAGGTCTAATTCATAACCATCTTCTCCAGCTCTTCAGACTATACTTGCTGGCTTGTGCTGTGAAAAAACAATTCTGCCATCCTAGCTTGATGGGTCTGGAACATACTTGTGGCTTGACTGGATCACAATGAAACGCAATGATATACTGAGTAGAAAAAGGAAAGATCTTCTTTGCTAGGAAAAAAAAAATTAAAAAGAGACTGCTTGAAAGAAAATAAAAGAAACTCCATTTCTGCTGAATCCATTTTCTTTCAACCATTGGGTTGCTGAGCTGAAAAATCATTATTTGCACTGATGCACTTCATTATATCTGCACAACTCAAAGTCATTACTCCCTACTGGGAAAGCTTTGCTTTCTTTCTGCTGCCCTCAAACCTGCTTCTGTTACACTTAGAACAATGCACTGCAGGTTTATTGGCCAAATAATCCTTCTCTTCATGCTGTTTTAAATCTGCAGGGTGATTCCTGGTCGCTGGGATCGAGGATTGTCTCCCTGTTGAAAAATATTGATGTAGTTTGGTGACGTGTTTTAAAAGCATTAAAGAAACCTTTGTAGAAGCACATCACTGCCTGATGCTAGCAATGCAGCTCACACAAGCTCTCTGGTCACACTCAGTGGCTACATTTCTCTTTATTTTGCAGTTTTCAGAGCTTTAGAGATACAGGAACCACATTCCTAGCACTGCACAAATCACTCTTCCAGCAGTGGATCACACATGCCCAAAACACGTCACAGGAAAGATTTCTGAAAGCAGCATACAAAGAGACAGAGCCTTTAGCACAAGGAGCTCAAACCACACCAGTGGAGTTGCATTTTCCTCCAGAATATTGTGCCTGTTCTCTTAGAACTATTACACTGCCAGAAGCAACAGAGCAAAGTTACAAAGGCGATCACTAGTGTCCTGATCCAGCAAATCTCAGTGCAGGGGGCAGATACCGACACCAGAAAGTCTCCTCAGTCAGAGAAGCTCCCAGTCCTAAGGTAAAGCCACACAACTTGTCAGAATTTTCACCTTGGCACAGCAAACTCTGCATTCCCACCTGGTTTACACCGGCAGGCACAGTTTGCAGCCACCACGTGGAGCAGGGATGCAAAGAGTGTGCGCTCACAAAGGTACACAGTGTAGTAGGCAAGGTCACAGACTCACCAAAGTAGTTCCCTCCTCTACCCACAGCTCTGCCTGGGGACAGTGCACAGGGTTCTGGACAAAGATGGAAAGGTATTTGTCATTTTAGAGCTGTGGGAAGTATCAGAATACATTAGATGTCAGGCATTAAAAATTCTTCCTCCCTCCAAAGAGGGTTACTACAAAGAGTTACTACTCCAAAGAGTTACTACAAAGTAACTCTCAGCAGGACATCTTCACCATTTTTGGCAGGTGGCTTTCTGTAATCAATCTTCCTTTTATTTCGAATCATACTTTGTGGTTGAATCCAAAACCAGGAAAAAAATCCCCCCACACCACCCAGCACAACATCTAAAATCTAAATCAACACAAAATGCAGAGGGGAAAAAAAATATCTGTTCATACTGGCACTAACAGTGGCCAGCACTCACATTTCAGTGCTCCTGATACTTTTATCTTTCTGAGGCAGTGCTCTCCAAGTCTTACAGATTTTGCTTCCAACTAAGCACACAGTAGCCAGTTCCTCCTCTCCTTCATCCTGAAACCAGTCACAGGATCACACAGAATCACAGGCTGTTAGAAGTTGGAAGGGACCTCCAGGGATCATCGAGTCCAATGCCCCTGCCAGAGCAGGACCACAGAATCCAGCACAGGTCACAGAGGAATGCATCCAGATGGGGCTGGAAAATCTCCAGAAAAGGAGACTCCACAACCTCTCTGGGCAGCCTGTTCCAGTGCTCTGTGAGCAGCACAGTGAAGAAGTTCCTCCTCATGCTGAGGTAGAACCTCCTGTGCTGTAGTTCATGTCCACTGCCCCTTGTCCTATCCCAGGGTGCAAGTGAGCAGAGCCTGTCCCCTCCCTCTTGACACCCAGCCCTCAGATATTTATAAACATTTATTAAATCCCCTCTCAGTCTTCTCCTCTCCTGACTAAACAGCCCCAGGGCTCTCAGCCTCTCCTCACCAGGCAGTGCTCCAGTCCCTTCATCATCCTTGTAGCCCTCCATTGGACTCTCTCCAGCAGATCCCTGTCCCTTCTGAACTGGAGAGCCCAGAACTGGATGCAATATTCCAGGTGAGGTCTCACTAGGATAGAACAGAGTGGGAGAAGAACCTCCCTGGATCTGCTGGACACACTCCTCTTAATGCACCCCAGGATCCCATTGGCCTTCTTGGCCACAAGGGCACATTGCTGTCTCATGCAGAACATGTTGTGCACCAGCAGTCCCAGATCGTTCTCCACAGGGCTGCTCTCCAGCAGATCACCTCCCAACCTGTCCTGCTGCAGTTTATTCTTCCTTCCCAGCTGCAGGACTCTGCCCTTATCCTTGCTGAACCTCATTAGGTTCCTCTCTGCCCAGATACAGAACTCTTCTTCAGTGTAAGATTACCACCAGGTGCACTCACAATATTTATTCAGATTTTTGGGGTGTTGGTTTGTTGATTGGATGAGGAGATACAGAACATCAACACTCCAGCACATTCCACAAAGATACCAGTTTCCTACAACAGAGGCTTCTGCCTTTTGGGCTACATGACAACGCATCACCACAAACGGAGAGACGGAAGCAGGAGGCTGTTTCCCCGGGGAGCAAGGTCTCTAGCAGGAGCAGTTGTGCTGTGCCGGCGGGGGGTTGTCTGTCAGCCGCATGCCCCTGCCAGAGGTGCCCCTGCCAGGGTCTGACTCTATGCTCTCCGACATCTTCTCGCAGATGATGTCCACCAGGCGCTCAAACACCTGCCTTACGTTGATGTTTTCTTTGGCACTAGCTTCAAAATAGTCAAAACCTGCGAGGAAGAAGCGGAAAAAGACCCCAAAGAGATCAATAGAGGCTGACAGCAATGGCCATGGTTTGTCACATACTGACCACAGAATCACAGCACCAACCAGGTTGGAAGAGACTTCAGAGATCATCAAGTCCAACCCATCACCCAACCCTATCTAATCAACCTATCAACCTATCTAATCACTAAGTGCCTCATCCAGGCTTATTTTAAACACTTCCAGGGACGCTGCCCCCACCACCTCCCTGGGCAGCTCATTCCAATGGCCAATCTCTCTTTCTGTGAAGAATTGCTTCCTAATATCCAGCCTAAACTTCCCCCTGCACAGCTTGAGACTGTGTCCTTTCCTTCTGTCACTGTTTCCTGGGAGAAGAAACCAACCCCCACCTGGCTACAACCTGCCTTCAGGTAATTGTACAGAGCAATGAGAACTTTCCCCTCACCTCGAGCCTAAACTTCCCCTGGTGCAGCTTGAGACTGTGTCCCCTTGTTCTGGTGCTGGTTGCCTGGGAGAAGAGACCAATCCCTTCCTGGCTGCAACCACCTTTCAGGTAGTTGTAGAGGGCAATGAGGTCCCCCCGAGCCTCCTCTTCTCCAGGCTAAACAATCCCAGCTCCCTCAGCCTCTCCTCACAGAGTTTGGGCTCCAGACCCCTCCCCAACCTTGTTGCCCTTCTCTGGACACATTCCAGCATCTCAACATCTTTCTTGAATTGAGGGGCCCAGAACTGGACACAGTACTCAAAAATGTGGCCTAACCAGTGCTGAATACAGGACCATGACTGTCAGAAGTCACCTGAAGAGAACAAGACATCAGAGAATTCTCAGCTCAGCTGATTCCCACAGGCTCAGAAAACTGAGCAGAAATACTTCTAAAATCTATCAAGCATCAGTAAAAGTCAAATGCAAAAATGGATCTCTACCATAGCCCTAGTAAACACATCTGACAAGGATCCAGACCTGGACAAGCCCAGGATGAGGGAGTCAAATTCTCCCAGTGTCATCAACTGGTAATGTTCAGATGGGCTCTGTGCACACCTGCATGACAGCTCCAGGCTTAGTCTGAACCACTACAGCAGCCTGGCAGAAGGAGACCAGAAAGAGAAGCATGAATATGGTTGTATTTCTTCTGCTAACTAACTTCTGCCCTCGTGAGCAAAACACTCCATAATTTTGGCCCTGTTTTTCTCATTCCTTATCTGATTAGACAGAAAGCTCTTCAGGGTAATTAATACTTGTACAGCTCATGTCATGACCAGAGCACCCTAACAAGGGCTATTCAGCACTGCTGAATTACAAATTATGTTGAGTGCCTCCTACTAGTGTCCACTCACCAGCTCTTGGCTGCACTGATGAGTAAATAGTCTCCAACACCAACCCTTTCTGATTAAAAAACTCCAGAACCATCAAGGCTGGAGTTGTGCCAAGGTGGGGGTGGCAGAGACAGCTCTTCCTGCTGCCTCCAGTGACACCCTGTGCTACAGGAGACCCAACCTGCTGACAGACGAGCCTGAACCCTGCCTCAGCCAGCAGGAAGGCACTCAAGTGTGAAGCATTTCTTTTATCTTTCTAACCCCAGGGACCTCAAAGGCCAACCATCACTTACAATGGCTGTTGCTTCTGTTCTGCCAGGTTATTATATTGCCAACAGCAAGAGCTCCAGCACCACAGAGAGTTCATTTTGCAGTGAGCTTCATTCTGTTGTGTTTCTTTTGTTTGGTTTGGTTTGAGGTTTTTTTGGGGGGTGCATTCTGCATTGCATCAGTTTGCTTTGATTCTGCCACAAAGAAAGAGAAGTCATCTTACCTGATGTGTCTGTCTGTCACTGCTGGTGGACTGAGTCCCCAAGGGTGATGTGCAAGATGACAAGCAGGTAGCCAGCCCAACCCAGCACTCTAAAAATCATGGAGCAGTAGGTGTAGTGGTACTGGAGATGTTCACTGCAGTACTAAGTAAGGACGGCTGCCCTGCATCTGACAAGGGTCCTGTCTGCCCCATTTGCTCTTTGGTGGTGACTAGGAATGCATGCAGAATGCACAATAAATTCTGTGAATCACAGAATTTCAGGGGCTGGAAGGGACCTCGAAAGCTCATCCAGTCCAACCCCCCTGCCAGAGCAGGGTCACCTACACCAGGTCACACAGGAACACATCCAGGGAGTTTTGAATATCTCCAGAGCAGGAGACTCCACAACCTCCCTGGGCAGCCTGTTCCAGTCTTCTGTCACCCTCACAGGGAAAACATTTGTCCTCATATTTACATGGAACTTCCTATGCCTCAACTTCCACCATTGCCCCTTGTCATTGGGCATCAGCCAGCAGAGCCTGGCTCCATCCTCTCACGACTCACCCTGCACATCTTCATAAACAGGAATGAGGTCACTTCTCAGTCTCCTCTAAACTAAAGAGCCCTCAGCTCCGTGTCTCTCTTTGTACAGAAGATGTTCCACTCCCTGAATCATCCTGGTGGTATTTCTCAGTCCAACACTGGCTCAGCCTCTGCTGTGGCCGAATCTGGTTTGATTTAGTTTGTGTTCAGGCCAATAACAATTTCTTGGTCTGATTAGGAAATTATTTCAGTGATGTTAATGTTACTATACCAGCTTGGTCAAACATGCTGAAAGACAACCTTCCTGTGATCATTATGTTAAAAGCTAGCACTTTGGGCAGTCAATAGTCAATGAAAGACATTTCAACCACCTCACACACAAAGTCATTTCAGACATGCTGGAGGGAAGGGATGCCACCCAGAGGGACCTTGACAGGCTGGAGAGGTGAGCCCAAGCCAGTCTAATGAGGTTCAACAAAACCAAGTGCAAGGTCCTGCATCTGGGTTGGGACAATCCATACAGGCTGGGCAGGGTCTGGCTTGAGAGCAGCCCTGAAGAAAAGGACTTGGGGGTGCTGGGGGATGAGAAGCTCAACATGAGCCACCAGTGTGCACTTGCAGCCCAGTGAGCCAACCAGATCCTGGGCTGCATCAAGAAAAGTGTGGCCGGCAGGGCGAGGGAGGTGATGCTCCCCCTCTACTCCACTCTGGTGAGACCCCACCTGGAGCACTGTGTCCAGCCCTGGAGCCCCTGTTACAAGAAGGATATGAAGCTGAGCGATAAAAACTAGCTATGTTTTTTGCCCTTTTTAAAATGAGCAGGTAGTGTTTTGGGAGGCCACAGAAGAGGAAGACTGAGACAGCACTTTCCACAGGCACAGCTGCCTTTTGCTCTGCTTTGCAATGGGGCATGTTTCTCCAGGGTGAGCGGGGCACATACAGAACAGGTCTGGGGCAGGGCTGGGGATTCTTCAGCAGAACAGTTCCCTACTGAAGGAGTCAGTTGCTATGGAAACTCTGTGTGCTTTGAAGGTCCCATACAGAAAGGATTCAGATTCTAGATACCAAGTTTGCATTTAGGCAAACAGATGAATTTTGAGGGGAGGAAAACCCCCAAAACATTAGAAGTCCAAACAGGAATGGGAGTTCTAGTAAAACTCACTTTTTACATTTACATGGTTCTGGACACATTTTCAACTACTGACAGGGTCATTCTTGTTACAGCAGCATCTGAGGGCACAGGTATTCACAACAGGTTTGTAAGCCAGGAACTGAGTTTCTTCACATTCATATTTCAAAAGCAAACAGGGAGCCTGTAACTGGTTTTGCAGACCATAAGGTAGCATTCATCACAAAGCAAGTAAAATATGGACCTAGAATATGTCATGCTTCTTACTTGTGATCCCATGATTTAGGTATTACTGCTTGCAGGACTTCTTGTGGTACAAATTAAAAGGAACATGGTATAAAGAAACACAAGAGAAAGAGTAGAAAGAAAAGCTTTGGCATGTACCTAACTGATCTGCCAGATGTTTCCCTTTCTCCACAGGAACAATCCTTTCATCCTCCATGTCACATTTGTTTCCAACCAGGATCACTTGGGCATTGTCCCAGGAGTAAGTCTTGATTTGTGTGGCCCTACAGCAGGTCAGAAAATGATTATTAGCTTCCATCAGCCATGGCACAACACAATCATGTATCACTTGTGAAAACAAGCACCACTGGTAACAGCATCAGCATCTCTAAAGAGTGTGATGGCCTGCAGACAAATTACAGAACCACAGAATGTTAGGGGCTGGAAGGGACCTCTAAAGATCATCCAGTCCAACCCCCCTGCCAGAGCAGCATCACCCAGGGCAGGTCACACAGGAACACATCCAGGCAGGTTTTGAATATCTCCAGAGAGGGAGACTCCACAACCCCCCTGGGCAGCCTGTTCCAGTCTTCTGTCACCCTCACAGGGAAAAAGTTTTCCTCCTGTTTCCATGGAACTTCCTCTGCCTCAGCTTCCACCCTTGCCCCTTGTGCTGTCATTGGGCATCACCCAGCAGAGCCTGGCTCCAGCCTCTTGGCACTTACCCTTTACAAACATGAAGGAGGTCACCCCTCAGTCTCCTCCTGTCCAAGCTAAAGAGCCCTAGCTCCCTCGGTGTCTCCTCTCCTTGGTCTCTGACCAGGCTGACACACAAAGCAAGAATGCAGACTGGGATGTATAGCACTGCTCTAGTTTACTACTCCTTAACTCTGTGTTACAATTAAGCTTTTCTGTTAAGGCTTTGCAAGTGTTCTAAAGATGATGAGACCTGGACAAAAAAAATGAGTAATTTTTGAAGTCTAAGGACAGAAAAGCATTTTTCTCAGGCTTATTCTCCTTCAACTGCTGTCTGCCCAATAACCAATCACACCTCTTAAGGATATTGTCCCTGCAGAGAACGCCATACAAGAGATACACACATCATGCTAGGTTTACAACTTCTTGTAAACCACAGCACAACAACAATTCAGAGCAAACAAAAGAGATGCTCATTTGCTGCAGCACATTTGCTGTGCTGTTTCAGTAACACCACAAAAAAATCCCTGTGTTTTGAGAGTCAAGCAGATGGAAGCATCAAGTCATCTTTTCCTGGAACAGGAAAAGGGGTTCACAGAGATTGAAAACTGCATAGAAATGTGGAAACAATTGCTGGAGAGAAGGAGAAATTCACCAGATTGAGAAGATGTGGGATGAAGGTAAGGCTCTGTGAGCTAATATTTGAACCCAGCCAGATTAAGAGATACCTGAAGCAGGAAGCAGCAGCTGCGAGGACAGACGGCGTGCCTCAGACAAATGCTAACTCCAGTGACAGAGGGATCAAGTACAGGAAGGCTTAAGCAAGAGAACTGGGATGAACTTGCAGTCTCTAAAGCCTTCTGTGGCTCATGTGCTGGATGGAACTGCAATGGAGCTACCTGTGGATCTCAGGAGCCTGACTTTACATTTAGCCTCTTTCTATTTTTTCTTTGACAAAACCATAGATTATGTTTTTTTTCCTGTTTATGCTGAGGAGCCAGTATCAGATGAGAATAGAATAGAATAAACCAGGTTGGAAGAGACTTTCAAGATCATCGCATCCAACCCATCAACCAATCCAACACCACCTAAACAACTAACCCATGGCACCAAGCACCCTATCAAGTCTCCTCCTGAACACCTCCAGTGATGGTGACTCCACCACCTCCTCAGGCAGCCCATTCCAATGGGCAATCACTCCCTCTGTGTAGAACTTCTTCCTAACCTCCAGCCTAAACCTCCCCTGGCACAGCCTGAGACTGTGTCCTCTTGTTCTGGTGCTGGTTGCCTGGGAGAAGAGACCAACCTCTGCCTGACTACAACCTCCCTTAAGGTAGTTGTAGAGAGCAGTAAGGTCACCCCTGAGTCTCCTCTTCTCCAGGCTAAGCAGCCCCAGCTCCTTCAGCCTCTCCTCACAGGGCTGTGTTCCAAACCCCTCATCAGCTTTGTTGCCCTTTTCTGGACACGCTCCAGCAAGTCAACCTCCTTCCTAAACTGAGGGGCCCAGAACTGGACACAGTACTCAAGGTGTGGCCTAACCAGTGCAGTGTACAGGGGCACAATGACCTCCCTGCTCCTGCTGGCCACACTGTTCCTGATGTAGGCCAGGATGCCATTGGCCCTCTTGGCTGCCTGGGCACACTGCAGGCTCATGTTCAGCCTACCATCAACCAGCACCCCCAGGTCCCTCTCTGCCTGGCCGCTCTCCAGCCACTCTGACCCCAGCCTGTAGCACTGCATGGGGTTGTTGTGGTCAGTGTGCTGAACCCAGCACTTGGATGTGTTCAATCTCATGCTGTTGGATTCTGCCCACCTGTCCAGCCTGTACTTTCCCATCACCCTTGGTGAGGTGTCCCAGAGCCAGCAGCAGAACAGTATTAACTTGGCAGCATTAATTTTCATCAATTTTTTTCAGACAGGCCCAATCTATTTTACCTTCACCAACCCAGTTCTATCTTCTAAGGCTCCCTCCTTCCCAAAGGTAATTAGGCTGCTCTGCCAGAAGCAACACATTCCCTAACTACTCCATTCCTCCTCCAGTCCCTAACTCATCCTCCCACACTTTGTCCCTACTCACCACCCTTCCACACAGGACACTGCAGTTCCAGACAAATCTGCCATTTCCCAGGAGAGCCAAGACAGCCCTCAGATTTTCACTTCTGTTTCATCTGCTTGAGCTCCCTTCACAAGCACTTGGGTCCTTCTCTTTTGAATGAACAGCAGCCTCCAGCTCTGATCTAATGAAGAAAATTCTTAGTTAGTGGGAGTAGCCTGCTTGCTTTTTCCAGGGAAAGCAGCCAGTCACATTACTCCACAGCTCTCTGTGACAAAGGAGTCACTTTGCTGTGTCGCTTGCCTTTAAGCAGCAGTTTGTTTGGATTGCTCTGGAAAACAGACAGCGAAATGAAGCCCACGGCATAAGCCCCGACCCACACGGCAACACACATAAACAACCATGGACTTTGTGCATGCAGTGAGCCTTTTGACTCATCTCAGTGTCCTCCTGGACAGGCACTCCTCCAGTCCCAGCTTTGGCTCCTCCACTTGATCCCTTCGGAGTGCAAGCCCTGTGAGAGCTCATAGAGTCTCAAGGAGTTTATGTGGTCCTTTGGGTTTCTCAAAGTCATCCCAGAAACGGACCAAAACCCAGGAAGGCTCAATCTCCCTTGGCTCCCTCCATAAACAATAGAGAGAAACAAAGCCTTTCCAGCTTCAATTTCAAACACCCTTTAACCAGGCTTTCCTTCTAACCTACCAGGCCTCTCTCAGGACTAATTTCAGCCCCTGAAGGGTCATGCAGGGACACACTGCCAAATCTTAGCTGTTTAAACAGAATTACTTAACAAATGAGAAAGATGAAATGAGCATGATGAAGGATCTGCCCACAGAAACCCATCCTTCTCAAGAAGGATATGGACATGCTGGAACATGTCCAGAGAAGGGCCATGAGGATGATCAGAGGGCTGGAGCTCCTCTCCTGTGAGGGCAGACTGAGAGTTGGGGTTATTCAGTCTGGAGAGGACAAGACTCTGAGGAGACCTTATTGTGGCCTTCCAGTATCTGAAGGGAGCTACAAGGAAGCTGGGGAGGAATCAGATAGTAATAGGACTGGGGAGAAATGGAGCAAAACTAGAAGTGGGGAGATTCAGATTGGATGTTAGGACGAAGCTCTTCCCCATGAGGGTGGTGAGACACTGGCACAGGTTGCCCAGGGAGGTGGTGGAAGCCTCATCCCTGGAGGGTTTTAAGGCCAGGCTGGATGTGGCTGTGAGCAACCTGATAAAGTGAGGTGTCCCTGCCCATGGCAGGGGGGTTGGAACTAGAGCACAGTATCACAGTATAACTAAGGTTGGAAGAGACCCCAAGGATCATCAAGTCCAACCTGTCCCAACAGACCTCCTTGAGATGATCCTTGAGGTCCCTTTCAGCCCTAACAATTCTGTGATTTCACACAAGTTAGAGAAAATTCTCTCTCACAAACACTAACACTTAGATCAGGAATTGAATAAAAACCCACCAACCCACCAACCTTATGAAGAAGAATGGCTAAAAGAAGCCCTGAGCCTCACAGGATGGGGGAGGGGGGGAAAGAAAAAAGGAGAAAAGGCAAGACACTGATGCTTCTGGAAAGGCAGGTAGTTACATAAATGAACAGGCTTGTGCAGAAATGGAGGTGTCTCAACAGCTCTCAGCAGTCCAGCACACAGACTCAGAAAAGCAGACCTCTGAGCCACAACAACAATGCTGTGCTTTATTTGAGCTCAGCTCCCCAAATTAACAATAAGGATGGGTTTGTGTCTCACGCTTGGAAGGAAAACAGTCTCGGGTTCACCGTTACATGGATGTGTCAGCAGCCTAATTTGGAGACCAGTCTGAGAGATAAAGGAAGCTGATGATTTGTGAACCCAGCTGTCTCTTAAATCTATGTTAAATTTAACCTATTTCTTCTTCCCTTCTATGAAATTACCCAGACTGGCCAAAGCAGAGTTGCCATGTTATTTTCTTTTTACTTTACAGTTATCAAATGCTGAGCAGATTCTAGTCTCAGCTTTGTGTCCAATGAGGTATGAACCACTGATTTATCTACCTGCAGAACTGCCAAGCCAATGTCAAATATTAACTGTCACAGGAGCCTGTCAAAAAAAAACCAAAACCCAAACCTAGACACTGAGCTGAAAGCTGTGGAAGCTCATTTAACCCTTTCACTTACCCTGCAGGAAACACAGCTGCTTCTTCAAACAAAAGAATCAGTTACTTTCAAATATCCAGTAAAATCCAACTTTGCTTTTACCAATTGATGCTTTTTCTTCTAAGAGAACCTGACTGCACTCTTGCCACACTGCAGCAAGGAAAAATTACTCAGGCTTGCTCTCTTAAGGCATCTCATACAATCTTCTGTACCTTTCCCAGTGAAGGAACAAGAGAACATGTCCAGGATATTCCCAAATGCATTCTAATTCTGTATCTTACTCTTTCTCAGCTGCTTTAAGATGATTGCCATCAATCAGGGTGATTCACATGAAGGAAGGAAAGGCTGTACCTAACATTCATAAGCTACCCTGAAAGCTTGTCTGAATGCAGCCAGCAGCCATGGCCAAGAGAAAGAGCCCTTACTGGGGTTAAGAGAAGTCTTTCTGGAGGGACACAAGCCTGTTTTTAGAACATCCATCTGTAAGAAGGGTGCAGTAAAAAGATCACCCAAGGAAAGAATTACAGAGCCGACTGGCAGAGACAACCCTATGCAGTGCTAGAGGCTGGGGACACAATGGCTGGAGAGCACCCAGGCAGAAAGGGACCTGGGGGTACTGGTTGACAGCAGCTGAACAGGAGCCAGCAGTGTGCCCAGGTGGCCAAGAAGGCCAATGGCATCCTGGCCTGGATCAGGAAGAGTGGGGCCAGCAGGAGCAGGGAGGTCATTCTGCCCTGTAGTCAGCACTGGTTAGGCCACACCTTGAGTCCTGTGTCCAGTTCTGGGCTCCTCAGTTTAAGAAAGATGTTGAGATACTGGAATGTGTCCAGAAAAGGACAACAAGGCTGAGAGGGGTTTGGAGCACAGCCCTGAGAGGAGAGGCTGAGGGAGCTAGGGGTGTTTAGCCTGGAGAAAAGGAGGCTCAGGGAAGATCCTACTGCTCTCTACAACTACCTGAAGGGTGGTTGTAGCCAGGAGGGGGTCAGTCTCTTCTCCCAGGAAACGGTGACAGAAGGAGAGGACACAGTCTCAAGTTGTGCCAGGGGAGGTTTGGGCTGGAAGTGAGGAAGAAATTCTTTCCAGAGAGAGAGATTGGCCATTGGAATGGGCTGCCCAGGGAGGTGGTGGAGTCACCACCACTGGAAGTGTTTAAAACAAGACTGGATGAGGCACTTGGTGCCATGGTTTAGTTGATTAGATGGTGCTGGGTGAGAGGTTGGAATTGATGATCTCAAAGGTCTTTTCCAAGCAGGTTAATTCTGTATTCTGTATTCTCCACTCCACTGTTATCCTAAAGGTCTTCTCCAATCCAAACCATTCTGTGATTAGAATGAAAGGGAAAACAAGAAAACTCAGGCAGAATGTGCTGCCCTGGCTTGGTATTGCCATGGGAAACAGGCTGAAAATCTTGTAATAAAGATTAAAAAGAACACAAGTTACCATGGCACCATTGTTCCTGCCAGCTTCATGTTTTCAACACAAAACAGAATGCTTTTAAGGCAACAGACACAGAGCTGTACTTCCTCCACTGGCAACTCATTCATCCTTTCCTCTGGGAAGCTGCAGCAACCAGCAGAGCGTTTTTTGGACTGGTTCTCTGGTCACAGGAGCCACCAGTTTGTTATTCATAATTGATTACACTTTGAAAGCAAAACAATTTGTGGAAGCACTTGGCCAAAGTAACTTCAGACCAAGTGTCCAAAGCACATTCTGCTCTTGGGCTTGCTGCAGTAGAAGCTGCAGCTTCCCAGGTTTGTCTGATCTCAGCTGAGAGCAGCAGCTGATCCAGGCTTGATTCACTTGCTGTCAGCTCCAAAGCATGCTCTGTCACCTGGGATGGACAGCACCAGAGAGGCAGCTTAGAGGAGAAGAGAGAGTGTGGCAGGCAGTGTGAGCGCAAGGGAGAACAGAGCTCATTGCCAGCACCTTCTAGGATTCTGCTGAGCTGGGGTGAGGACTCTGCTCTCTCCACTGACCTTTAACTTGCCCTCCCAACTACACCTTCCTGCCTCCATTGATTACTTCACAGAATCACAGCAACATTCAGATTGGAAAAGACCCTCAGGATCACAAAGTCAAATCCACAACCCTGCTCTACAAGGTTCACCCCTAAACCACCACTGGAAGTGTTTAAAATAAGACTGGGTGAGGCACTTAGTGCCATGGTCTAGTTGATTAGATGGTGCTGGGTGATGGATTGGACTTGATGATCTTGAAGCTCTTTTCCAACCTGGTTAGTTCTGTATTCTCATTTCCCTCGTGGCCAGGCAAGGCCAGGTCAGGAGGCTGTTGCAACAGTCACATGCCAGTGAGCCAGAGAGAAGTCAGCTGCACTTTACACAGTGGGAGGCAGTTTTAGATGATGGTGGAGCTTCATGGCCTGGGGAATAATGAGGCCAGAGAGCACAACCTGCTGTGGCAATTCCTCAGCTAGAGGAAGGATGCTGGAGATTGTACAGAAGGGAGCTGACTTTGCACAGGGCTACGTTCCCATAACTCCAGGTAATTATGAAGGGAAATTTTGAGGTCTATGCACACCTCTATGAGACCAACAGAAGAACTTGTCATGGACAAGAGCTTACTTGGAGTGCTAGATCTCTGCTTTTGGCTTGTTTCCTCTAGGGAACTCTGCAGGAAGAGATGGTGCAGGAGGAAGCAGTGAGGTGGGCTGAGATTCACATTGGCAGCCTGCTTACAGAGCATCTTTAAACATCTGAGTCACTAAACACATTAGAGAGGGGGCCAGCAAGAAGGAACAAGACTTGGCAAGACTTAGACTGTCCTCCTGTAGAAGACACAGATGACCACTGCACACAGCTTGACCCATTCCAAGGTTTTGTGAATGGGTACAACTCTTGGATCCAGGAATTATGTTCGTGTGGGAAATTCTTGCCAGACAATAACAGAATGGAAAGCAGCCAAAAGGGCATCACTTCATAATTAATTTGCTGATGATTTCCTTGAGGTATCCTCGAGACATAAAGCTTGAGTCTGTCTGCTTTATGAATCCAGTCCCATGATCATGTGGCAGATGCCTTACTCATCTTTTTATGCCAGAGAAACTCTCAAACTCCATCCACACATGGCATTTTAGAAGTAGCAGGGAAGGTGAACAAGCTTCTTACTGGATTTAATTCACATTACCTGAGTACTGCTGCTTTACTCTCAAAGTCTAAGAGGCCAAGCTCGGCTACTGTTCTACATCACTGCATTTAAAACAAACTATTCAGCCATACACAGCTGGTGTAGCTGGACACTGAAGAATGCATGGCTAGCCAGCTAGGACAACAGAACACTTGAAAGAAAGGATGTGTGGGATTGATGGTGGTAATGTCTCGCAGGCTGCAGGATGTAAGATGACCTGGGATGGGCTCTGCTATCAGTTTTTGCATATATTCTAGGCAGATGCTGCATTTCATTTCAGTGAGGGTTGAAGTAAGCACTTAGGACTAGTGTGGTTTATTGCAGCCTCACCTAAACCTCTGCAAGCAGAGAGGCACCTCATGTGTCAGGCTGCACTCCTTCCTTGCACGGTAAAAAGCAGCTTGCAGCTTGGCCATTTCCTGGGAATCTAGGAGCAACACTACTGAGGGTAGCAGCTTCATTCATGGAGAAGAAGAGGTGGTTCAGGCATTTGTTCTCCCAACTCATATCACATATCCCAAACATTCTGAGCCCACTCACTCCTCATGGGCACAACAGGCAGAGCAGGAAGGCTTGTCCCATCCACATGTGATGGATGAAACAAGGCAGGACTGAGCAGCAGAGGCCTTCCCAAGTGCTGCCACTCCATCCTTTCACCAGCACTGCACAGAAGCACTTCAGCACTGCTAGGGCTCTGTTTGTACCATTAGGCATGCTGTTGCTGTCTTGCACTTGACTCACATAGACAAAAACTCTGAGCTAGAGAAGCTCAATCGACAGACACCTTAACTTTCCACGGAAAACAGTCCCTGACTGAAGACCAGATCCAGTGTAATGTTGTGGGGCCTTTTTTAAAGCGTATCACCCACCATGATGAAAAACCAAACCAAGACAAACCAAGCCAAACCATACTAAACCAAACCAAGGCAAACGAAACCAAGCCAAGCCAAACTAAACCAATCCAAACCAATCAATTCTACGTACTTGCTGTGCTGGCACCTGTCAGAAGCTGCCACAGCAGCACCAGACAAACGTCCTTCCCCGCGGAAGGTTAGGCAGCAATCCTGCAGCCGCCTGTTCGCGGCGCCGCCACTAGAGGGCTCTGCTGGCCCAGCGATGCTGCTCAGCCGCAGCTCCATCGCCTCTCCCGCGGGCCGGCCGCACCTGCCGCGCTGCACGGCCCCGGCCTGGCACGGTAGCACCGACGGCTGGAAAGATTCCTGGCACAGAGAGTACAGACCAACCGCGATGAGTCACCTCTGTCCTTTGGCTGACAAGGTGCTCTTAGCAGAAATACTCATGAAGCCCCTGTAGCACAGGGAGATGTGAAGACACAGAATGTTCTGGGTTGGAAGGGACCTTTAAAGGTCATCGAGTCCAACTCCCACAGATACACAAATCTGACCTTTCCTAATTCTTGCACCCTGGCACCACTGCCTTTGATGCTAGAACATCTCCAATACTAAGCTTCAGGTTGAACTTCACCTGCTTAAACTTTAAAACAGCAGCTGCTCCCAGTGGCAGCTCAGACATTGAGATTTGGGGTTTTTTGGTTAAGGCTGCTAAGTAACACTGATTGAAGAGGAGCCAACAGACAGATGAATTGATCATATTATGCTTTGTTTTATCAAAGAATCAAGCTGAAAACGTTTCTAGTTTAGTGAAAGATATGGCCCTAGTTCAGATGCCTGGTGTGCAGATACCTGCAGAAACAGCTTCACCTGAGCTTGGGGAGGGTGTGCTGCACTGAGGAGCCTTTTGGCAAAGCCTCTGGGTCTTTGTTTCCAGCAAAGAAAAGATATATTCCTCTATCAGGTGCTGAAGGACAGCTCAAGGCAAGTGTTGCAATTCACCTCCTGCAGCATGGTGTGATGATGGTGGAGATGGGGTGAAAGTGGAGACTACACCTTTAGGTGTGATGACCATGACCAACTGCTTCAGTGGACAGCAAGAACAAACAGTGAGCAGCCTTGGATGAAGGCCAAATTACCAGAAACAGCAAACCAGGTTGCTGTGGCTTTGGAGTCACAGCCTAGGTTAGAGGGTACATAATAATGTTCAACAAAAAGCCAGACTGAGCTGGATGCTAAGAGCCAGTTCCATGGCCAGCACATGTCACATGCTTTCAGGAGGTCACTGAGATCATAGCAAATCAATCTGTCAGGCTTGGGAGACTACATTAACCATTGCACTGCCTTGCTTTGCACGCTGACAATCCCTATCTTCAGGACACGGCACCAGCGTGAGGAGAAATGACTGCAAGACATCTGAGGGCAGGGAGAGGGGTACCACTGCTGAGGATAAACACAGCCTTCCCCCAGCCTCATAGAGCCCTGCTTTTCTTGCACAAGTCTGGCACCCCTTTGGGAGGATGCCATGCCAGAACGTGAGCTCCAGCCACAGGGTCCAGCCCTCTGTGTATCTGTGCTGTGCCTGCAGTCACTGCCTCACTGCAGCACCTCAGATGTCTCCACCTCAGGCATTGTGCTGGATCCACTGATGGGGCTGCAGGCACTGTCCTTGGCCACAGCAAGGACCTGGCTCTGGCTCTTCTGGGAGGCCAACTGCTCTTCCCACTCTGCACACTTGTCTGGAAGGCAGAAGAGCAGGAAGCAGGTCTGGGCCACAGTTCCACTTCCAAAAGCAGACCACAGTGTGGGGTGAGATAGGACGTTTCTTCCTATGGCATGAACTACAAGGGGAGCCTCCAGGTGGGAAAGGGCAAGTCCTTTATCCTCATCCCACCACTCCACCCTGAGCACTGCCTTACAAAGTTGTTCAGACGTTTTCTGTAGTCAGTGGTAGCAGACAGGCCCCTTCTAAAGGACGTGTTTGCCTTCTGTCTAGACCTTGAACTTCCTCCTCCTATTACAACTACAACTCATTTAAATGCCACAAGTTTTAAACAGGTGAAGTTAGATGTTTAATTATCTCAGTTCGGGGAAGCTGAATGCTGTTCCATGTCTCTACACTTGAAGGCTCCAAAACAACAACAAAACCTCACAAAACCACCACCACCAAAAGAATAATTAAAAAATAACCCCCAAGCTTTTAAGGCACTTTGGAAACATTTAGCCTGATGAGATTTTTTTTAATGAAACTTGACTCAAACCACCACTGTTAAACTGGATTGTTTTAGCAGCATAGACAGAGACCTTGTAAGCCCAAATACCACATTAAAGGATTGATTTCTTTACAAGAATGAGACATTTTAAGAGCAACAACTGCTCTGGTATGCCACTATATCTGAATAGGACAGTTGTCATTAAAGTGAAGCTGTAAAACTTTTTCTAAGGAGAGTTTAAAACAACAAATTATTTCTCCAAAAGATTAGATGAAGAGGACAGAATCTGACAATGCAAAGCACTGTGGAGAGTGGGATGTTCACAGAATATCTCCAGAATCATAGAATGGTCCAGGCTGGAAGGGACCTCCAAAGGTCATCCAGTCTGACCTCCCTGCAGTCAGCAGGGACATCCCCAGCTAGATCAGGTTGCCCAGGGTCTCGTTGAGCCTCACCTTGAATATCTCCAGGGATGTGGCCTCAACCACCTCCCTGGGCAACCTGCCCCAGGGTTCCACCACTCTCATAGCAAAAAGCCTCTTCCTAATATCCAGTGTAAATCTGCCCTTCTACAGCTTAAAGCCATTGTCCCTCAACCGGTCACTGCAGGCCTTTGCAAACAGTCTCTCTCCATCCTTCTTGTAGGCCCCTGCAGGTACTGGAAAGTTGCTATTAGGGTTCCACAGGGTACTCCACAGCCAGCTCTAAGGAGAGAACTGGCAAAGTCCCCCCAGCTGAAGGCAGCAATAAGAACATTTCCTACCAGTCCTGCACTGCGTTGAAGGAGTCTTCACTGGTGATGTCGTACATCAGGACGAAGCCCATTGCTCCTCGGTAGTAGGCTGTAGTGATGGTCCTGTACCTCTCCTGTCCAGCTGTGTCCTGCAACAGAAAGGAATGCCTGGGTTTGAAGACTTCAGTTCTCAGAAGCAGGTCACAGGATCACAGGATGCCAGGGGTTGGAAGGGACCACTGGATATCATTGAGTCCAACCCCGCTGCCAGAGCAGGACCAGAGAATCCAGCACAGGTTGCACAGGAATGCATCCAGATGGGGCTGTGAAGTCTCCAGAGAAGGAGACTCCACAATCTCTCTGGGCAGCCTGTCCCAGTGCTCTGGGACCCTTACAGTAAAGAAGTCCCTCATGTTGAGGAGAAACCTCCTGTGCTGTAGTTTCCATCCACTGCCCCTTGTCCTATCACAGGGCGCAAGTGAGCAGAGCCTGTCCCTTCCTTCCTGACACCCAGCCCTCAGATATTTATTAAATCCCCTCTCAGTCTTCTCTTCTCCAGACTAAAAAGACCAGATCTCTCAGCCTCTCCTCATCAGGCAGTACTCCAGTACTTTCAGCATCCTTGTAGCCCTCCCTTAGACCCTCTCGAGTAGATCCCTCTTCCTCTTGAACTGGGGAGCCCAGAACTGGATGCAGTATTCTTGATGGGGCCTCACTAGGGCAGAGTAGAGGGGGAGGAGAACCTCCCTGGATCTGCTGGACACTCCTCTTACTGCACCCCACCTTGGCCACAAGGGCACATTGCTGTCCTATGCAGAACTTGTCACCCAGGATTCCCAGGTCCTTCTCCACAGGGCTGCTCTCCAGCAGATCACCTCCTAACCTGTACTGCTGCAATTTATTCTTCCTTCCCAGGTGCAGGACTCTGCACTCAGCCTTGGTGAACCTCATTAGGTTCCTCTCTGCCCAGCTCAAAGTCTGTCCAAGTCTCACTGAATGGCTGCACAGCCGTCAGGTGTCTCAGCCAAGCATTCCAGTTTGGTACCATCAGCAAACTTGCCGAGCAGACTCTGTCTGTCCCATCATTGATGTCATTGGTGAGGATGTTGAACAGGACTGGACCCAGCTCTGATCCCTGGGGGACTCCACTAGTCACAGCTCTCCAGCTGGACTTGGCACCACTGACCACCACTCTTTGGACTCTGTTTTGTAACCAGTTCCTAATCCCTCTCACTCTCTGTTACTCTGTCCCACACTTCCTGAGCTTGCTCAAGGATGTTATGGGAGACACTGTCAAAAGCCCTGCTAAGGTCAAGGTAGACTACACCCTTTGGTCTCCCTGCATCTACCCATTCAGTTAGGACATTACAGAAGGCTATCAGATTAGTCAAGCATGACTTCCCCTTGGTAAATCCCTGCTGACTGCTCTTGATCATCCTGTTCCCTTCCAAGTGCCTAGAGATGACCTCCAGAATGAGGTCCTACATCTAAACTAAGGCAAACAGGCTTTTTTGTAATACACTATAAAATTCTCATTTGCTCCCAACTGACATAAACTCTACTTGCATTTTGGCATTGATTGGGCTTTTGCATCAACTGTGACTTGTTCAATGCAGTTTGACACATGTGCTGTTACAAAAATACCAAAGATGTCAACCCTTTAATTGTTCTTCTCTGCCTCAGCCTCAGTGCAATAATGAAATGTTAGCAGAGTTCACTGGAAGCTGGCACTTCAAAGCAGAGGCAACAGAAAGCAGTGCAGGGCTACCAGGCAAAAGGCATTACACATTGCAGTTTCATGTCACAGTCAGGAAAACGACCTTGAAATAGATGCTGCAGGTGACTCCACTCTTACCCTGAGCTTAAAGACAACAGTTAACCATTTGATGCAATGGCAGTTGTTCTGCAAGCTGAGTTTATTGCAGAATATCCCAGCTGTGATGCCTGAGGTGCACACACTCATTTGGGATTTGCTAATTCTTTTTCTGCTTGTTCAGCCTAATTATTTTTCTTTCACCTCCAGAGTGCTAACCCCCAGCTGTCATTTCTGTGTTCAGCCTGGCAGCACAAAGGTGAAACTCTGGCATATACAAGAGAAGGATTTTGAAAGACTTGTGACAGCTAGAAAACAAGTCAGCTTCAACAGCATTTATGCTTCCCCTTTTTGCATGTCTGCTCTCGCACCCAGCAATACTTCTACATTAAACCAGCAGTCCTGCAGCCAATCCATTCCCTCTGGACTGTCATCTGAACCCAGGAGAGAAGTCATGTGCTTGGTGCATCTTTAATTGGGGAGGTCTCTGTCACTTGAACAAGCACATTTCATCCAGCTTCTGGCAAATGACAACTCTGAAACAGCTGCAGGGAGGCAAAAAGACCTTCTCTCTTTTAAAGCACAGGTCCAGCATGAGGTGTTGACTGCCAGTTACTCTTAGGAGTTAGCAGTTCTGAAACGAATGGTCCTATAGTCCTCCAAACCCCCCCACTTAAGAGAGCATTTAGAATAGAATCATAGAATCAACCAGGTTGGGAAAGACCTCAGAGATCATCAAGTCCAACCTGTCACCTAACACCTCATGACAATTAAACCATGGCTCCAAGCGCCACATCCAATCCCCTTTGAACACCTCCAGGCAGGGGGGACTCCACCACCTCCCTGGGCAGCACATTCCAATGGCCAATCCCTCTTTCTGTGAAGAACTTTCTCCTTACCTCGAGCCTAAACTTCCCCTGGTGCAGCTTCAGACTGTGTCCCCTTGTTCTGCCACTGGTTGCCTGGGAGAAGAGACCAATGCCCACCTGGCTACACCCTCCTTTCAGGTAGTTGTAGACAGTAATAAGGTCTCCCCAGAGCCTCCTCTTCTCCAGGCTAAACAACCCCAGCTCCCTTAGCCTCCCCTCACAGGACTGTGCTCGAGGCCTCTCCCCAGCCTCAATGCCCTTCTCTGGACACATTCAAGCATCTCAATGTCCTTCTTAAATTGAGGGGCCCAGAACTTGACACAGTACTCACAGTACTGCCCCTGGTTTCAAATGTGATTATAAAGTTTCTCTTCTCCAGAGGGGCAAAAAAAAAAATGACTTCTCAACCCTACAGCTGTTTGCAAGAGTGAAATAAATCCATGTAGAGCACTCTTTCCAGAGTACAGACCCAGCTTCTGATCAGAAACAGCACATCACCACAACCCCAGAAAAAAACCCATAAGGTGCAGTGGGTGGAAAACTGCTCAGCTTTAAAATCCTCCTGTCCATCATTGCCATGCAAGCAGCCCTGTTATTGCTGCTTGCATGAGACAGTCTTGGCCCTTCCAGAACACATGCTAGCCAGTCTGTCAGAGGGGACAACATCAATGACCCCCTGTTATTCTGCACCAAAATCTCACAGGGGCTCTCTGTAGGAGGACAGATCTGGAAAATAAGCTCCCTACAGCTTTCTTAAAAGGTTCTGCCTATTGCACTACCATGAGACTACCCACAGCTGTAACACACTGCCAGTTTCCTAGGACAGAGATTATGCAGCAGGAATCTTGCTGTTGCTGCACCAATCCCAAGGAAAAAGAAGGGGTTGGATAGGTTGGAACTAGATGATCGCTGAGGTCCCTTCCAACACTGACAATTCTACAATTCTATGATTTTTCCTTGATATTCCTGCATTTATTTCAAGGCAGGGTAGTCCATTGGCTGATCAGAGTAGGCACTGCACACTGACTGAGAAACAGTCCTCCTGTTCTCTCCTGACAAAAAGGAGCGGAATGAGCTGGACCACACCAAGTGGGCAGAGCAACCATTTCTTCTCCTAGCACTGATAAATGCATCACAGAGCACTCTGGTATTCACTGACACCACAGCCCTGCTCAGCTGCTGAACACACTGCAGCCTACCTGCATTTCTCCAGGTGGGGAAGGTCTCAGCAGCAATGGATTCTTCTCTTTAGTTAGAGCACTGTGAGAGTTGCTTCATTTTAACCTGATTTCACATGGACAGGAGGCTTATCAAATCATCAGCCTCCACAGGTGTGTGTGCTCATGGTAACTCTTCTGACTTAGGGTCAGGTTGGACTGAGGGGAAACAACCCCCCCCAAAGCTGCATTCCTACAAGTGTCACCGATACGGTCAGTAATGTGAAAAGAGACAGACCTGAAGCATACTTTAGCTGGGGAAGGGGAAAAAAGCTTAAGTGCAATGCTTATCTCTTTCCAGCATCCAAGAAACCCAAGCAGAGAGACTTACTTCATGCCTCATTAGGAGAAAGACCTAAATTAGTAACTTCTCAGATTCTGCAACCAACAAAAGGAAACAAATGTAAAGGAGGCCAGGCCTCTTCCTTGCTCATGCTCTCTGTTACTCTTTCCTATCTGCATTCCCAGCTTCTTTTGTCTCCCAGATCTCACCTCCTATTTTGTGCTCTGCATTTAACTAGGATTCATTTTGGCTTTGGGCATGAGGCTGCTGAGCAGGCAGTAAGCAGCTGCAAGGAACATTGCCTAGCTATACACAGAATGATTTGGAAAGAAACAGAGAATCAACCAGGTTGGAAAAGACCTCAGAGATCATCAAGTCCAACCTAATGCCTAACACCTCATGACAACTAAACCATGGCTCCAAGTGCCACATCCAATCCTTATTTGAACACCTCCAGGGACGGTGACTCCACCACCGCCCTGGGCAGCCCATCCCAATGGCCAATCCCTCTTTCTGTGAAGAACTTTCTCCTAACCTCAAGCCTAAACTTCCCCTGGCACAGCTTGAGACTGTGTCCTCTTATTCTGCCACTGGTTGCCTGGGAGAAGAGACCAACCCCCACTTGGCTACAACCTTCTTTCAGGTAGCTGTAGAGAGCACTAAGGTCTCCCCTGAGCCTCCTCTTCTTCAGGCTAAACAACCCCAGTTCCCTCAGCCTCTCTACGTCTAGAAGCAAGAAGCTGTTAGCTTTGTGGATGCACAGTCAGGCTGCCCTGGATAAAAAGCCTCAAGAGTCTCTCAGGGTGCCTTCCAAACCCTGTCCTCATAGCAGCTTAGTGAGGAACTGGAGTCAGCCCACAGAGTTAGCAACCTGTGCTATCGCCTGAAAGCTCTGAAATTCAGTAGTTCTGGCTTGTTGATCTCAGTATTTTGCCTGCGAACCCCTGTGTGGGGGCGAGCCCTGATTGATTAGTTTGCAAGAGGCAGGGATGTGTCTGCAGGAAACAGAATCCCAAGGGCTGCGTGCCTTTGCTGCTCTCGGTGGACAATGCACTCACCTCATTAGGAAGGTGATTTGCATATTCATCGCCCGGAAGCCTTCTCAGGTTACCACAGGGAGTGTGTGCAGGAAAAGGCACTCTATATTTCATGGTATGTAAAGTTTATTCATAACCTTTCCCTCGTAGCCTGTGCTACGAGGCAGAGATGTGATTCATCTTGATGTGAGTCACTGCTGGATTCCTGGCTCGGTTTTTATGTGCAGGTAAAGAGCATGTCATCTCCCCTTAAAGGGCTTTAGTTGCCTTTCTCCAAATCCATTTGGAGCTTTGTAATATCACCCCGAAGTGATTTTTTTTTTTTCCTCAGGCTATGTTAGCTTCTTAGAGAGCTATAAACTGGCTTAATTTTCTCGGCTCACACCACATATTATGCTACCTTCCAAGTGAACACCCCTCCCCCTCAGATACTTCGGCATAAATAAAACAAAGTGCAAAAATCTAAGCTCAGCTTCTTCGGTGTTTACAGTAGCTGCCTTTGAATTGTTTAAAGCACCACAAACCGTGGGTAATTGGGCATTTCAGGGGGTGATGTGCAGGACGATTATCTAATGAAGGAGAAAGCAACCGTTGCAGATTGCTCCCTCCTCAACCCCCCAAGTTCTTGGCAAGATTTTCAGGTAGACCACAAACTCATTAGAAGGCAAAGTAGCTGAGGCGCAGGCAGGGATCAGCAGAAGCTCTAATTAGCAGTCTAGCCAAATGCCTAGGAAGAGTAGTCTGAGTCTTCAGCATCCTGAAGCCTGCTTAGCCCTCTCCAGTGAAGAATCAGAAAGGTTTGTTGCAACCAGGCACGGCAGGGTCCCTGACAGATATGTTTACAGTAAGGTACTAAGAATTCTGTTCTTCTGCAGCTTACCTATGTGCCTGTCCTTGACAGAAACGATTAGAAACCTCCACCAGACCAGAAGTTGGTAGCGTGCAACAAAAAAATGTTGAGCTTTCGCGTTAATGAGCAATCAAAATTCAGTGCTTATCAGAGAAGACAAAGACCTAAATGCATTAGCATTATGTGCAGGTTGCCCTCTACTTACAAGATCTATCAGCCAAACATTTAAGAAAAGCTGTTTGTGCTGCTGTTGCGAACTTAACTTGGCTGCCAGCAGAAGCAGCGAGGCCCTGTCGCGGGAAATGAATGGATTTGTGGGGTTTAAATCACTCCAAACGCTCATCGCTGCGGGTCTGAAAAACAAGAATCCCTCACTCTGAACCATCCTTCTTCTAGGGAAGAGTTTCCCAGCCACAAGCTCTTTGTTCCAAACAAAATGTCACCGAAGCTTCTCATCCGCGCCAGATTTAATCCCCTCAGTACCGCAGCAGCTTTAGCAGCCTGTGTGACAAACGGAGCGGTAAGCCTTGCGGTTTGTTGAAAGGATTGTGGTTTGAGTTTGCTGCTTGGGTTTGGTGGTGTTTGTTTTGAAAGGAATATTATGTAAGGGTAAGAGTCACCTGTTGCCCAGACTGCTGGTGAATGAGAGGTCTCTCCTTCCCCATGCTGACACCTCTGATATTTTGCTCCTTGATCAGAGTTTGGTCAGCCTTGCAGACAGGATGACGGACTTCAGGGCCCCATGGTTATGGGGGCAGCAAGCTGTTAAATGCCCAAGTGTCAGGGAAGATCTGAATCCCTGCACACACTGCTCAGTTCTTACACTAGTCATCTCAGCTCCTCTTCTCTGCCTGACAGACGATCTGGGTAAGCAGAAATAAATGCATATGCTGAAGGCAGAGAGCTGATTGCTCTGTTGCAGACCAGCCTGGGAATCAGACTAGGGAATGAGGTGCTAGAAAGCAGCCCTGAGGAAAAGGACTTGGGGGTGTTGATGGATGAGAAGCTGGACATGAGCAGGCAGTGTGAGCTTGCAGTCCAGAAGGCAAATGGCAGCCTGGGCTGCATCAAAAGATGTCTTTGCCAGCAGATCCGGAGAGCTGATTCTGACACTTTGCTCTGGTGAGACCTCACCTGGAGTACTGTGTGCAGGTCTGGAGCCCTCAAGATAGGAAGGACATGGACCTGATAGAGAAGGTCCAGAGGAGGGCCACAAAAATGATCAGGGGGTTGGAGCACCTCTGCTATGAGGACAGGCTGAGAGAGATGGGGGTGTTCAGCCTGGAGAAGAAGCTCTAGGGAGACCTAATAGCAGCCTGCCAGTACCTGAGGGGGAGCCTACAGGAAGGCTGCAGAGAGACTGTTTACAAAGGCCTGCAGTGACAGGATGAGGGACAATGGCTTCAAACTAGAGAAGGGCAGATTTAGATTGGATGTTAGGAACAAGTTCTTTACTATGAGGGTGGTGGAACACCGGAGCAGGCTGCCCAGGGAGGTGGTTGAGGCCCCATCCCTGGAAATACTCAAGGTGATGCTCGACAAGGCCCTGGGCAGCCTGATCTAGTTGGGGATGTCCCTGCTGACTGCAGGGAGGTCAGACTGGATGACCTTTGGAGGTCCCTTCCAGCCTGGACCATTCTATGATCCTGTGATTCACCTCTTCATGCCCAAGACTTGTAGCTGGCTGCTCAGAGATGCACTTCCTTACCTTGCTGGACTGTTGCAATGTAGAGGGTTAAATTTCTCCTGACCTCGAGAAGTTCTAGTTGTGTTGGTTAATGTTATTGATGTCTGCTCTGAGGTGGCTGGTGTGCTCCCATCCCACTACTGTTATGTCAGGATATGCATTACAGACTCTGGTGCTGAGACTTCTTTAGCCAACCTCATGAGGTTCAACAAGACCAAGTGCAAGGTCCTGCATCTGGGTCAGGGCAATCCCAAGCACTGATATAGGCTGGGCAGGGACTGGCTTGAGAGCAGCCCTAAAGAAAAGGACTTGGGGGTGCTGGGGGATGAGCCAGCAGTGTGCACTTGCAGCCCAGAAAGCCAACCAGAGCCTGGGCCGCATCAAGAGAAGCTTAGCCAGCAGGGCGAGGGAGGTGACTCTCCCCCTCTGCTCTGGTGAGACCCCACCTGGAGCACTGTGTCCAGTTCTGGAGGCCCTAATACAAGAAGAATCTGGATGTGCTGGAACATGTCCAGAGAAGGGCCATGAGGGCTGGAGCTCCTCTCCTATGAGGACAGACTGAGAGACCTAGGACTATTCCAGAACAAGAGGACACAGTCTCAAGCTGTGCCAGGGGAAGCTTAGGCTCGAGCTGAGGAGTAAGTTCTTCACAGAGAGAGTTGTTAGCTGTTGGAATGTGCTGCCCAGGGAGGTGGTGGAGTCACCATCCCTGGAGGTGTTCAAGAGGGGATTGGACATGGCACTTGGTGCCATAGTTTAGTAGTCATGAGGTCTTGGGTGACAGGTTGGACTTGATGATCCCTGAGGTCTCTTCCAACCTTATTGATTATATGATTCAGTCTGGAGAAGAGAAGGCTCTGAGGAGACCTTACTGTGGCCTTTCAGTATCTGAAGGGGGCTACAAGAAAGCTGGGGAGGGATTTTTAGGGTGTCAGGGAGTGATATGTCTGGAGGGGGGGATGCAGCAAAACAAGAAATGGGTAGATTCAGACTGGATGTTAGGAAGAAGTTTTTCACCATGAGAGTGGTGAGACACTGGAAGAGGTTGCACAGGGAGGTGGTGGAAGCCTCATCCCTGGAGGCTGGATGTGTCTCTGAGCAACCTGATGTAGTGTGAGGTGTCCCTGCCCATGGCAGGGGAGTTGGAACTGAATGATCCTTGAGGTCCCTTCTAACCCTGACAATTCTATGATTCTATGTGTTTGCTCAGTGCAGAAGGGCTCTGCTCTGCAGCTGGAGCTCCTGCAAATTACAGTAATGCACACACACAAACGTTTCCTCTGCAAAAGCACACAAAACTCTGAGTGGAAGCCACAAAGAAATCAGCTAAACAAAAGCCACCTTGACAAAGAGGAAGGGGAAGAGAAACAACCCACCAAGAACCAAAAAAGTGTGCAAAGACAATGGCCTTGGGCAGACAAGTATGTGTCATTAAGAGGAGAATGATGACATTGAGCTTACTGCTCCTTCTGGCAGCTAGAAATAGGAACAAACAGGCAAGCAAGATGAGTCACTGGTTAAGACATGGCAAAGACGTGATGTCATGAAAAGCCTGTGAAGTTTCAGTTGCTGCCAGGAGCAAAATAACACCTGGCTCCTTCAGAGCTCAGCTCTGATTAAAATGCTCCAGTTCACCAGATCATATTAAGCATGTTTTTTATCTTTTTATCTCATGTTATTGAGTGCTCCCGTTGCCTGAGAGCCACAGGAACCTACTCAGACACATTTAGATGCCTTGAGAGGCAGTTCCATTTGAGCAGCATTAGCACTGTGCAGCAAAACATTTCTGTTGTGAAAGAAAACAAACCACCACAACACACACCCCCCCCTGCCTTTATTGATAAAAGGTTCTGTCCTTGCAAAGTGTTCTTTAAATATTTCCCCAGTCTCACTAGCTTCACTTCAGCTCTTTTAAGGTAGTAAAACCAGAAGCCTTGGATAATCTCACAACCACTAATTGCAGAAGCTTCACTTTTCCCATTCTATTTTGCATACCCTGTATGGAAGCTTCTACCACCCTGTTTTCTCTAACATTTCCACACTACTGTTCCCACCAAGGAGCTGGAAATTAAAAGAGACTTTTAATACATGCACAGCCTACACAAGCTCACCAGTGTCTGGTCAGGCACCAGAGGGCTCAGCCTTTCTCAATACACACACGCTTTTGAAGCTGTCCCCTGGAATTCAGTGGCTGAGTGTCCCTTCAGGTAAGGCACTGGAGAGCAGCCCTGTGGAGAAGGACCTGGGAGTCCTGGTGGACAACAAGTTCTGCATGGGACAGCAATGTGCCCTTGTGGCCTACATGGCCAATGGGGTGCATTAAGAGGAGTGTGTCCAGCAGATGCAGGGACGTTCTCCTCCCCCTCTACTCTGCCCTAGTGAGGCCACACCTGGAATATTGCATCCAGTTCTGAGCTCCTCTGTTCAAGAGGGACAGGGATCTGTTGAGGGGAACCCAATGGAGGGCTAAGAGGATGATGAAGAGACTGGAGCACTGCCTGATGAGGAGAGGCTGAGAGCCCTGGGGTCATTTAGTCTGGAGAAGAGAAGACTAAGAGGGGATTTAATAAATGTCTATAAATACCTGAGGGCAGGGGATCAAGAAGGGGAGGACAGGCTCTGCTCAGTTGCACTCTGTGATAGGACAAGGGGCAATGGATATGAACTACAGTACAGGAAGTTCCACCTCAGCATGAGAGGGAACTTCACTGTGAGGGTCCCAGAGCACTGGAACAGGCTCCCCAGAGAGCTTGCGGAGTCTCATTCTCTGGAGGCTTTCAAGCCCCATCTGGATGTGTTCCTGTGTGACCTGTGCTGGATTTTGTGGTCCTGCTCTGGCAGAGGGGTTGGGTTTGATGATCTTCAGAGGTCCCTTCCAACCCCTAACATCCTGTGATCCTCTGATCCTATGATGAAGCTTTTGGACAAGCAGGAAAAGTTAGCATGAGTTCAGCTCAGACACCACTAGGATCTTTCTGGTAGTTGGGAAGCCCCCAGCTTTTTAACTTTGCTCAGCAACTCCAAACCATGTTAAGACAAAAAAAGTGAATCACTGAAAATGCCATGGGGGGCATTTGCTCAGCAAAATGTAACTTCCAAGCTGGAATCAGGCCAAGGTACTGTGATTCACACTACTGCCCATGACCTGCTAAGACGTTAAAATAAATTATTTCCATTTCCCCAGGTGCCTTGAGATTGCAGTGAAGATTAGCAGCAGCTGCCCTTCCTGATCTGTCAAATGGTAAGGAGGACTGAAATAGAGCTGCTTGCTTATGAACACTACCTGCTCTTCTCATCTTCTCCATGAGGGTACGGAGGCTCTACGGAGGGACTTGGACAGATTGGATCCATGGCCAATGTTAACAGGATGAGCTTCAAAAAGGCCAAGTGCCAGGTCCTGCACTTGGGTCACAACAACCTCAAGCAATGTTACAGGGTTGAGGTAGTGTGGCTGGAAAGCTGTCTGGCAGAAAGGGACCTGGGGGTTCCAATGGACAAGCAAGTGAATATGAGCCAGCACTGTGTCCAGGTGGCCAAGAAAGCCAATGGTGTCCTGGGTTAGATGAGAAATGCAGGAGCAGGGAGGCGATTGTCTCCTTGTACTCAGCTGGGGGGAGGCCACACCTCAAGTATTGTGTTCAGTTTGGGGCACCTCAATCCAAGAGAGATGTGGAGGTGCTGGAGCCAGTGCAGAGGAGGGCAAGGAAGCTGGGGAAGAGCCTGGAGAATAAATCTGATGAAGAGTGACTTAAGGAGCTGGGGATGGTTTGAAAAAGAGGAGGCTGAGGGGAGACCTCATGGCTCTCTACAACTACCTGAAAGGACATTGTGAAGAGGTTGGTGCTGGTCTCTTCTCACAGGTCATTAATGATAGAACAAGAGGGAATGGCCTCAAGCTGTGACTGGGGAGGTTTAGACTGGACATTAGGAAGACTTTTTTCCCAGCAAGAGTGGTCAGGGATTAGAATGTGCTGCCCAGGGAGGTGGTGGAGTTACCAACCCTGGATGTGTTTAAAGGTGGTCTGGATGTGGTGCTTGGGGCTACGGTTTAGTGGTGAACCTTGTAGAGTAGGGTTCTGGTTTGGACTTGGTGATCCTGAGGGTCTTTTCCAACCAGAATGTTTCTGTGATGTGATCTTTTTGTAGGCTGAATTTCTCTGACAGGGTATCTAAAAGATATTGGCCACAAAAATGAAATTACATGAAGGCATACACAAGAATACTACACTCATTGTGAACATTTCCTAACTCTTATAGAAATGAAAAGTCTCCCTTTTCATGACTTAGAATTAACATGCAGATCGGTCTGATATGTTTTGGTTCCTCCTGATCCAGTTACCTCGACAGAAAAACACAGAAATTGCAGTAATAAAAACATGCAGCATCCTCCTTTCAGCTTCCATTTCCCTGCCTGCAAATAAACAGCAATGTTCAAGAGGTATAATGCATCTGAAAGGCCATCCACTGTGGGGGAGTGATAAAATCAGCAATGCTACCATAAAGATGAAAAAAAGAGAAAATTAAAGACAAATTTCAGAGGCTGAGATCCTAGAATCAGAAGCATTTTAGTCACTTTTGCCAGTTTTTCTACTCTGTCTGGTTGTCTGTCTTAATTTAGAGTAAGACAGATTTGTTATTTTGCCTCTTCCAAAAGGGGCGAAAGAGAAACGCTCGCACAAAGGATTGGATAGAATTGGGAGGTTTAAATGGAAATGCTATTCACAGCTACACAAAACAGTCCAAGGCATATAAAATACACTAAAATCCATACTTTGGGCTTAACACAGAGGCTCATTAAGCCAAAGCTTTCAGAAACCTCCCTTTACAGTGTCACAGTGTTGCCAAGGTTGGAAGAGACCTCGAGGCTCATCGAGTCCAACCTGTCACCACAGACCTCATGACTAGACCATGGCACCAAGTGCCACGTCCAATCCCCTCTTGAACACCTCCAGGGATGGTGACTCCACCACCTCCCTGGGCAGCACATTCCAATGACAAACGACTCTCTCGGTGAAGAACTTTCTCCTCACTTCAAGCCTAAACTTCCCCTGGTGCAGCTTGAGACTGTGTCCCCTTGCTCTGGTGCTGGTTGCCTGAGAGAAGAGACCAACCCCCTCCTGTCTACAACCACCTTTCAGGTAGTTGTAGAGGGCAATGAGGTCCCCCCTGAGTCTCCTCTTCTCCAGGCTACACAATCCCAGCTCCCTCAGCCTCTCCTCACAGGGCTGTGCTCAAGGCCTCTCCCCAGCCTCGTTGCCCTTCTCTGGACACGTTCAAGTGTCTCAATGTCCTTCTTAAACTGAGGGGCTCAGAACTGGACAGAGGACTCAAGGTGCAGCCTAACCAGTGCAGAGTACAGGGGCACAATGACTTCTCTGCTCCTGCTGGCCACACTATTCCTCATGCAGGCCAGGATGCCATTGGCCTCCTTGGCCACCTGGGCACACTGCTGGCTCATGTTCAGCCAGCTGTCAATCATCACCCCCAGGTCCCTCTCTGTTTGGCAGCTCTCCAGCCACTCTGACCCCAGCCTGTAGCTCTGCATGGGGTTGCCGTGGCCAAAGTGCAGCACCTGGCACTTGGACTTGTTGAATGCCATCCCATTGGACTCTGCCCATCTGTCCAGTTGGTCGAGGTCCCTCTGCAGGGACCCTTTAAACCAGGCCAACAAACCCAAGCCTTCATGCCCCGCCACTATGAGGCCTCTCTGCATCCCCCAGACCAAACCAATGTGACACAGCATGAAATGCAGCTTGGCAGCTCCAGGTCCTGGCCTAATTGGCAATATTGCCAAGGCCAAACTCCAGGCCTCAGTGCCCCCAGAAGGAGGTAACAGCCTGCATGTCCTCCCAGGAGCAGAGAGGGAGGGAAAAGGGAAGAAAAGTGAAACTACAGCCAGTTTTATAGGGATGCAGGACTTATGGGAATGAAATACACTTTTCTGGTCCACCTCCTGGAGGTCTGTAACTTTATGGTTCTTAAAGGGCACCTAATCTCTAAACCATCACATTGTCCCACAGGTTTCACAGAATAGTTTGGGTTGGAAGGGATCTCTAAAGGTCATCTAGTCCAAGCCCTCTGCCATGGTCAGGCATATCCTTTAATTCTATCACTCAGCTACTGAAAGAAGAGCTGTATAGTGCACAGACTTCTGAGCAATGTTAGCCACTGTAAGTGATCTCAGAAGGATAAAATAAAAAACTTTTAGTTTGAATAAGCCTATAATGAACTGGTCTGAAACCAGAATAACAAGAATGGAAGGACTGTAACAGCAAAGGCCAGAAGAGACTGAAAGGTTAAAATAATCAGAAACAAGACACAGTAATTAAGAGAAGCAGACAAAGACAGTAAAATTCTATCAACCTTTGTAGAAGATGCCTCATTATGGCTTCTTTCCATAAACACAAAGACAGATTTGGACAAAGATCAATACATCCAGGTGGCTCCTACATCAGCTATGGTGGGAAAGTTTAAATGCAAATGTAGGACCCACCTTAGCATAATGAATTAGGTAACAGTATAGTGAATTAGGTAATTGATGGAGCAGTATAATGAATTAGGTAATTGATGTAAGCAATCAGGTGCAATGTCTTTGTTATTTGTACTTGATATAAACTGCTGCTGCTTGAGCTGGCAGTGTGCTGGGGCTGTGATTTATCTCCTAGCACCTGCTTCTGCAGAGCCAAAGCACAGCAAGCATCTCCACTCCGTGCCGACGGGCTTTGCAGAGCGGAGAAAGGACTCTTTTATGGGGAATACATAAGCATTATTAATTAGCTAAGGTTGCTGAGAAGCAGATTAATTAATCTCAGGCAGAGCACTAAAGAAAAAGAGCTGCACTCTCATGGGTGAGCAAGCACAGGCACCCTGCCACAGTCCTGCAGTGCAGAGATGTGTTAGAGATGGGTCCAGTACCACCATGTGGGTCAGCACAGCATCCCGCCAGCCCCTGCAGGTGTGCAGCAGAAAGGAAAACCTCAGAATGTTATGAATCAGCTGCCAAAAAAAACCCCCACAGATGCAAAATGCATGAGGAGGACGATAAAAGATCTGTGGTACAAATCTGTCTGCATTCAGTAGCCTGGGTCTTTGATCTGGAAAGGAACAAGGACAGGTTGAGGATCTTGGCATTAGAGTGCTACCAGCCCACTCCTCCTTCTCCTTTTCCTCCTCCTCCCCCACCTCAAAGGTCCATAAGCAAAACAGAGCAAAACCCAGCTCCAGAGCTGCAGAACAAGACCCAGACTTCCCAGAACCTATTTCTAGGTGATCAAATGTCATGGCAACCAGCAAGGGAGCCAGCCGACAGAGGGGCTCCTCAGCTCCATGCTTCCCGGGCTCTGCCCAAGGCTGCTCCCAGCCCTGGCCTGGCTGCACAGCTCCAGGCCAGGCCTGCAAGTCACTCTGTAGGGCTCATGGAGCTCAGTAACTTTGTGTGTTGCATGAAAATGTAGTCCTCTGCTACGAGCATCACTCTTAGAGCTTGCTCTCATCAAGGGAGGATTTCAGTTTATTTAGTAGTGGACTAGGGATCATGGGATCATAGAATCATAGAATTGTCAGGGTTGGAAGGCACCTCAAAGATCATCTAGTTTCAACCCCCCTGCCATGGGCAGGGACACCTCACATGAGATCAGGTTGCTCAGAGCCACATCCAGCCTGGCCTTCAAAACCTCCAGGGATGAGGCTTCCACCACCTCCCTGGGCAACCTGTTCCAGAGTCTCACTACCCTCATGGGGAAGATCTTCTTCCTAACATCCAATCTGAATTTACCCATTTCTAGTTTTTTTTTCCCATTCCCTCAGTCCTTTTGCTACCTAACACCCTAAACAGTCCCTCCCCAGCTTTCTTGTAGCCCCCTTCAGATACTGGAAGGCCACAAGAAGGTCTCCTCAGAGCCTTCTCTTCTCCAGACTGAAGAGCCCCAACTCTCTCAGTCTGTCTGCATAGGAGAGGAGCTCCAGCCCTCTGATCATCCTTGTGGCCCTCCTCTGGACATGTTGCAGCACATCCATATCTTGAGCCTCATCCCTCCCAAGAACCCCCTAGTGATACTTGTCAAGGAGGCCATGCCATGATAAGAGTGATCAGAAATTCAGGGAAGGTGTTTCTAAGATATTTCTAAGATTAAAATACCAAATCAAACTATAACCAGGAGGCAAGCACACATTGTAAATTGAAGTAGAGCTACAAGACACAAAGAAAACAACCAAACATAGTCTATACTAAGAACCACATGCTAATTAAAATATTATAATAATAATAAAAAGTACTCTTGAAGTCTTTAAAACCATAAGGTGTAATTTTTCACTATTTGACAGAAATTAAGAGTTGATCAAGCAACTTCCAACTTATTACCTTGTGAAGAGGGAAAAAAGTGTCACTGCTAACTTCAGGTGAACATTAAACAAAAATATAAAGACATCACACAGTATCACAGCATCACTAAGTCTGGAAGAGACCTCGAGGATCGTCAAGTCCAACCTGTCACCACAGACCTCATGACCAGACCATGGCACCAAGTGCCATGTCCAATCCCCTCTTGAGCACCTCCAGGGATGGTGACTCCACCACCTCCCTGGGCAGCACATTCCAATGACGAATGACTCTCTCCCTGAAGAACTTTCTCCTCACCTCCAGCCTAACCTTCCCCTGGCACAGCTTGAGACTGTGTCCCCTTGTTCTGGTGCTGGTTGCCTGGGAGAAGAGACCAACCCCTTCCTGGCTACAACCTCCCTTCAGGTAGTTGTAGAGGGCAATGAGGTCCCCCCTGAGCCTCCTCTTCTCCAGGCTAAACAATCCCAGCTCCCTCAGCCTCTCCTCACAGGGCTGTGCTCAAGGCCTCTCCCCAGCCTCATTGCCCTTCTCTGGACACGTTCAAGTGTCTCGATGTCCTTCCTAAACTGAGGGGCCCAGAGCTGGACACAGGACTCAAGGTGTGGCCTAACCAGTGCAGAGTACAGGGGCACAATGACTTCCCTGCTCCTGCTGGCCACACTATTCCTAATGCATGTAAGGTTCCAGCACTTAAGAAGGTATAACAAAAGCTGAAAACCAACAAAACCTATGAACAAACTGAAGCTCATCAATCAGAAGGCAAATAAAAAGGAAACTAACAAGGTGTTGGACTGGATGATCTCAAAGGTCTTTTCCAACCTGGTTAATTCCATTCCATTCTACTCCACTCCACTCTATCCTATCTCCCTGCAGCAGAGCTTGAAATACCTTTCCCCAATGCTGGGATTAGCAGTAACAGAGATTGCTCTACATTATAAGGCTGTTATTTGATAGAGATGTGCAGACTGAAAAGCCATGCAGTAAATCCATCTGATACCAGTCTGCACTGGAACACGGTGGAGCTTTTGTTTAAATTCACAACAATGTGAAAAACAAAACCCAAACCCAACAGTCAAATGGAATCTGAAATTTTCCAAGTAAACCCACATCTCTGCTGAGAATAGAAAGGAAGACTTTCAGCTAAAGGACAACTATTTTGGAATAGTCATAAGCACCTTAAAATAGAGACTTGGAGCTGAAGGTTTCTTGTCAACCCCAACAGGACCTGCAGGATGATGCTCAGTCATAACACAAAACAAAGAAAATAACCTGTTACCATTTACTGCAATATTTTCTCTTATAACCACACAATCCTGATGCTAAATCCAGAAATGCTATTGTGTAGCAGCTGCAGATGGCTCTACTGCGCTCCTGAGGCAGTTCAGTGAGCAGCTGTGAGGTCCCTGTGATTGCACATTGCCTACGGGTTTCGTGGTGTTAGGACCTCTTGCACACAGCCTGGCCTTCAAAACCTCCAGGGATGAAGCCTCCACCACCTCCCTGGGCAACCTGTGCCAGTGCCTCACCACCCACATGGGGAAGAACTTCTTACTAACATCCAATCTGAATCTACCCACTTCTACTTTTTTCCCATTGCACCCAGTCCTATCACCACCTGACACCCTAAAAACTCTCTCCCCAGCTTTCTTGTAGCCCCCTTCAGATACTGGAAGGCCACAATAAGGTCTCCTTGGAGCCCTCTCTTCTCCAAACTGGACAGCCCCAACTCCCTCAGTCTGTCTCCATAGGAGAGGAGCTCCAGCCCTCTGATCATCCTCCTGGCCCTTCTCTGGACACCTTCCAACATGCCCAGATCCTTCTTGTAATAGGGGCTCTTGAACAGGGCACAATGATCCAGGTGGGGTCTCCCCAGAATGGACTAGAGGGGGAGAATCATAGCATGGGGGAGAATCATAGTAGAGGGCTCAACCATAGCATGTTCTGCAAGCTGGTTTGTAAGTCCAATACTACTGAGAGTATCATGTCAGCACTTCAGATGACCAGGATTTCAGTGGGAAATTCTGGCCCAAATTCAGGACAGGTGCTGCTGGGCCCACTTTGTATTGCCATTGAGTATAATCTGCTGGAAAATGAGCACTAAGGGGTGACTGCACCAGAGTGCATCTTGTGCAGCTGACATCAACCAGTGTAAAGAATGAGCACCGACCAAACCATGGGTGGAGGACTCAAATCATATTTCTAGTGATTTATTGAGCAATGGGAGTGTGGTGGGTTGAGATTATCCCCCCAGTTAATTGGAAATTACCCCCAGAGTAAAATCCACAAACTCAGCAGTAAAATGGAACTTATATTTACAAAAGGTAAACTCAAATCCAGAAGTATAAAATGCAATGACTGTGTACAAAATGTATTTGCATACATTTACTATTCAGAGGGGAAAAAGCAATACAAGGACCTCCTTGGGTTATTCCACACCCACCCTGGACAGCTCAGAGGGCTGTTAGCAACCTCCTCCCCCCTCCCTTCCCTGGTGCCTTCAGAGACACAACTCAAGTCAGTTCAGCCAGCAGAAGGTCAGGAAAGAGGTAAGGGAGCAATGCAAAGCAGTATTGCAGAGAGAAGAGGTGAAAAGGAGAGAAAACAATCCATGCAGCAAACTTCACCCTGATCAGCAACTCAATGGAATGATACAGACATATCATTATTACTCCTCTGTATCCAATGGCTACCTTTACCTTTTACTGTTTTCTGCTCAGATACTGGAAGTCTCTGGAGTTTTCCTATTGCTGTTTACAATCAAGACACTAGGCTAAAGCATCAGCCTCAAACTACAACAGTGAGACATAAACCCAACACATCATTTCAAACTCAGCTTGCTAGTAGGCTACGATGTGCACATGTATGCAAGCAGTAAGGGGCAAAGACTCCAGTGCTTTATGCTGTCAGGCAGTGACAGCTGCTGCAGAACAGAATGATTTCCAGTCCAGGAAATGGTTGGTTTCACTGGGATACTCCTACCACAAGTCACCATTCTAGCAAGAGCAGGTTTCCCAAAGCCCCTGCTCGAACACTTCCAGGGAAAGGGAACTGTAATATCAATCCTCCACAAAGAGTCTTTACCAGAGCTGAGTGGTGCTTTGTGCTAGCCCTCCTGATACTTGGTGACTTGGTTCTAGTTATCCTCATCCAGTACAGTGTAAATAAATGCATTGCAATATTTCATCCAGCATGACAGCCACCTCCTGAGCCAAACACTCAGACAAGAAGCCTTAGATGCTAAAGAACATGCAGTGCTCTAATCTCAGAGTGTCCTTCCATGTCACTGCTCTAATCTCAGAGTGTCCTTCCATATCACTGCTGATATCACAGCAAGTCAGCCCTGCATTCACTAGGCCAGTTCCATCAACAGACAGCAAAAGTCCTGTTAAATCTCTTAGATAAGAACAGGCAACATTCTGCTGCATGTTTACTTTCTGTTAATTAATGAACAGACAAGCTGCAGTCTATCTCATGAAATGAGATGTAAACATAAGTGACCTCCACATATGTCCTCATTTTTATAGCAGCCTGTATGAGGACAGCTGCCAGAACAACATTTCATCCACACTTTCTTCACAGAAATGAATCACAGAATTGTCAGGGTAGGAAGGGACCTCAAGGATCACCTATTTCCAACCCCCCTGCCATGGGCAGGGACACCTCACACTACATCAGGTTGCACAGAGCCACATCCAGCTTGGCTTTAAAAACATTCAAGGATGGGACTTACCACCACTTCCCTGGGCAACCTGTTCCAACATCTCACCAGCCTCATGGGGAAGAACTTTTTCCTAACATCCAGTCTGAATCTCCAGGTTCCAGGTTGCCTGGGAGAAGAGACCAACCCCTTCCTGGCCACAACCACCTTTCAGGTAGTTGTAGAGGGCAATGAGGTCAGCCCTGAGCCTCCTCTTCTCCAGGCTAAACAATCCCAGCTCCCTCAGCCTCTCCTCACAGGGCTGTGCTCAAGGCCTCTCCCCAGCCTTGTTGCCCTTCTCTGGACACGTTCAAGTGTCTCAATGTCCTTCTGAAACTGAGGGGCCCAGAACTGGACACAATACTCAAGGTGTGGCCTAACCAATGCAGAGTCCAGGGGCACAATGACCTCCCTGCTCCTGCTGGCCACACTATTCCTAATGCAGGCCAGGATGCCATTGGCCTTCTTGGCCACCTGGGCACACTGCTGGCTCATGTTTAGGCAGCTGTCAATCAGCACCCCCAGGTCCCTCTCTGTTTGGCAGCTCTCCAGCCACTCTGGCCCCAGCCTGTAGCTCTGCATTGGGTTGCCGTGGCCAAAGTGCAGCACCAGTGCACACACTGCACTGAGAGTTAACAGCACGCTCTGGAGAAGCAGAGTTCTCACCACCTTTACATCCATGTGGTTACTGAAAAGATGTTTCTCAGGCATTATTCTCAAGTTTCAGGAGCCAATGATAGAAACACAATTAATGAACATATGTAATGAAAACAGAAACCCAATTACAGGCTTCACATTGTGTCTCAATTAGGCTGTGCTTAGGTCAGAATGCTGAGGTGTTAATAGGATTGTTAAAACAAAAAAAATTAACATGTGAAGGAGAAACAAAAATATCAACCAGGCTTAGTAATAAAAATGCTCATAATTAGCATCTTTCTTTGGTTGAAGGTATTGCCAACAGCAATTCAACAGCAGTGTATGTCAGAGGGACCTTGACAGGCTGGACAGATGGGCAGAGTCCAATGGCATGAGATTTCGCACATCGAAGTGCTGGGTTCTACACAGTGGCCACAACAACCCCATGCAGAGCTATAGGCTGGGGACACAAGGGCTGGAGAGCAGCCAGGCAGAAAGGGACCTGGGGGTGCTGATCGACAGCTGCCTAAACATGAGCCAGCAGTGTGCCCAGGTGGTCAAGAAGGCCAATGGCATCTGGCCTGGATCAGGAAGAGTGTGGCCAGCAGGAGCAGGGAGGTCATTCTGCCCTGTAGTCAGCACTGGTTAGGCCACACCTTGAGTCCTGTGTCCAGTTCTGGGCTCCTCAGTTTGAGAAAGATGTTGAGATGCTGGAATGTGTCCAGAGAAGGGCAACAAGGCTGGGAGGGGTTTGGAGCACTGCCCTGTGAGAAGAGGCTGAGGGAGCTGGGGGTATTTAGCCTGGAGAAGAGGAGGCTCAGGGGAGACCTTATTGCTGTCTACAACTACCTGAAGGGAGCTTATAACCAGGAGGGGGTTGACTCTTCTCCCAGGAAACGGTGACAGAAGGAGAGGACACAGTCTCAAGTTGTGCCAGGGGAGGTTTGGGCTGGATGTGAGGAAGAAATTCTTCCCAGAGAGAGAGATTGGCCATTGGAATGGGCTGCCCAGGGAGGTGGTGGAGTCACCACCACTGGAAGTGTTTAAAACAAGACTGGATGAGGCACTTGGTGCCATGGTTTAGTTGATTAGATGGTGCTGGGTGAGAGGTTGGAATTGATGATCTCAAAGGTCTTTTCCAAGCAGGTTAATTCTGTATTCTCCACTCCACTGTTATCCTAAAGGTCTTCTCCAATCCAAACCATTCTGTGATTAGAATGAAAGGGAAAACAAGAAAACTCAGGCAGAATGTGCTGCCCTGGCTTGGTATTGCCATGGGAAACAGGCTGAAAATCTTGTAATAAAGATTAAAAAGAACACAAGTTACCATGGCACCATTGTTCCTGCCAGCTTCATGTTTTCAACACAAAACAGAATGCTTTAAAGGCAACAAACACAGAGCTGTACTTCCTCCACTGGCAACTCATTCATCCTTTCCTCTGGGAAGCTGCAGCAACCAGCACAGCGTTTTTTGGACTGGTTCTCTGGTCACAGGAGCCACCAGTTTGTTATTCATAATTGATTACACTTTGAAAGCAAAACAATTTGTGGAAGCACTTGGCCAAAGTAACTTCAGACCAAGTGTCCAAAGCACATTCTGCTCTTGGGCTTGCTGCAGTAGAAGCTGCAGCTTCCCAGGTTTGTCTGATCTCGGCTGAGAGCAGCAGCTGATCCAGGCTTGATTCACTTGCTGTCAGCTCCAAAGCATGCTCTGTCACCTGGGATGGACAGCACCAGAGAGGCAGCTTAGAGGAGAAGAGAGAGTGTGGCAGGCAGTGTGAGCGCAAGGGAGAACAGAGCTCATTGCCAGCACCTTCTAGGATTCTGCTGAGCTGGGGTGAGGACTCTGCTCTCTCCACTGACCTTTAACTTGCCCTCCCAACTACACCTTCCTGCCTCCATTGATTACTTCACAGAATCACAGCAACATTCAGGTTGGAAAAGACCCTCAGGATCACCAAGTCCAATCCACAACCCTACTCTACAAGGCTCACCCCTAAACCATAGCCTCAAGCACCACATCCAAGCCACCTTTAAATGCATCCAGGGTTGGGTGACTCCACCACCTCCCTGGACAGCACATTCCCATGCCTGACCACTCTTGCTGGGAAAAAAAATCTAGTGCCCACAGTATGTTTTTATCCCATACTGTCCTTGCAGAGAAGACATTTGGGGCATGTGAGAGAGACACATACAAACACAGGTATGACAAAGCCACATCCACAACTACATTATGCAGGACTACTTGAAGTGAAAGAGGAAATAACTTTCCAGGAGTTAATCTACAGAAGGAAAATTACAAGAACCCCAAGTCTGGAAGCAGCTATTCAGGTATATTAAAATACAGATTGCTTTGGCCACAGAGAAACATTGGGTGTCATCAGCCGGCATTAAGAGCGTCCTTCCTTTGCCGTTCTTGCCTGCCTGCTCATCCACCTGAATGAACCCAGTTGTCAACTGACAAGCTGTGCTTCCCAAAGAGCAGATACAAACTGCATCACACATAGCAGGGCTGTCATCTGCTTCATCTATGAGGAGCTGCCACCCTGCCACTTGATAGGTGCAGATGAAATATCAGCAAACCTCTTCCCAGTCTTAGCTGCTGTGCTCACCTCACCTCCTGCAAAACACAGAGCAACAGCAGGGAAGTCAGGCCGCCGTGTTCTGTGCCCAGGCAGGAGATCACACCCAGCTATGGCAGCAGGACTTTCTCCTTCACAGGAGTGCCATCTCCTCCTCTCAACTCATCACACTGCCTGAAGGCAAGAGAACTCCAGAGTTCTTTTCACACAGAATTACAGAAACATTTGGAAAAGAGCCTCAGGATCACCAAGTCCAACCCAGAACCCTACTCTACAAGGTTCACCCCAAAACCATAACCCCAAGCACCACATCCTGACCACCTTTAAACACATCCAGGGTTGGTGACTCAACCACCTCCCTGGGCAGCACATTCCAATGCCTGACTACTCTTGATGGGAAAAATGCTTCTTAATGTCCAGTCTAAACCTACCCAGGTGCAGCTTGAGGCTGTTCCCTCTTGTTCTGTCACTAATGACCTGTGAGAAGGGACCAGCACCAACTTCTCCACAACCTCCTTTTCAACTCCAGAGACCCAAAAGCAGCCTCACTGGCACTGCTAACAGCACAAGCAGCACTGTGCTTGCCTTGGAGCTGCCCCAGAATGTAGCAGCTCTGCCATCTGTGGGCACTCACCAGCTTCCTCTACCTGTGAGTTTCTTCTCCATGGGGGATAGTTTCCTGTCCAAGCACAAACCCTGACCACTCGAAGGATTTATGGGAAGGAAAAAAAGCAGCAGAGCTCCCCTCCTCCTGCTCAGGCTCAATACAAGAGACCCTTGTCTACTTAATCACCACCTGTATGGCTCACCTTGGTAGCACAGGCAGTGTGATCACTCAGAAACCTGGCAGAGAGAGCTGCAAAACAGCTCCCTCTTGCTCCTCCTGCAGCAGCTGTGTCTATAGTGATTATCTGCCTAAGGCACTCAGGTCAGTTGCAGTTAATGATGTGTGGTGGGTTATCACTTCATGTCTCTGGACAAATAAGGGTTTCACCTCCTTGACAAAATGAGTATTTGGCAAGGTGGAAAAACACTTCAGGGCCTAGATATCAGGCAAGTCTCCACTAAGGAGAGAAGCTGACTTGCTAGAACAGGAGTAACTGGTCATTCAGAACTGCTTTTGTTTCAGTTCTGTGCTCCTGAGGCAAGAACAGTGGAGCAGGGTACTTCACCCCATGTATTTAGAGCAGCACAGGTGTATGAAGCATCTGCAGGATCACAACCCAGGTAAGCTGAGGTGACATTTTGGGAGCACAGAAGGAACAGCTACACCAAGACATGACTGATCACTTTTAGTTACTTTACAAAGGACAGCACTTCATACTTTGGCTGATTTACACTTGCACAGTACAACAGGAAGGCTTCCTACCTAAAGCTCACAAGAAAAGCTCACAAAGGAAAAAAAAAAGCTCACAAGAAAAAACTTTTCAGCCCCAGGTCTGAGATGCTGTATCCAACAATCTGCTTTCTCTTAAAATTCCCCACTATGGTATTATCCTTTTTCTTCCTACACAACATGCACACAAACATCCAGAATGAACATGCTCCAGTAAATTACACAGAATCACAGAATTATCAGGGTTGGCAAGGATCTCAAGGATCATCCAGTTCCAACTCTGCCATGGGTAGGGACACCTCACACTACAGCAGGTTGCTCACAGCCACATCCAGCCTGGCCTGAAAAACCTCCAGGGATGAGGCTTCCACCACCTCCCTGGGCAACCTGTGCCAGTGCCTCACCACCCTCATGGGGAAGAACTTCTTCCTAACACACAAGCTGAATCTAGCCACTTCTAGTTTTGTTCCATTCCCCCTAATCCTACCATTACCTGACACCCTAAAAAGTCCCTCCCCAGCTTTCTTGTAGCCCCCTTCAGATACTGGAAGTCCAGAAGAAGGTCCCCTCGAAGCTTTCTCTTCCCCAAACTGAACAATCTCGAATCTCTCAGCCTGTCCTCACAAGATATTAGCAAGTAAAGGACCAATGTCAAAGACATGGGTGTGAGCTGTGTGCCTAGACTTCACACATCATTAGTGGGAGGTTAGTGCTGCATTCGAATCACCTCCTTCTGAAACTTCTTGCATATGAGAGGCTCTTTGGCTCCTCTCTTTCAACACGTCCTGCTGACCCACAGGCAGACATTTTGCTGTGGAACAGTATTGGGCTACCCTGTTCCACCACAAAGTGCAGCTGCAGAAGGCTGCAGCTGTCCAGCAGCTGGAGGCTTTCACACACCTAAACATGGAGGTGCAAAGCACACTCCACACCACTGCCAGGCTAGCAGGGGGCTGTGGCTGGTTGGGTCTTGTTTGGTGCTTATGGGGTGTTGGGCTTTTTTTACAACTAGCAGTATTAACCATTTCCTGAGGCAATAAACATCTATCTATCCTAGCTAGGATATATTCAGCATTCTTCATTTGCACAGACAATGTGTTGCCAAGCTGCAATCAGAAGGATGCCTCTCCTCCTGTTCATCAAGGAGAAACCACAGAGAAAAACTTCAAAACAGTCCAACACTTTTTTCCCTTGTCCTTTCCATGCATGTCACACAAGCACTGTCAGCTGTGCTAGAAACTGAAACAGTCTTTTAGACATGATGGATTGGTTCTTGTTAGCATATCCTCATGTCAGTAATCAAAATCAATCAACTTAGATCAAATTATTTCTCCATGTGCTCAGTTAAAATGTGTACCATATGCTGGCTGAAATGTACACTGAAGGAAGAGACTGCTGCTGTCAAAAGCCTCTTTCTGCAGCTACATCCAACACCAATGTTGGGTCAATTTCACAGAATCATAGAATTACAGAGTTGATCAGCCAGTTCCACCCCCCCCTGCCATGGGCAGGGACACCTCACACTACAGCAGGCTGCTCGCTCACAGCCACATCCAGCCTGGCCTTAAAACCCTCCAGGGATGAGGCTTCCACCACCTCCCTGGGCAACCTGTGCCAGTGTCTCACCACCCTCATGGGGAAGAACTTCTTCCTAACATCCAATCTGAATCTACCCATTTCTAGTTTTGCTCCATTCCCCCTAGTCCTATCACTCCCTGACACCCTAAAAAGTCCCTCCCCAGCTTTCTGGTAGGCCCCCTTCCCATACTGGAAGGCCACAATAAGGTCTCCTTGGAGCCTTCTCTTCTCCAGACTGAATAGTCCTAGCTCTCTCAGTCTGTCCTCATAGGAGAGGAGCTCCAGCCCTCTGACCACCCCCATGGCCCTTCTCTGGACATGTTCCAGCACATCCAGATCCTTCTTGTAATAGAGGCTCCAGAACTGGACACAGTGTTCCAGGTGGGGTCTCACCGGAGTGGAGTAGAGGGGGAGAGTCACCTCCCTCGCCCTGCTGGCTATGCTTCTCTTGATGCAGCCCAGGCTCTGGTTGGCTTTCTGGGCTGCAAGTGCACACTGGTAGCTCACGTTAAGCTTCTCATCCACCAGCACCCCCAAGTTCTTTTCTTCAGGGCTGCTCTCAAGCCAGTCACTTCCATTCAAATAGGCAGAAAATCTCTGTATAACCACTTTCAACCAGCCTTGTGCAGCTCCAAAGGAGCAGTTAACTGACTTGCTGACACCAGCCCTTACTGACCCATATGTGCTGTCTTGGCTGGGCCCAATCAAGGGTCAAAGACAGAAGCTTACCTTCTGATCCAACAGGACCCCTGAGAAATCACAGTTCACCATGTGTATCTGTAGTCTCAGCAACAGTTCTATGATAGCATTTAGAGCCATTATTTACTCTGCCTAGTTAAACATCTGGCTGCTGTCAAACTGTCAAGGTTTGCAGAGCCAGAGTACATCTGCTCACCATGCCAACTGCTTCTGACCATCACTGCTGTTACAAGAGCCCTTAGGACCTTTTGGCCTGAAGCCACAGTGGAAGGTAACTCAGAATGGCTATGCAGCACCTCCTCCAGCCTGGAGTTGCATGTGGCCAGGAGGCTCAGCAGCAAGCTCTGACAGCCACAGAGCTGCAGGAGCCACCACCCCACTCAGCACTGGAGTTGCCTCCTCCATACGAGGCTGTCTGCCCTGCATTCATGGAAGGCACCGAGCAGACAGCTCCTTGCAGATCCCCCTTTGTTTTCATCCCACATTTAGCTGCAGAATCAGCACCAAGGTGAGACTGCATCTCACACATCCCAAGGGACCAGGTGAGAGCCAAGCTACCCTAAGGTCCATTCAGCCCCCAGCCAAGTGCTAACCAAAGCAGCTGCAGTGCAGAGTGAAGCTGGCTGGGAAGTGGACAGACCTGGAGCCAAGCTTTTATATCAAACCTATGTCAGTTATTTTAACAGCCCTGGTCTAACTTCATTTCAAATAGCAGGAAACCTTTGCTTGCCTCTCCACTCTCCTTACTAGAAGCCTGGATTTGTGCTCAATGAGACTTGTTTTTCTCCCAACCAATCACTGTCATATGCCTAACTAAATGTGTCAGGCAAATGGTATTAGAAGAGATTCATAAATGCTAAACCTCTAAGAAGCTTAGGAATGAGAAACATAATCGAGTGTCACTGCCAGAGGCAGAAGAGTTGTTTAAGAATTCTGATAAGCACCAATTCAGCAGACCCTCATTTTTATGCTAGTTAAGCACAGAAACAGAGGGCTTCAGGGAACAGAAACGCTGCTCTGCCCCTGTGCTCATTCACCATGGGGCAGAGAAATCACCAGGCCGCCTCAGACCAGCAGCGTGCTTCAGCATCTGGGCTGAACAGTACAAGCTGCTGATGCAAATGGCTACCCAAACAAACCAGACACAAAATTGCTGTCATGTACAATTGTGTCAATCTTTTCCAAGAGGGGAAACATCTTCCTACATTCCATGAACCAGGCGGTGGTGGACCTACTTCTCGATACTGTTTCATGTATACCTGAAACACTGAAACCTCTCCTCCTCCTCCTCCTCCTCCTCCTCCTCCTCCTCCTTCTCCTCCCCTCTGGCCTGTATGGCCAAACATGCAGAAAAACTCCACAGACTCTTTTTGTGACAGGATGCTTTCAGTTTAAAACTTGTTCTTAACCCCATAGGTGCACTATAAAGGACCTCACCTCTCACCGGTCGTTCCCTCCCTGGTAGAAGTGTCTGCTGTGACTGCAAGGGGATCATGCTCAGTTGGAAGCTTCAGAAAGCCACTGTCATTACATACCTCAGGCAAATTCTCTTAACAGCCCACTTGATGATAAATTTTCAGTCACATTATCTATCATCACTGCCTGGGTCTTTTCTGTAATGGTGACCAGGAAGTTATGACAGAAGGAGGGCTGGAAATTGATGAGGTTTGCCCGTGCTCCCAGAAGCAGCCTGTGGATAGAGACCGAGCCCAGGGATGGGCTCACTTGGGTGTCCCCAGCAGCTGACAGGAATGCCAGCTCACAAGGAAGCTTTTCTTTGGTATTTCTATTCACAGAACACTAGTTTCAAGAGCCAGAACTGCTTCCATGGCACTCTTCTCAGCTTCCAAGCACAAATAGGTTTTGCACAGAGTAGCCAGTCCTGACGTACCTTCAAGCTCCTACTGGCTGCCTGCAGATAAATCCAGCCCGTATTTCATCATGAAATTTGAAGTGATCAAAGGATGTTAGGGGTTGGAAGGGACCTCCAGAGATTATCAAGTCCAAGACTCCAGACAGAGCAGGACCACAGAATCCAGCACAGGTCACACAGGAACACATCCAGATGGGGCTTGAAAGTCTCCAGAGAAGGAGACTCCACAACCCCTCTGGGCAGCCTGTTCCAGTGCTCTGGGACCCTCACAGTGAAGAAGTTCCTCCTCATGTTGAGGTGGAACTTCCTGTACTGCAATTCACATCCATTGCCCTTTGTCCTATCCCAGGGTGCAAGTGAGCAGAGACTGTCCCCTCCCTCTTGACCCCCAACCCTCAGGCATTTATAGACATTGATCAAATCCCCTCTAGGTCTTCTCCAGACTAAACAACCACAGGGCTCTCAGCCTCTCCTCATCGAGCAGTGCCCCAGTCCTTCAGTCATCCTCTTAGCCCTCCATTGGACTCTCTCTAGCAGATCCCTGTCCCTCTTGAACTGGAGAGCCCAGAACTGGATGCAATATTCCAGGTGAGGTCTCACTAGGGCAGAGTAGAGGGGGAGGAGAATCTCCCTGGATCTGCTGGACACACTTCCCTTAATGCACCCTAGGATCCCATTGACCTTCATGGCCCCAAGGGCACATTGCTGACCCATGGATAACTTCTGATGTTTCTTGTTTATTTTCATACTGGCCTTGACTGCAAGATTCCATGCACTGGGACATGCTATGCCACCAATCTGTAAATGTACTTTCTACAGAACTCTGTCAAAAGGCTTTCTTCAGAGCCAGAAAGGCTCCTGAGCACAGCAGCACAGACAAGGGGATGGAGGCATTCACTTTGCTGTCCTGATCTAGTTAACCAGCAATCACATCACCTTGCTCCCTCAGTACCCCTGAGCTCAATTCAATTCACTTTGCTCTCTCTGAACTTGACACTGTTGTATCTCCTGCTCTAAGATGTTCTGCAGACCAGAGTTTGACTTTACAAAGGGATCAACATCTTCAATTTCTTTAACGCCACTGGAAATGTTCAGGCAAAACACATCTCCGGCGAGTGATCACCGCAGCACTATTAATTAACAACTAATGCAGGAGACCAGTGAGCTGTCTGAGTGGAGGCAGGACAAGAGAGTCAACAAGTGTCCCAGTTACCTGTCAGCTCTGAACTGCCCTGTTTGTTAAAGCCAAAACACTCATTCCCAGAGCAGTGTTCGGCACTGGTAAGCTAACAGCAAATGATTTCCCTTCGTTTAGGAACTTTTTGCTCTCTTCTTACTACACCTATAGGAAGTTTCAGTAGCACCATCACTACAGATACACCATCTGCATGCACTGAACTTCAAAACAGTATTACTGCTTCCTAAGAGAGAAATGTTTCATGTTGTCAAAATCATTCTTAAGACATATGGACTTCCACGACTTCTTGCTCCTTTCAAAATTCAGCTCTCTCCCACAAACAATCAAAGATCTCTAAACAGGTCCACAGTTGTCTTTCATTGTAAACCCCATAAACCTTACAATGCTGCCTTGGAGAAGGAGTTCTGCAAAAGCAGAGCTAGAAAGCTGAGCATGAGAAGTTGAACAGGCTGGGAGTGAGCTGTCATTCATTTCCATCGCTTCCAAAGCAATTTCGGTTTAATCTGCTGAAGGCAAATTTCAGTGTAAAGTATGAAAGCTCAGGATCATCCAGTTACTGAGATGAATGCCTCTTACATCTTCAGTTGGGACTATTGCCTTCATTTATAAAAACACAATTTCTTCTCCAACAACAGAATTAGCATAAGTGCCCTTACATCCTTGCTCACAGGATCCGCCAGCTGTATCTGCTTTCTTATTTCAATCTGAGATTGACGTCAGCAGCATTCACAACCTTTTGAGAACTCATTCTCCGCTTTCTACTTCATTTGAGGTCTCAGAACATTTATGTGACTCACAAAATTTGGTGCTCAAAGCTTCAGGGCACAAAGATGGAAAGAAATCCAAAGGAGGAAGAAAAGAAAAGGGATTGTGTTTAATATAGCAAAATAAAAAGAGCCAGAGAAAAATAGAGTCAGGTGTTATTTCTGGCAAGGCGTGTGTGGTAGGAGCAGTGCATTTTCCTCTCTCACTACTCAATAAAACAAAGAGAGACAATTTTCTCTTCCATTCACTACCCACAGTGAATGAAGAGGTCAGTTATAAAAGTGGTGTTAAATGCATAGGATTTGGCAGCAACCTGCAAGAGCTGAGCGATGCTCTGGGACGCCAGAGCAAGGAAGCAATGCCTCAAGCCACCCAGCAGTGGGTTCCGAGCACTTCTTTGCTCGGAACACAAAAACCTGACATTATCTGGAAGAAAGCTTCTCTACAGTCCTAAGTCCCTGCTGGAAACAGCTTCAAATTGCAAGTCCTGCTTCAAAGTGCAAACTCTGCTGTGAAGTGCAAAACCTGAGAACTCCTCATTCCTGTGGCTTAGGAAGCAGGATGTAATCGCTGCTGCCAGCATGGGTTTCACCCCTGCAAACCCTGTCCCTTGCTCACAGATGCACAGGCACTGTACATCCTCCAGATGAAGGGAAGACCATGCAGGTGGGGAGATCATTCCTGATTGCACTTCACAGGGGGACAATCTACTGCAGTGCTTCTGGTGGTCTCCAGTTCCAAACCTGAGTCTGTGGCAAGAGCCCCTCTGGGAAAAACCAAACTATCCCTAGCCCACCGTTTCTGAATAAAGACACCGGCTTGAGGAATCTCTCAAATCTTGCCACAGTGCCAAATTAGCACTCTCCTTGTTATTAATCAAGGACCTAACAGAGAAGATCTTAAAATTAACAGGTCTTGGGGATCTTTTCACTGACAAAACTGAGACTCAATGAACCAGGACTGCAAAAGTCATTCAGCATCGTCCCTGGTGAGGCTGGTTTGAACAAGTACTTTATTGAGCAGAACACACATGACTCACCTGTGGCAGAAGGGCAATTACATCTTTGTGATCTTTGGTATTTATATCCATAAAAGAAGAAGACAGGTGAGAAGTGAAACATTATTCTCCAATTTCCTACTAACAGTTCCAGATTAGTTAGAGAAGCACAGCCAGCACATCGAGGGATGTGATTCTCCCCTCTACTCCACTCTGGTGGGACCCCACCTGGAGCACTGTGCCCAGTTCTGGAGCCACTATTACAAGAAAGATAGGGACATGCTGGAACATGTCCAGACAAGGGCCAGGAGGGTCCTATGAGGACAGACTAAGAGAGCTGGGGTTGTTTAGTCTGGGGAAGAGAAGGCTCTGAGGAGATCTTATTATCGTGGTCTTCCAGTGTCTGAAAGGGACTACAAGAAAGCTGGGGAGGAACTTTTTAGGGTGTCAGGGAGTGACAGGACTGGGGGGAATGGAAAAAACTAGAAATGGGTAGATTGAGTTTGGATGTTAGGAAGAAGTTCTTCACCATGAGGGTGGTGAGATGCTGGAACAGGTTGCCCAGGGAGGTGGTGGAAGCCTCATCCCTGGAGGTTTTTAAGGCCAGGCTGGATGTGGATCTGAGCAACCTGATGTAGTGTGAGGTGTCCCTGCCCATAGCAGGGGGGTTGGAACTGGATGATCCTCAAACACAAACTACAGCTGAAGGGAACAAAAAAAAAAAAGGAAAAAGGGTCACACTGCACAGATTCATAGAAACATTCAGGTTGGAAAGACCCTCAGGATCACCAAGTCCAGCTCAGAACCCTACTCTACAAGGTTCACCCCTAAACCAGATCCCCAAGCATCACATCCAAATCACCTTTAAACACATCCAGGGTTGGTGACTCCACCACCTCCCTGGGCAGCACATTCCAATGCCTGACCACTCTTGCCATGAAAAAAGTCTTCCTAATGTCCAGTTTAAACCTACCAAGTTGCAGCTTGAGGTTGTTCCCTCTTGTTCTATCCTTAATTACATATGAGAAGAGACCAGCACCAACCTCTCCACAACCTCCTTTCAGGTAGTTGCAGACAGCAATGAGGTCTCCCCTCAGCCTCCTCTTTTCCAAACTAACCATCCCCAGCTCCTTCAGTTGCTCTTCATCAGATTTATTCTCCAGGCCCTTCCCCAGCTTCCTTGCCCTCCTCTGCACTGGCTCCAGCACCTCCACATCTCTCTTGGATTGAGGTGCCCAAAACTGGACACAATATTCAAGGTGTGGCTGCACCAGAGCTGAGTACAAGGGGAAAATCTCCTCCCTGTTCCTGGTGGACACAGCATTTCTGATCTAACCCAGGACACCATTGGCTTTCTTGGCCACCTGGGCACACTGCTGGCTAATATTCAGCTGTTTGTCGATTCTGGCACAAGCAATGAAATACCACCTCTTCTCTGCCTTTGTCTTAGGTGACAGACAACCCAGAGAGGTTGTGGAGTCTGTTTCTCTGGAGACTTTCCATCCCTTTCTGGATGCATTCCTGTGCAACCTGTGCTTTTTATGGTCCTCCTCTGGCAGGGGGAGGTTGGAGTGGAAGATCTCCAGAGGTCCCTTCCAACCCCTAACATCCTGTGATCCTGTGATACAAAGCAGATTAAAAAACCCCAAAAAGTCTGTTGTTTGGGGTTTTTTGAATCTTTTTTGAATCTTCAAACTGACTCCACTGACTCCTTTGCAGCTGGGAGGTAATATATGTCCTCAGGCAGGATGAGTGGCTGCTGCTGCAGGAGCTTCAAAACTCTGCAGATCCCAGCTAGAGCCAAAGGGATGCATAAGCTCAGAGCTCTCAGTACTGGAATGAACAGACACTTGTCTGCACTTAGTAGGAAATAAAGCCTTTCATTTCCTTCTGTTTATGCACTTGGATTTGTAAATGGGATAGGCAAGTGACAATATCAACTGTTGACACGCAGCTGGAGCTCCTGTGCTCCTCCCTTTCCCAGCCCTGTGCAGAGGACTTCCACAGCCCACACTGCAGATGGGACACCTGCCACAAGACTGAGCCAACAACACAGGGATGCAAAGATGTTGTTGTGCCTACGTTACAGCCAGATTCTCCAGGTTCCACTGATTCAGGTGAAATTGCCCATCAAACCAGTAAACATCTGAAAGACCAAGACTGCTTCTAGATTTAATTGATAAGAGTTTATCAAATGACAGCTCTGTCATGACAAAGGTGTGCATTATTTCTGCTGGATTTGCTCCCTTTGGATTTCTTGCCGACTCCTGGCATAAGTAAGTAGCTCCTATGGAGATTTACAGCACAGCTGTAGCTGGAATGGAATGGAATGGAATGGAATGGAATGGAATGGAATGGAATGGAATAGAATAGGAGAATAGACCAGGTTGGAAGAGACCTTCAAGATCATCATGTCCAACCTATCATCCAACACCACCTAAACAACTAACCCAAGGCACCAAGCACCCCATCAAGTCTCCTCCTGAACACCTCCAATGATGGTGACTCCACCACCTCCCCGGGCAGCCCATTCCAATGGGCAATCACTCTCTCTGTGTAGAACTTCTTCCTAACCTCCAGCCTAAACCTCCCCTGGCACAGCCTGAGACTGTGTCCTCTTGTTCTGGTGCTGGGTGCCTGGGAGAAGAGACCAACCTCTGCCTGTCTACAACCTCCCTTAAGGTAGTTGCAGAGAGCAATAAGGTCACCCCTGAGTCTACTTTTCTACAGGCTAAGCAACCCCAGCTCCCTCAGTCTCTCAACATAGGTCTTGTGTTCCAAACCCCTCACCAACTTTGTTGCCCTTCTCTGGACACGCTCCAGCAAGTCAACCTCCTTCCTAAACTGAGGGGCCCAGAACTGGACACAGTACTCAAGGTGTGGCCTAACCAGTGCAGTGTACAGGGGCAGAATGACCTCCCTGCTCCTGCTGGCCACACTGTTCCTGATGTAGGCCAGGATGCCATTGGCAATGTGAAATCATTTCAAACATGTCCAAGACTTCACATTGATGGCTACAGCTTTGAACAGGCTACTGTGGAGTGGGGCACGTGCAACCCTGAACAGTAGCAAGCACACCATGGGACCAGAAATTTATGCAGATTCTCCCCTTGGAAGAGCTCACTTTCCCCTAAATAAATCTTTAACTAGCACAAGTGAAAGGAAATAATTAATTTTACACTGCTGATGCCCCAAGACTGAGCAAGGACCAAGCAATTCTCACAGATTTAGCTCACTTCCTATCTTTGCAGCAGTGACTTTCTGTGCAAGCTATTTCCGAGCTGAAAGGCATCCTTGTAGAAGAGGAGATCCATTTTAGATAAGGTAGGGAGCCTTCAACAGGTATGGATTTTCAGCTGTGTGCTGAGTTGAAATTTCCACCCCCCCCAACTTTAAATTAGCCAGAGCAGCTCAGCTGGAAGCAGATGAAAGCTGTATTTCCAAGTAAAACTACAATCTACAATGGAATGCAATGAATATGCACAAATATACAATAGTTACAGATATTCACAATTAATAAGCAGCACAAGAATCCCCCCTGGTCAAAGACCAGGGGAAGCTACTACCTTCTCCCTCTTTGCCATGTACAAAAGAAGAAGAGGCAGAAGCAGAGAAATTAATATCAGTCACCACAAAAGCAGTGCAGCCAAGGTCAAGCAGAAGCAAGTGAGTATCTCTCCCAGAGCAAAGAAGTGAGAAGAGAGAGGGAGGTTATTTTGGTACTACTAGTTTTAGTCCCCTATCTCTCCAGTGGGATTGTTTAGAATCATCATTCTTTTCCTTTTTACACCCAATAGTGATTTGTTTACATTTTTTACTACTTTCTGTTCAAGACCAGTGAAAAATTCTTAAAGGCATAGCCTAAAACTACCACGAGCTGTCACACAATTATAGCCCAAGATGGAATGAGCATCAAGATAAAATACTGCTCATCTGCAGCCCTGAGTTCCTCTATCAGCCAACCCAGCCAGGTGCCTTTTGTGCTTTACATCACGTCTCACACTTCAGAAAACAACCCAGGCAGTGGCTTCATAAAAACAGACTGAAGAGCTTTCCAAATGCATACCTTCCTCCTCACAGGAAAAGCTAAGCCCAGGCATCAGCCACCTCGCAGGAAGGCTGGAGCCCACCTGGTGTTTGTGCAGACTGACACTGCTGCACCTGCAGCTCCATCCCAGCAGGAACCAACCCTCCTGCGCTTGCTGCTTGCAGCCACTCCTGGCAAGCCAGCATTTACAAGCACTGCTTCTTCAGTGGTGCTTTCCACTGTAATTAATGGCATCATCAAAAGCACTGGGGTATTTTTGGGTTTGATCTCATGGTCCTGCTTTGGTTGTACTCTATTTTTCTGCCAGTTTTCACTCCACTCACTCATGGGCATGGCAGCACTGCGCAGCAGGGTTGTCTACACAGGCCTAGCTCCAGAAGTGGAGACGGCACAGCTCTGTCAGCATCATCTTGTGGTCCCTTCCAACCCTGACTGATACTGATCATTGCAGAGACAACTCCAGAGAGGGCTGATTCAGTCCACCAAGTTGCCAAGACATTACATGACTGCACACCCCACGGCACACAACCTCAGTTAACCTCTGCAGAGCTGTCCCTGTTACCACAGGTGAAGTTGGTAACAACAAAAGTACCTCTTCAGAAACTGCTCACACACACAGCGAGGTCTGATTTGCTTCACAGTTTTGGTAGTTCTGCAAGCCAGCAAGGGCTGAGAGAGGGTAAGAGAAACAAAAATGTTAAGGCCCATCATTCCACTCTTAGGCAAGGGAGACCTTTAAAATGCATTCCTTAATTAGCTTTGCCTGGCTGTAACTCCCCAGCATAGTTATTCCATGCAATCAACTGAGGCACCAGTCTGCTGTAATTAGCCAGAATATTGCTTCTCTGAAATGCAAAAAACTAAATTGACTTCCTCACTTTCCCCCAGCTCTCCTTGTTCATACATACATACAGCTCCATTACTGCAAACTTTGTGACCCCAGAACTCTGCAGGAACTATGCCTGCAGTTCACAAAATCACAGAATATAAGGGGCTGGAAGGGATCTCAAAAGATCTTCTAGTCCACCCCCACTGCCAGGGCAGGATCACGTACACCAGATTACACAGGAACACATCCAGGAGGGTTTTAAGTATCTCCAGAGTTTTAAGTATCTCCACAACCCCCCTGGGCAGCCTGTTCCAGTGTTCTGTCACCCTCACAGGGAAACATTTTTCTTCATATTTATGTGAAACTTCCTCTGCCTCAACTTCCACCATTGCCCCTTGTGCTGTCATTGGGCATCACCCAGCAGAGCCTGGCTCCATCCTCTTGGCACTCACCCTGCACACCTTTATCAACATGAATGAGGTCACCTCTCAGGCTCCTCCTCTCCAAGCTCAAGAGCCCCAGCTCCCTCAGGCTCTCCTCATAAGGAAGATGTTCCACTCTGTTCCACATCTGTGACTCTGCACTGGACTCTCTCAAGTAGTTCCTTAAGGTCATTCTTGAACTGAGGGGCCCAGAACTGGACACAGTACTCCAGATGCAGCCTCACCAGCGCAGAGTAAAGGGGGAGGAGAACCCCTCTGGACCTACTGGTCACACCCTTTTTAATTCACCCCAGAATGGCATTGGCCTTCCTGGCCACAAGAGCACATTGCTGGCTCACGGTCATCCTTCCATCCACCAAGACCCCCAGGTCCCTTTCCCCTTCACTGCTCTCCAGCAGGTCCATCCCAAACCTATACCTGTGCATGGAGTTGTTCTTTCCCAGGGGCAAGACTCTACACTTGCCTTTGTTGAACTTCATCTAATTTCTCCCTGCCCAGTTAATGCAGAGGTGTTTGCAGAGCTGCTGCCTGATTGCACCGGAGCAAGGCAGGGTGCACAACGCAGAGGCAGCAGAAACCCACACATGAAGTATCACAGTATCACAGTATCACAGTAACTAAGGTTGGAAGAGACCCCAAGGGATCATCAAGTCCAACCTGTTCCAACAGACCTCACAACTAGACCGGCACCAAGTGCCACGTCCAATCTCCCCTTGAACACCTCCAGGGACGGCGACTCCACCACCTCCCTGGGCAGCACATTCCAATGATGAATGACTCGCTCAGTGAAGAACTTTTTCCTCACCTCGAGTCTAAACCTCCCCTGGCACAACTTGAGACTGTGTCCCCTTGTTCTGGTGCTGGTTGCCTGGGAGAAGAGACCAACCCCCTCCTGTCTACAACCACCTTTCAGGTAGTTGTAGAGGGCAATGAGGTCACCTCTGAGTCTCCTCTTCTCCAGGCTAAACAATCCCAGCTCCCTCAGCCTCTCCTCACAGGGCTGTGCTCAAGGCCTCTCCCCAGCCTTGTTGCCCTTCTCTGGACACGTTCAAGTGTCTCGATGTCCTTCTTAAACTGAGGGGCCCAGAACTGGACACAGGACTCAAGGTGTGGCCTAACCAATGCAGAGTCCAGGGGCACAATGACCTCCCTGCTCCTGCTGGCCACACTATTCCTAATGCAGGCCAGGATGCCATTGGCCTTCTTGGCCACCTGGGCACACTGCTGGCTCATGTTTAGGCAGCTGTCAATCAGCACCCCCAGGTCCCTCTCTGTTTGGCAGCTCTCCAGCCACTCTGACCCCAGCCTGTAGCTCTGCATGGGGTTGCCGTGGCCAAAGTGCAGCACCTGGCACTTGGACTTGTTAAATGCCATCCCATTGGACTCTGCCCATCTGTCCAGTCGGTCAAGGTCCCTCTGCAGAGCCTTTCCACCCTCTAACTGACTAACATCTGTTCCCAGCTTGGTGTCATCTGCAAACTTGCTGATGACTGACTGAGTGGCATAAGCCTTAATGCAATGTGTACAGCGTGAGGCTGAAATGCACAGCAGGGAAGCAATTTACCATTTGATGGCAATTTCAATGGGAAGACAACTTTATTTTTAGCCTTTCAGTCACGTGTGACCGTTTCAGAGTTCTTAAAACATCCAAAGCACGTTTGAGGGGAGTTGTTTCTTCCCTCAAAAAAACAGAAAGGAAAGAGAGAGAGCCTGTGGTAGCTTTAGGCTCTGCTGAGAAAATTTTCCATGGATCTTGAGCAGAAAGTGATAGAATGTAAATAGATTACCTTTGGATGTAAAAAGGAAAATAATGATAAGCTCTAAATAGTCCCATTGGTCTGATTACCAACATAAAGCTCGTTTTGTACACTAACTCACTCTCTTTTTGGCTTCCTTCACTCTAGCAGGCATTAGCTCTGGCTTCTGCTGGCTTTGCTGACCTTGGCTGTGTTTGTTGTTGTGGTTAAGTACTGACAGCAACTCTCTGCTCTTTCTCTTCTCCCACGTACAGGGGGGAAAGGAAGGCAACAGGGAAGGAGAAGCTGTTGGTAGCCCCCTGGTTTTGTCCAGAGGGATTCTTGTGCTGTTTATAAATTGTATATATGTAAATATTGTACATTTTATACATATTCATTGCACTCCACAGACTGTAGTTGTGCTTGTAAATACAGCTTCATTTGCTTTCAACTGAGCTGGTCTGGCAATTTTAAGTTGGGGGGGGGGGGTAATTTCAACCCACCACAGAGCTGCAGTCATAGAATCATAAGGGTTGGAAGGGACTTCAAGGATCATCCAGTTCCAATAAGGGTTGGAAGGGTTGGAAGGACTTCAAGGATCGTCCAGTTCCAAGCCCCCTGCCATGGGCAGGGACACGTCACACTACAGCAAGTTGCTCACAGCCACATCCAGCCTGGCCTTAAAAACCTCCAGGGATGAGGCTTCCACCACCTCTCTGGGCAACCTGTTCCAGCATCTCACCACCCTCATTGGGAAGAACTTTTTCCTAACATCCAGTCTGAATCTACCCATTCCTAGTTTTGTTCTATTTTCCCCAGTCCTATCACTCCCTGACACCCTAAAAAGTCCCTCCCCAGCTTTCTTGTAGCCCCCTTCAGATACTGGAAGGCCACAAGAAGGTCTCCTCGGAGCCTTCTCTTCTCCAAACTGAACAACCCCAACTTTCTCAGTCCGTCCTCATAGGAGGAGCTCCAGCCCTCTGATCATCCTTGTGGCCCTTCCCTGGACATGGACTATCCGTGGGCTTATGGAAGCTGATTCACACCAGCCTGCCACACTCTGGCAGTTGGAACATTGCTTCCTCGCAGAGCTGGGCAGAGTTCGGTGCCTGCTGGATGCAGTTACCATGGCACTCGACGCTTGGTGACTTCAGAGCTGCCGCAGCATCATCACCCAGGTAAGGACCAAAGGAGAGGAGGCAGCAGGTGGATCATGGAATAAGTGCATGCAAAAGCAGTAAAAAGCATCTTTGGGAATATCCTGCCTAACAAACATCCTATGCACAGATCCCTGCTCTGCTCCATTTCATTGCTCTGTCAGACAGACGAGCAGCAGTGTACATCAGTGCACAGAGGTACCCACACACGCCGCTCTCTCCCATCCCTCTACCATCCAGCTCTGGTACAGATGTCTGTGCCAATTTGTCAGAGCCACTGGGCAGCCAGAATCTGGCTGAGAAAATATCACTACTGAGCCTTCATTAGTATCCCCATTGAACCTTCTTTAAACAGTGCACAAATTTTAATCATAGAAACATAGAATGGGCTGGGCTGGAAGGGACCTCCAAAGGTCATCCAGTTCAACCCCCTCTGCATCAGCAGGGACATCCTCAGCTGGATCAGGTTGCCCAGGGCCTCACTGAGCATCACCTTGAATATCTCCAGGGATGGGACCTCAACCACCTCCCTGGGCAACCTGTTCCAGTGTTCCACCACCCTCATACTAAAGAACCTGTTCCTAACATCCAATCTAAATCTGCTCTTCTCTACTTTGAAGCCATTGCCCCTTGTCCTGTCACTGCAGGCCTTTGCAAGCAGTCTCTCTGCAGCCTTCCTGTAGGCTCCCTTCAGGTACTGGCAGGCTGCTATTAGGTCTCCCTGGAGCTTCCTCTTTGCCAGGCTGAACACCCTCAGCTCCCTCAGCCTGTCCTCATAGCAGAGGTGCTCCAAACCCCTGATCATTTTTTGTGGCCCTCTCTGGAACTGCTCTATCAGGTTCATGCCCTTCCTATATTGAGGTCTCCAGACTTGCACACAGTACTCCAGGTGAGGTCTCACCAGAGCAAAGTGTCAGAATCACCTCTCTGAATCTGCTGGCAATACATCTTTGGGTGCAGCCCAGGCTGTGATTCGCCTTCTGGGCTGCAAGCTCACGCTGCCTGCTCATGTTCAGCTTCTTGTCCATCAGGCCAGCTTCTCATCCCTCAAGTCTTGCACCCTATGAAATTCTCCCAGTTACTAAAGCAGAACAGCTCACAGTGCATCTGTCTGCTCCACACAGAGCTGCTGCCCCCAAGGTTCAAGCACTGTTGCTGCCTCCTGTTCAGTCTCTAACATAATTTAGTGGCAAAGCAGTGAGCACTTGACTTACAAGTAGCAAGGGAATGGATGTGAAGGAGAACTTGCAAAACTAGAGAACTTTTTAAACAAGATGAGAGTGCACAGCAGAAGCACAGGATGCCATATGTGAGCCAGGTAAAAGACTTGGGATTGGCAGATCCATTTGGAAGGAGGAACATCTTAACAACACCACAAAGCCCAGACTGCAACAGAAGCAGAGACAGAAGGATACACTAGGATGTCTAGGTTACACTCTCAGGCTGCAGTGGCCCCTGCCTGTAAAATGCAAGGGTCTGAGCTGCTACTGAAAGATAAATCCATTCCCAGACAGGATTTATGTTTCCTGTTTTGCCACTCCCATTAATACTTGCTGGGCAGCCAGAACAGCTGACCAGAAACCTAGCTAGGGATCAGCATCTCCTGGTAAACACTGTGGTGTTCTGCTGGTGGGAGGACCTGACCTGTGAGCCACAGCCTCCCATACTGCAGAAGTGTGCTGCATTTTGGTCCAGTTTCTGTTGCTTCTCACTAGTGTTTCCTTCTGTAAGGAACTTCCTTCTGCAAGTGCACAGAGTCCCACACTGCTGCCCTCCAACACAACTGTAGGCAGTGGTCAGGTGGATCTCTCAGCACACTGTGGCTACACTGCAGCTCCAGCACAATTCAACTACAATAACTAGGTAAGATGTCACTTTGGGGACCTGCTTATTGAAAGAAAAGGAACAACACAGCTGATTTTACCTTGTGGAGAGGGAACAGCATTCCCATTTTCTCTGTGCTGGAAAGGATTGTCAACTCAATCACCTTTCTAAGGATTCAAAAGCTGCTTCATGCAGCAGAGGAAGTTCCATGTGAGAGGGACAGAGCTCTGGAGCAGGTTGCTCAGAGAGGCTGTGGAGTCTCCTTCTCTGGAGACATTCAAAACCCACCTGGATGTGTTCCTGGGTGACCTGCTCTAGGTGATCCTGCTCTGGCAGGGCTGGGAGTGGACTCGATGATCTTTTGAGGTCCCTTCCAACCCCTAACATTCTGTGATACTCACACAACCTTCCCTCCACAACAGCTTCCCAACAGCAACGCTGCTCTACATCTTGGAGCTCAGTTCACACTGTTTAATGACTCAGGATGACATTAAATAGCTAGAGAATGGGAAATAAATTACCTGGCACCCACTGCTAAATTCCAGAGCACTGCCCTTGTGCTACAGGGTACAATTCCTCACACCTGATAAACAGGTTTGGTGGTCCTGGGGTCCTGTTTTCCTCTCTATAAGCAGCCACTCAGTGTTGCATAAACATGACCCTGCAGTAGGCCACACAATGCATGTAAGTTATAAATGAGAATAAGATCAATAAATTAGTTGGTTTATAGTCATTTGACCCAAAACTTATGACACAGTTCCAGTCCATGCTCACTAGAGACAAGCACTCTGAGAACTCCCAAATTCCACCTACAGCACTACCTCATTAACTGCTCACAATGCAGCCAGACATTTAAACCCAGGATACAGATGACCACCATGCAGAAGGTAACACTGGGAAAGTGAATCTTAGTGAGCAAGGCAAGGACAGCAGCAAAACGTTCTGAGGCACAGAAGACCATATGTAATCACAAAACATCTGTTCTGAAAAAGCATTCAATCCAAGCTGTCAGGATGCAAGCAACCTGTTTAACCCTTTCAAAGCTTAACTGCCTTACTACTATACCAACTGAGACTTCCCTTGGAATGTCTCACAGAATGTCAGGGGCCAGAAGGGACCTCAAAAGCTCATCCAGTCCAACCCCCTGCCAGAGCAGGAGCACCTCCAGCAGATCACAGGAACACATCCAGGCAAGTTTTGAATATCTCCAGAGAGAAAGACCCCATAGCCCCCCTGAGTAGCCTGTTCCAGTCTTCTGTCACCCTCACAGGGAAACATTTTTCCTCCTGTTTCCATGGAACTTCTTCTGCCTCAGCTTCCACCATTGCCTCTTGTGCTGTCATTGGGCATCACCCAGCAGAGCCTGGCTCCATCCTCTTGGCACTCACCCTGCACACCTTTATCAACATGAATGAGGTCACCTCTCAGACTCCTCCTCTCCAAGCTGAAGAGCCTCAGCTCCCTCAGGCTCTCCTAACAAGGAAGATGTGCCACTCCCTTAATCATCTATGTGGCTCTGTGCTGGACTCTTTCAAGCAGCAGCCTGAGGTCATTCTTGAACTGAGGGGCTCAGAATTGGACACAGTATGCCATGTGGCCCCACCAGGGGGAGGAGACCCTCTCTGACCTACTAACCACAGTCCTTCTAATCCACCCCAGAATGGCATTGGCCTTCTTGGCCACAAGAGCACATTGCTGGCTCATGGTCAACCTCCCATCCACTAGGACCCCCAGGGCCTTTCCCCCTTCACTGCTCTCCTGCGGGTCAGTCCCCAACCTATCCTGCTCCATGGGGTTGTCCTTTCCCAGGTGCAAGATTCTTCCCTTGCCTTTGCTGAATTTCATCTTTCCCTGCCCAATTCTCCAGTCTCTGTAAGTCTGGGTGAATGGCAGCACAACCCTCCTGTGTCAGCCACTCCTCCCATTTGGTGTCCTCAGCAAACCTGCTGGCAGTGCTCTCTGTGCCCTCACCCAGGTCAATAATGAATGTACTGAACAGCTCTGGTCCCAGTACGGACCCCTGAGGGACTCCACTAGACACAGGTCTCCAACTAGACTTTGTCCCATTGATCACAACTCTCTGACTTCTTTCCTTCAACCAGCTCCCATCCACCTCTCTACCTGGTCATCCAGAGCACACTGCCTCAGTTTAGCTGCAAGGATGATGTGGGAGATGGTGTCAAATGCTTTACTGAAATCAAGAGAATCCCTTCTCAGCCTTTTGGCTAAGGTAAGTGCAGTGTGTAGTCTCATGCACAGGTTGTCCTCTACTGCTCAGCCAGTTAACACTGGCCTGCTTTCTCTAAACAACGTGCAAGCCTTCGAACTACCAGCAGATCCTAACTAACACAGATACACTCAGTGATGCTCCTGGGTACAACCTTGTACCTCTGAATGCAACACAAACATTTGCATTGTACTGAAAATTCATTTTACTATCTCCATGTGCCTAGCAGCTCTGCAAAGGTGTAGCACAGGAAGAGACACTGTACCTTGCAGTGAGAGCAAAGCCAGCATGGTAAGCAGGAGCAACTCCGGCAGCGACTGAGCTTAGGCTGCAGTTGAATTTGACCTTCACTGTAATATGAAGTTATAAGGAGCTAACAATGGGATTGAGGTGATCAGCTCTAAGCAGAATTAAACCTTTCCTGCCTGCTGTTGAACTGCAAACACAGGAATGCCCTGCTCAGAGAGCTTTGGCTCTAATTGAGCAGTGAGCAGAATAACTAACTGCAAGGGACTAAATCTGGTCTCTCTTGATGTGAACCAACAAAGATAAAATCACCTTTGCTCCTCACCCAGGCAACAGCTGCCCAGGGAGGGGATGGTGAAAAAGACCTTCTGGAGTGTCCAACAAAAGGTAAGATTGCTGTGAATGACCTGCCTGATGAGTCAGCTCTGCCCACTGCCAGCACACCTGGCAGTCCCATACGCATTAATGTGACTGGGGTGTGGGTCAGGGGGAGCCGCCATTCACTGAGTAAAAGGCACTGAGTTTTAGCAGCTCAGACTGAGAGAGAAAAGACATCACCATGCAACCTGGAAGCCACAGTCCAGGAAGCCTCTCTACACCATGAAGAGAAGAACTCCTGAAGAAGGTAAAAGACATCTTTACTGAAGACACCATATGGTGGAGGCTGCTCAGAGAAGGACTTGGACTTTAGGATCTCTCCCTCCCTTCTCCAGAGAGGACAGCACAAGACAACACAGATGACATCTCCTCCAAGCCATAGCAGCAGCACCCTTCCTCGGACCTAAATCGTCTTGGGGTGGGGTTGGGGGGTGGCAATGGAATTCCTTTCCTGCCCTCTCTGTCCATTTAGTCTCTCTCTCCCCGTTCTTCTGTTCTTTCCACTTCAGCTGTTAATAAATAGCCTCACTTTTGATATTTGACCTCATTTGTGTCTTTAATTTCACAACACAGCAATGTTCAAAAAAGAACCGAGTCTCTCTCTCCCCCTCCAGACTGAGACACTATCCACCCAGGTTTTTATTTTTCTCTCCTTTGTAGCACTCTTGCATTTCTAATCTCAAAGACCTTTCAGAGTGGCATGAACACCAAGTTCTTCCCAAAGCAAGAGTATTGTTACTTGAGATATAACCAAGACCTTGGAATTGAATTATAAATGCTCTTATTATATCTCTTTTCCACTCTGCATTGTGTTTTAACACCATAAGTAGTACTTTACATTCACTCAGCCCTGGTAATTTTCATTCCTGGGACCCAGTAAGCCCTCAGTGCTGCAACTGAGATGTAATCTTTGCTTCTCTTATAAGAATCAATCTGTTCTTTTCATTGTCATGACTTTGTCCATTTTAGTTCTTTGTCTGAACAGCAAATCAGAGGATTTCACAATGGCTGTGAACCTGCTGAAGAGATGCAGGCCCATTAGAGCTTCAGAGACATCCATTGCTATGCATTTCTATACTGAACCTCCTGAACAGCTTCAGGTCCATTAGATCTTTAGAGACATCCATTCCTGTTGCCTCTGTATACTGAATTACAAAACTCTTACTGCCTCTTGGTTGAGAAACAACTTTTGTGAAAGCATTCAAGGCACTGCTTATAAAGAACTTAGCAAAAACATGATGGGGATGGGATGTCAGGGGAATAGGGGATTCTCTCATCTGAAATGCATAATTAGCTTTTGGTTAAGTGTGCAATTAACATTAAAATTTGCAATCAAGTATGATGGTGTTCTAATTTTACCTCCTTCAAATGAAGGGGGGAAAAAAAGAAAAGGAGGAAAAGAAGAACTTCGTTACCAGCACAGTTTCACTGAATCTCTTCCCTTACGAGGCCAGCTCAACAGTGACATCCTGTCACCCAGGAGACAACCCATACAAAAAGCTGCTTAAAATACTGCAGACCTGCCTTCTGGACAGCCAGGGGGTCATTTTGGTTTACAGGGTTTTGTTTTGCAGTGGTAGCTGCCACTCAGCATAATTAGCAGTTGTCACATTTCTGCTCGCAAAGATCCTTCCCACAAAAACAGGGTGATGTTGCTTTCCACCCTCTGCCCAGCTGTGCCTGAAAGCTCTAACATCCCCTACAGCTAATCGCAAACCCCTGCAGGTTTCAGCAGTTAAGCCACGGAACACTTTTGTAAATGGGGAAGGAAAACCTATACTTATCTTAGCAGTTTAAATCTGATAAGCAGCACCTTGAAAGAAAAGGAAAAATATCACACTGCGGTCTAAATAAGCTGCCTCCATCGGAACATCACATCCTTTATGCCTTTGGACCTGTACATTTAACTTCTATTTGCCTTTTAAAAAAGGGCTTCAAAGCTGTGTCAACTGCAACAGCAGCTGCCAAGCCCTGTGTTCAATGTCTTGTTGTTAATCAGGTGTGTGTTTGTGTTATGTGTCGTGCAACAGAAGTGAGACTCCTCTGTACAGGGCGCTTAGCAAAAGGCTAAGGAAATCCCTCACTCCCTGCAGACACTGGGTGGTGGTGTGCAAAGTGTCACGGTATGCAAATGCCTCGGGCTAAACATTGCCAATGATTTACAATCAGTAAACGGATTGGACAATCAGTAAATGGATTGGAATTAACCTAGAGCTCACAGAATTAACCCAGGCTGGGCCTTTTTCCCCTCAAAGCCTTCAAAGAGCTATCATTAAAATCACTCTGCGCTTCATTTAACCCCAGTAGCTCTGCAAAACCCCAAATAGTTCGTGGTGCTGTTCTGATCGAGGCACTCATTTTACATCAAAGGTGGTCCAACAATTAATGGACAGTTTGGGCATACATTGGGAACTTCATACCCCCTGGCACCCACAGAGCTCAGGGAGAGTAGAAAGAATGAACCAAACACTGAAACAAACCCTTACTAAATTAATGATTGAGACCCAAATGACATGGGTTAAGTGCCTGCCCTTGGCCCTGCTCCGGATCAGGACACAGCCGAGATCTGATGTTGGTGTATCACCTTATGAAATTATGTTTGGGTTACCTTATTTACAAGGTGGGAGGGAAATGGCTAATTATGAATTGGGGGTCAAAAACATTAGAAACTATGTGATGGCAATTGGGAGAACATTACAACATTTACGGGCTCAAGGGATGTTATCTCAGTCAGTTCCTTTAGATTTCCAAATCCACGAATTTAAACCAGGAGATTGGGTTATGATAAAGATGTGGAAAGAACAAACACTTACACCTCAGTGGGAAGGACCCCTTCAGGTCTTGCTTACTACAGAGACTGCAGTGCGGACAGCCGAGAGAGGATGGACACACGCCACAAGAGTTAAAGGACCTGTGGATGCTTCGGAGCAAGTTTGAGGCCTTTTTGTCCACTCAGGACAGATGGTCTTTAGCTGCTGATGGGGGCTGCAAACCATTCTTTTTACCTAAACCCAAAATTAAATCCCAAGTTTCACACCACCTTAGCTGGATTAGTTTCAATGCCAGAATTCTGCAACACAAAGAGGACCTTTAATTAAATACTTTGTAGTACCTTTTAGCCAGCATCACAGAAATAAAATTAATCACTTTCTTGCAGCTCTTCATTTTAGAGTCTGTTTTATTGTGACTATTTACTTAAGGCAACCACAATAAACATAAACCCCCAAGGTGGATACTACAATATCACACTTAAATGCAGTACTTAACGTTTAATTCTAAATCAAGTGTATTTTAGATCAATTAGAAGACTATGCTGGAGCAGGGTTTGGGTAGAAACACTACAGAGTTTCAGCTCATCTTCAGCCTGAACTTTAAGCCTAAGTTGTGGAAGAAACCCCTAAGCAGCCAGCTATTTCCAGTGAGGAAGCTAACTCCTTTGAAACCGTTTAAGAGAGCATTAGCCTCATAGCTTCTCTCTGAGATCTTTTTATGCAAGGCAAAAGAGAAGATCCTTGCAGACTGGAATTCCAGCTGGATCCCTGGGGTACTTTAAACACAGCAACATGAGGTCGATTCTTTCTGAGCTCCCTCAGTGATTCACACAGGGTTTAAGCACCATCAGGATAAACTGGACTTGCACCCGAGGGTTTAACTCCCTTGCCAGCAAGCAGAATAACAGTAAGCTGTTGTTTTCACTAAGGAGGAGCATCATGGGCTACTGTCAAATGCTTGGCCTGTGTCTGCCACTCTGTAGCTCAGGAACTTGTCTTTTTCAAACTAGATTAGGTTGCTGTAATCCAAAAAGGCTGAAGATGTCCCATGACTAGGTGTTTGAGCAGACAGAGCTTTCACCTTACCTGCATAACCTATCTTCCCATTTCATTACCAAAAAGTTGTGTCAGCAGAGATAGAATGATACAATTGTTAGGGTTGGAAGGGACCTCAAGCATCATCCAGTTCCAATCCCCCTGCCATGGGCAGGGATCCCTCAGATGAGATCAGGTTGCTACTGTGTAGCAGTTGCAGATGGCTCTACTGCACTCCTGAAGCAGTTCAGTGAGCAGCTGTGAGGTCCCTGTGATTGCACATTGCCTACGGGTTTCCTGGTGTTAGGACCTCTCCCACACAGCCTGGCCTTAAAAACCTCCAGGGACAGGGCTTCCACCACCTCCCTGGGCAACCTGTTCCAGAGTCTCACACCCCCCCTTGGGGATGAAGCTCAATTACAGGCTTCACACTGCATCTCAGTGAGGCTGTGCTTAGGTCAGAATGCTGAGGTGTTAATAGGATTGTTAAAACACAAAAAATTAACATGTGAAGGAGAAAAAAAAAACCAACCAGGCTGATGGACTGAATTTAGGGAGTAGAACCTCAAGCAATGCTCAGCTGATAGAAGGAAATGTTTTACTCTTGTGGGCCACATGCCTTGGGGAAAAACTGCAACTGTGTAGAGAGAAAAAAGCATTTAGCTGATTACCAACGGCCATTGTGACTCAGGGAAGCCACACAACGAGCTGAGAATAAGAGCTGGTAAACATTGTAATAGTCTTTTGTCTTCTCTCTGAATTTAGGTAAGAGATGTGTGATCATTTGTCTTTTGTCTAACACCTGCCTGAGCCCTGCTCAGGGATGTGTGCTCCCCGGCATTTCCTCGGCAGCCAGTCGTGAATCTGTAACTGTTGCACAGACACATCTAATTACCAATCACAAGCTGCTTTTGATTCTGTTAGCCTATATAAAGACTTTGTACAATAAAGTAGACACTTTGCTTGCATCAAGCTTTGTCTCCATCTCTCAATCACGGTACCAGGCTTAGTCATAAAAATGCTCATAATTAATTCCAATCCCCCTGGCCATGGGCAGGGACACCTCACATGAGATCAGGTTGCTCAGAACCACATCCAGCCTGGCTTTAAAAACCTCCTGGGATGAGGCTTCCACCACCTCCCCGGGCAACCTGTTCCAGTGTCTCACCACCCTTGTGGGGAAGAAGTTCTTCCTAATATCCAATCTGAATCTACTCATTTCTTGGTTTGCTGCAGAAAACGGTGGTTTGAGGCATACCTCTGTCTTCCTCCAAGGACTCCTGGATGGATGAAATTAGCTGAGCAGGTAGGCAAGTTGTAGCAAGATACAACTATCTTACTTGGAGGACATAAACTGATATCAGTAGCTATGTGCAGTTCACTCACTGAGGGCTCACCAAGTTGCTTCACCTACTAGAGCTCACTCAAAAAGCACTACTCAAGGGCTCTAGCCTGCTCTGGGTTTAATAGAGCTGACTTCTGAGAACACAGAGCAGCTGCCCAAGACCGTATCAGGAGTCCCACCACTGGAGCAAGGCAGCAACACAAAGAGAACTTATTGTAGGGCCTCAAACAATGCAGTCAACAAAACCCACCAACAACCAAAATCTACACAAATCCAAACAGGCTATTTTTTTACCATTGTGTCCTTGTTGGGGTTAAGGAAAGCACTTCTGAAGCTATGTGCAGAGTTTACTCACTGAGTTGCCTCACCTACTAGAGCTCACTTAAAAAGCACTACTCAAGGGCTCCCCAGCCAGCTCTGACTTTGCTACAGTTTATAGCAGCTGACTTCTGAGAACACAGAGCAGCTTGCTCAACCCCTATCAGGAGCCCCACCATTCAACAAAGGCAGCAAAACAAAGAGAACTTACTGCAGGGCCACAAACAATGCAGCCAACAAAACACACCAGCAACCAAAATCTACATGAATCAAAACCCCACTTCCAAACAGGCCAATGTTTTACCATCGTGTCCTTGCCGGGGTTAAGGAAAGCACTTTAGAAACCACTGGCACTTACCCAGATCTGCAGCTTCACCCTCTTGTCGTTCCTGTACACTGTTTTCACCTTGAAGTCAATCCCCACAGTGCTGACGAAGGCTGGTGTGAAGGTGTCATCAGCGTATCTGAAGAGGAAGGAGGTTTTGCCCACGCTGCTGTTGCCGATGATCAGGAGCTTGAACATGTAATCAAAATTTTGATCTGAAGTATCTTTCTGCCTGTATCTGGCATCTGTTACTGAAGCCATCTAAGAAAATTACAAACATTGGAAAAGAACAGATTTAAGAGCAGTTCAGCGCTTGTTTGCCTTGACTGTGCACCATATGTTTAGCTTCTCTCTTCTCTTTAATTCCATACCCACTCTATCTGCTGCATAAAGAGCAACACAGCCTCAAAACTTTTAAATCCTGGCTTCAGATTTCTATTATCCACTTGCACTGTTGAGATTTCCAACCCCCCCCAAATACACCTGTTGTACCACTCGGTGTTTAAAAGAGTAACAGATGGCTATTGCAGATTGTTCAAACACTGGCAGGGAAGCAGCACTCATGACTCCTGTGGCAGGATGCCACTTCTGGTACTCCAATAACCTGGAGTACTGCAACCAAGAGCTGTAATCTTTCATGGTGCACCCAACTGTGCAATTCATTAAGCAGCCTCCAAGTCAGGTAAACCTAAATAATTCCTTTTACAACAGCTAGGGAAAAACCTGCATGTCTAGCACAGGCACCACCAGCATTTTAGCCTGAGGAAAGTTCTGTCCAGTTACAGGAAAAAAAACAAACAATTAAAACCCCCACCACTAAAGCAACCCCACCACAAACCCACCACTAAAGCAACCCCACCACAAACCCACCACTAAAGCAACCCCACCACAAACCCACCACTAAAGCAACCCCACCACAAACCCACCACTAAAGCAACCCCACCACAAACCCACCACTAAAGCAACCCCACCACAAACTCACCACTAAAGCAACCCCACCACAAACTCACCACTAAAGCAACCCCACCACAAACCCACCACTAAAGCAACCCCACCACAAACCCACCACTAAAGCAACCCCACCACAAACCCACCACTAAAGCAATCCCACCACAAACCCACCACTAAAGCAATCCCACCACAAACCCACCACTAAAGCAATCCCACCACAAACCCACCACTAAAGCAATCCCACCACAAACCCACCACTAAAGCAACCCCACCACAAACCCACCACTAAAGCAACCCCACCACAAACCCACCACTAAAGCAACCCCACCACAAACTCACCACTAAAGCAACCCCACCACAAACCCACCACTAAAGCAACCCCACCACAAACCCACCACTAAAGCAACCCCACCACAAACCCACCACTAAAGCAACCCCACCACAAACCCACCACTAAAGCAACCCCACCACAAACCCACCACTAAAGCAACCCCACCACAAACCCACCACAAAAAAAAACCCAACAACTAACCACTAAAAAAATGCAACAAGCAACTAAAAAATCTAATACAACAAACAATGGGAGAAGAGGAAAGATCAGGAATTTCAACTGAAAACTTTTAATCCATCCAACACTGATCTGCTCTCAAGACTTCAGTTAAAACAAACAGAACCGGCATAAAACACCGGGGCTCAGTGAGGCTGCAGGCAGCATTTGGAATGGAGAAATGATCCCTTTTGATTATGGGGGAGGTGAGAATTAGGGATGTTTGTGGAGTGGGGAGGGAGGAAGATGGAGCCTCAAAGACTCTGCCTTTTCTTGTGGCCTTGCACTGGATTCTGTAACCAAGAACGAGTGCAGAATCTGAAATACCAGGGGAGGTGGAACTCCCTGAGCAGCTTGGCTGCTCCAAGGCATACAGCTCAGACACTCCCTGAGAAAAAGCAGGCCTCTGACTTCTCGTCTCTGTACAGAGCAGAGGACAGCTAAGTAGACCAAATTACTACTGAGGTATTATAGTTTGACTGTTAAATGATAAATAAATTTTCCCAGAGAATTCAAAAGAGTCCAGGGGATGGACACTGCAAAGGGGCTGAACAAGAAGATCAGAGATACATTTATCTCATTTCATTGGCCTTCTATATAGTTTGCAGCACATCTTGTTTCCCTGACCTTGCTTGCTTGGCCTGATCATTCCTGTTTGGGTTATTGGTAAGGAGCAGCAATGGGGTAGAGGTAACTTGTTAGTTACTGTGATAAATGGAATGATAATTCCTGTCAATTAGATGATTTTGATTAAAGCAAAAGCAGGAGCATGAATGATGAGAAAAGGGATCAGACACTGGGAACTTACATATGTAACTAGAATGAGATTCTTTTTAGGCCTTATTATAATCAGTTGTTTATGATTAATTTGACTTGTTTTAGTAGAGAGTAAGATTTTAGGTTCTATTATAACCTGTTGTTCATTAATTTTAGTTGCTTTAATGTATGTATACTAATGCCCTAGTGAAATGTTAGGAATTAACAGCTCGCAGTTGAAGTATTATGAAATAATAAGTTCTTCAAGGATGAGGAAAGAAGAGAAGTTGCTACAGAGGATGTAAACACAAAGGACGATTGTGAGAATCAACAGAACAAAACCCATCTCCGGGAAAGACTTTGATTGTAACCACAGAACTAAAAAGACACAATCACAAGGGCTTAGCACACAGCCCACCGGCTGTGCTGATTAGAGGATGACATCACTGAAAGACCACCAGAAGGACAAACTAATTTAAACAAACCCACCTTTATATGCATATGTGTTAAGGGTAGACTATTTAAAGGGTAGTTAGAAAGCCATTGTTGTGCACTGTTGCACCCAGCGCTGTTTTGCATGTCTCTTACTGCTTTAAAATTGCTCTTTTCAAATTAAAACTATATCCAATTGACTTTAATTGGCTCGGGCATTTATAACAGCTACTAACAGCCCTCTGGGTTCTTTGTCACAGAATCACAAAATTAACCAGGTTGGAAAAGACCTTGGAGAACATCCCGGGTGGGAGGGGGTCTGGGTCTGTACAGGGTCTGGGTCTATACAAGGGGGTTAACTGGGCTATTGTTTAGTTGTGTGTGTGTGTGTGTATATATTTCATATATATATGTTTATTATCTTTCATGCTTTTTATATTTAGCTTGCTTTTTGTAAATAATAATATCATTTTACTTCCAAATTCTGCATGGTGTGGCAATTTACTTCTTGGTAAACTCCATATTCAGCCTGGTGTCAAACCACCACAAGAGGGGAGAATAAGGACATTTTACCTTTTAACAGACATACCTCGCTTTTCATCTCTAATGCTGTTTCAAAACCTACCCTGCATCAAATGAGCAAAGGTCTTGGCTCCTTATAGCCAGTCAGGGCTTTGTGCAAACTGGGGCAACGACAGCACAGGTCTAATTAGCAGCCATTCCTCCATCAAACTAGGACACACGCTACTTGTGAGCAGTGTCAGAAATCACTCAGTGGAGACCAAAGTCTCCTCATCCCCCAGAATCCAAAGAAAAAAAGTTAATTTTCCCCTCAACTCAGATTGGTGGAGAACAAGGCTCCCAGTAATGTCTATTTTCTCCACATACCCAGATGCTTCCTTCCTTGGCAAGTCTCACCTGCACACAAGACCTCACAGCAAACCAACAAAACCAAACCAAAGAGCTCACGTCTCACAGCAGTTAAAAAGCTGCAAACCAAAATGTTTCCCAAAGGCAACTTAAATTGGGATGTCAGCATTTAACTTAAATTCCCAGCAGAGGAGACACAAATCAAACCCAAGCCAGTTTTAGCTTCAGCACAACACGCACCACTGCTTCTCTCCAACTAACCACGTGCACCTTTCTCACAGCCAAGGGCTGCTGCAGCAGGCATTTTATTTACAGACTGCATTGACAAAGACAGCTTCTGAAGAACTTTATATGCACCTGCACTGCATGCAGGAAAATCTTCTCCCAAGCAGTGCTGTACAGGAGACAACACATCTGCGATACGCAATCTGCTGAGCTTCAGCTGCCATTCAGAACACAGAATTAACCAGGTTGGTTAAGACCTTCGAGATGAAGTCCAACCTATCACCCAACACCATCTAATCAACCAAACCATGGCAACAAGTGCCTCATCCAGTCTCTTTTAAACACTTCCAGTGATGGTGACTCCACCACCTCCCTGGGCAGTACATTCCAGTGGCCAATCTCTCTTTCCGTGAAGAATTTCTTCCTCACATCCAGCCTAAACCTCCACTGGTGCAGCTTGAGACTGTGTCCTCTTGTTCTTGTGCTGGTTGCCTGGGAGAAGAGACCAACCCCCACCTGGCTACAACCTCCCTTCAGGTAGTTGTAGACAGCAACAAGGTCTCCCCTGAGCCTCCTCCATGCTAAACAATGGGGACTACAGTCCCTTGCAAGCACTCCAGAAAACTCAAGTACAGTTTGCTTCCTCCCCAGTGTACCTGGAGAGGGTTGCTCTGCTCATGCCTTGTGGTTCTCACATGGAATTTCTAAACTGAAGAATTCAGCATGCAGCTGACTTCCACCAGAACCCACTACCTCAGCTCAAATATTGGAAATCTCAGCTGCAAAAATTACGAGTTCAGATAATCACAAGCTCACAGGATGTTAAGGGTTGGAAGGGACCTCCAGAGATCTTTGAGTCCAAGGCCCCTGCCAGAGCAGGACCATAGAATCCAGCACAGGTCGCACAGCAATGTCTCCAGATGGGGCTGGAAATTCTCCAGAGAAGACGACTCCACAGTCTCTCTGGGCAGCCTGTTCTAGTGCTGTGAGACCCTCAAAGTGAAGAAGTTCCTCCTCATGCTGAGGTGGAACCTCCTGTGCTGTAGTTTATATCCATTGCCCCTATCACAAGGTGCAATTGCTCAGAGCCTGTCCCCTCCCTCTTGACCCCCAGCCCTCAGATATTGATAGACATTGATTAAATCCCCTCCCAGTCTTCTCTTCTCCTGACTAAACAGCCCCAGGGCTCTCAGCCTCTCCGCGTCAGGCTGTGCTCCTTTCCTTTCATCATCCTTGTAGCTCCCTGCTGGACTCTCTCAAGTAGATGCCTGTTGACCTGTACCATTACCAAGCTGAAAGACAGCAAGAAGTTCTCTATTTGAACAATTCATCTTCCTCTTACACATAAATAACCTCCACAAACACCCCTGAGAACTCCTGCACACTTACTAAAGGAGAAGGAAGAATCCAAAAATCTTCACTTCTCCATTCTGCTCACTAAAGGCTTGGAAAAAGTGAGATGCCCAGACATTGACAGATTCAGAGGGAGGCATTCAACAAATTATTGAACTAATCACACAGGAATCAATATCTTCTCTCTACCCCTGCTCTTGCAGAACACAGCCACACACTCCAAGCTGATCTTTTCAATGAAACACTGCTGCTTCTATTAACCCCTCCCGCCCCAGACTGCTATGATCAGAAGCATACATAGCCACAATCCTGGTCTCCGTTAGAAAAGCAATTACAGAGCCTGGCCAGCTGGAGCAGCTTTGTCAGAGGCACAAAGCAGAAAACAAGATCAGATGATACCTGCACAGAGCGTGGGGCTGTTGTCATAGAAGCACAACCCTGGCTGGCCTGTGCCTGCCTCTGTGCTTCACTGAAGATGCTGCAGGTCGGCTCCTGCCACTCATCAGAGGCAGGCTCAGAGTGCAAACATTCCACAGAAAATTCCAACCCCATGCTTAAATCTGACTTTTCCCTTTCCCCTCCTCTGGACAGTAGTGTGAAACTGAAAGGACTGTAGTACTAATTACTGATGACTCCTCTGATTGCAGCTCCTTACTGAAGCTGTACTCCAGCAGTATTTGGGCTGCCCCTGAATTTGTGCTTGAATTGTGAAGCCAGGAACTGGCAGAGCTTTCTCCCAATTCTCCTCACCTCCCTTCCCCTTCCCCACCTGGTGTGCCACCCCTGCTGCAAGCACTCCCTAGTTGTGCCAGTCCTGGGGACTGTGCAGAGACCTGGTTCAGAGAACAGAGAGATCCTAGTCAAAAATAAATCCTCCTACAACTTCTCCTGTTTTTCAGGGCTGTTTTGAAAGTTGGTTCAGCTCCTGATCCAGCACAGCTGAGGAAGCCAAGCAGAGGGGACGAAGTGGTGGGATGCAATGGTAGTTGCTATGCTACTGAGAGAAAGGTCCATGAAATTACATCTCCTGCAGGCCCTCTGCACCTGGCCAAGATTCAGCACCAGCAGTGGAAGGAAAAGGCAACAACACAGCAGTGCTGGACAGCACCTGTACAACTCATCATGGCTCTGATAGGGTTTTATGCCTTCCTTGGGGAGGAAAGGACACTGAGCTGGCAGTGGAACCCCTTGCTCTCTGGGTACACAGCTCTTTGCTCAGGATGATTCCAAATACAGCAGAATCTCTGGTGGCTTACAAGCATGTGCCTCTACAGACTCACCAGAGTTTTGTTACAGAAGACCAAGTCAAAAACAACTGGCATGCAGAGTGCAAAAGAGAGGCTTGGCACTGCTTCTGGTCTGGCTGCCTTGGAATAATCCTCAAGAAAATACCTATACAGGAAAGATTTAGCTGGAGGACAGGAAATGCACTACACAGAGGAAGAAAAAAGTACCAATCAGGTTGCCTTTAAGAACATTTCTGTGAGACCTTCTGTCTTCAGCTCTTTGCCTGGGTACTCCACAACTCTGTAACGAAGAGCACACCAATACTGACAACCTGTTTTCCCCAGAGGCTTCAGCAATTGGAACAAGTTCTCAAACACATCCACTTCCACCCAGCTTTGTGAGAATAGGCAGCTATGTAGCTATGAGATCCCTCATTATTTCCCTGTTGGGGAAAAAGCCTGCAGTGTGAGCTTAGCTTAGATTAGACAGAGAAACCACACAGGAGGAAGATGCTACAATTGCTCTAAAGCAATAAAATCTTAATCAGAGCTTATTAGCCACCAAAGAATACATTCCTCAGTCAAGGTGTGTATCTCCTGCCTTTATTTTCTATTTGTCTGATGAAGTTGGGGAAAAAAGCACATCCCTGTGAGATACCTCTTTGGGAAACCAGCCTTTGAAGCTTTCAGTGCTCACTGAAACATAGATCATAGAAATTGTGGTTGGAAGACAACACTAAGATCATGAAGTCCAGCCATCATCCTAACACTGCCACTGCCATGACCATTAAACCATGTTCCAAAGTGAAGAAACTCATTCCCCAAAGATGTCTCTGTGGACACAATCTCAAGTGAGCCAGGGGAGGTTTAGGCTGGAGGTTAGGAAGAAATTCTTCACAGAAAGAGAGACTGGCCATTGGAATGGGCTGCCCAGGGAGGTGGTGCAGTCACCATCACTGGAGGTGTTTAAGACTGGATGAGGCACTTGGTGCCATGGTTTAGTTGATTAGATGGTGCTGGGTGAGAGGTTGGACCTGATGATCTCGAAGGTCTTTTCTAACCTGGTTAATTCTGTAATTCTGTCTATCCCAGCTGTAAAGGCAAAAGAGCAGTTGGGATGGGGGAGCCTCAGGTAAGATTGCTGCACAGTTGAAGAAGCTACATCTGTATTAATGAACTGGAAAACAGCCAGGGAGTCCTGCTGCCCTAGTTCTGCAGTATTTGCTTCCTACAGCCAACATCAGTGAAAAGCAGTACAAGAGCTGTCTGAAGCTGGTGGTGTTGGCCAAAACCCACCTGCTGTATCTCACCATCTAGTTATTTCCAGAAAAAAACAAACTAAGGTTGACTCCAGGTGTCACCAGCCCTTATGGATTTGGCTACAAACTAACTGATGGCTGCTCTCCATCCACTCAGGCAAGAAATGCCAAATTAGAAAGATATGTATTGGCTGGGTGGACTGTTCAGTGGGTAAGGAATTGGCTGGATGGTCACATCCAGAGGGTGGTGCTCAGTGGCTTGAAGTGCAGATGGAGAGCAGTGACAGTGGTGTCCCTCAGGGGTCTCTACTGGGACCTGTGCTCTTTAATGTTTTTATCAATGACATAGTGAGATTGAATGCATTGTGTGCAAAGGACACCAAGCTGTGTGTGTTGATACACCAGAGGGGCACAATGGCATCCAGAGGCACCTGAACAGGCTGGAGAGGTGAGCCCAGGTGAAGCTCATGAGGTTCAACAAGAACAAGTGCAGGGCCCTGCATCTGGGCAGGAACAATCCTCACTCTCAATACAGACCAGGGGAGGAGATGATAGAAAGCAGCCCTGAGGAAAAGGACTTGGGGGTGCTGATGGGTGAGAAGCTGGACATGAGCAGGCAGGGTGAGCTTGCAGTCCAGAAGGGCAGTCACAGTCTGGGCTGCATCAAAAGCAGCATTGCCAGCAGATCCAGAGAGGTGATTCTCCACTTTGCTCTTCTCTGGTGACACTTCACTTGGAGTACTGTGTCCAGGTCTGAAGCCCTCAGTATAGGAAGGACATGGACCTGATGGAGAGGATCCAGAGGAGGGCCATGAAAATGATCAGGGGTTTGGAGCACCTCTGCTATGAGGACAGGCTGAGAGAGCTGGGGATGTTCAGCCTAGAGAAGAGAAGGCTCCAGGGAGGCCTTATTGTGGACTTCCAGTATGAAGAGAGACTGTTTGCAAAGGTCTGCAGTCATAGAACAAGGGGCAATAGCTTCACACTATAGTAGAGCAGATCTAGATTGGAAATTAGGAACAAGCTCTTTGCTATGAAGGTGGTGGAACACTGGAACAGGTTGCCCAGGAAGGTGGTTGAGGCCCCTTCCCTGGAGATATTCAAGGTGAGGCTCAATGAGGCTTTGGGCAACCTGATCTAGTTGAGGATGTCCCTGCTGACTACAGAGGGGGTTGGACTGGATGACCATTGGAGGTCCCTTCCAGCTCAGACCCTTCTATGAAACAAAAGATCTGCTCATTACCTTGGGAACTTAGGCGTCTCCACATTAGCAACTGTCAGACTGCATGCACAGACTCCCTTGTTGGTGAAGCAGGAATCATTTATTGGTACAGAGCAAGCAGCTTATATAGGACAAATCAAGCAGGCTAAGCAATTCCCTGTAATTTTTGCACCCCTTGTTGCTAATTGAGTTTTCTTCTTTGATATGCAGCTGTCCATTGTTACCTTCATCCTGCATCAGGTTGAGCCTGTGACCAGGAAGGGGTTGGTCTCTTCTCCCAGGCAACCAGCACCAGAACAAGGGGACACAGTCTCAAGCTGTGCCAGGGGAGGTTTAGACTCGAGGTGAGGAGAAAGTTCTTCACTGAGCGAGTCATTCGTCATTGGAATGGGCTGCCCAGGGAGGTGGTGGAGTCACCATCCCTGGAGGTGGCACTTGGTGCCATGGTCTAGTCATGAGGTCTGTGGTGACAGGTTGGATTTGATGATCCTCAAGGTCTCTTCCAACCTTAGTTATACTGTGATACTGTTATCTACCACACGTGTTAGCTAGAGCCAGCAAGTTAAACTTGCCTGTTTAACTGCTCCATCATCACACATGAGCCACCACGCATTTCTTTCCCCAGGCAGGTGAGAAGGTGGGGATGAAACTGCCCATCTGTACATCTAAAAGTCAAAGACCTTATGATCAGAGGGCTGGAGCACCTCTACTATGAAGACAGACTGAGAGAGCTGGGATTCTTCAGTCTGGAGAAGAGAAAGCTCCAAGGAGACCTTATTGTGGCCTTCCAGTATCTGAAGGAGGCTACAAGAAAGCTGGGGAGGTAATTTTTAGGGTGTCAGGGAGTGATAGGACTGGAGGGAATGGAAAAAAAATAGAAATGGTTAGATTCAGATCAGAAGTTCTTCCTCATGAGGGTGGTGAGACACTGGAACAGGTTGCCCAGGGAGGTGGTGGAAGCCGCATCCCAGGAGGTTTTTAAGGGCAGGCTGAATGGGACTCTGAGCAACCTGCTGTAGTTACACAACTACATCCATTTTCTGTTATAAAAACTCACTCCTTTATGTGCTCTGTCATCTGAAAACAAACACACACAAGCTTTCATTTTTCAGGCATCCAGTTAAATCCTGAATCAGCTTCATAACAAGTAATTTCTTAAACAGCCAATGCATGCTGTACTAAGAATAAAGCCTATAAAGCAGCTGGGGGCTGTGACCTTAAGGAGTCTTACATGAAACCACTACTGCTACAGGAGAGATTTATCAGAAGCAGAGAACACAGCAGGAGCAAGTAACAGAACTGCTAATAAATATTGCAAGCAAGTGATAGTTACCAATTTAGATCTATAATCCATGGGACAGATGAAGGCTTTGCTGTGAGTGTAGGAACCAAGAGAGTGGTCACAGTGCTGAACCTGCGATGCAGAAGCAGAAGGATTACAATGTTTGTGATACAGAGGGACAAGGAGAAAAGGATGACAGAGGCTAGCAGGTAGGCAGGGATGGCTGCAAGCACCATGCTGGGTGCGGGCCTGACCTTCACTGCAGGCAAAGGGGAAAGCCACTGCTTGAGCTAGTGACAGATATTACAGAATCACAGAAACATCCAGGTTGGAAAAGACCCTCAGGATCACCAAGCCCAACCCAGAACCCTACTCTACAAGGTTCACCCCTAAACCAGATCCACAAGCACCACATCCAAACCACCTTTAAACACATCCAGGCTTGGGGACTCCACCACCTCCCTGGGCAGCACATTCCAATGTCTGACCACTCTTGCTGGGCAAAATTTTTTCCTCATGTCCAGTCTAAACCTACCCAGTCACAGCTGGAGGCTGTTCCCTCTTGTTCTATCACTAATTACCTGTGAGAAGAGACCAGCACCAACCTCTCCACAATCTCCTTTCAGGTAGTTGTAGAGAGCCATGAGATCTCCCCTTAGCCTCCTCTTTTACAAACTAACCATCCCCAGCTCCTTCAGTTGCTCTTCATCAGATTTATTCTCCAGGCCCTTCCCCAGCTTCCTTGCCCTCCTCTGCACTGGCTCCAGCACCTCCACATCCCTCTTGGATTGGGGTGCCCAAAACTGGACACAACACTCAAGGTGTGACCTCCCCAGAGCTGAGTACAAGGGGACAATCTCCTCCCTGCTCCTGCTGGACACAGCATTTCTAATCCCAGCCAGGATGCCATTGGCTTTCTCGGCCACCTGGGCACACTGCTGGCTCATATTCAGCTGCTTGTCTATTAGAACCCTCAGGTCCCTTTCTGCCAGACAGCCTTCCAGCCACATTGCCCTAAGGTAACACCAGGTATTTGCAGCCATCAGTTTAAAGTTTATTGAAGATAGATTAACATAAAAGTTCCAGGTAAATCCTACAGGTGGATGCAAAACCTCAGGCAGGAATCACTGCACACCTGTCATGCAGAACAGCAGCAAAGCAAACAGAAGCAAGGAGCAGCTGCACTGCATCTGTGTACACTGGTGATGTGCACAAAGCCTGGGTCAAAGTCTGCTGTGCTGCAAAGACAAACTGCCACAGGACATGGAAACCACGGCAACTTACAGCACATCTACACAAAAGTGACTGCCCCAAAGTAAGGTTATTCCAGACTTACAGCAGAAAATCAGAACAATATTTAGCCCTCTTTTTCTTGGCCAACACAATTGAAAGGCCAACTCTTGTCTCCTCTCCAGGAAGCAAGGAAAAGTCAGTTTGTCATCTTGACACCCATTATTTTGCCTTCTGGAGACTGCCAAAACACATGGCCAGACTCAGCCCTTATGTAGAATAGAATAGAATATTATAGAATAGAATAGAATAGAATAGAATAGAATAGAATAGAATAGAATAGACCAGACCAGGTTGGAAGAGACCTTCAAGATCATCATGTCCAACCTATCATCCAACACTACCCAATCAACTAAACCATGGAACCAAGCATCCTGTCAAGCCTCGCCCTGAACACCCCCAACGACGGCGACCCCACCACCTCCTCAGGCAGCCCATTCCAGTGGGCAATCACTCTCTCTGTGTAAAACTTCCTCCTAACCTCCAGCCTAAACCTCCCCTGATGCAGCCTGAGACTGTGCCCTCTTGTTCTGGTACTGGTTGCCTGGGAGAAGAGACCAACCTCTGCCTCACTACAACCCTCCTTCAGGTAGTTGTAGAGAGCAATAAGGTCACCCCTGAGTCTCCTCTTCTCCAGACTAAGCAACCCCAGCTCCCTCAATCTCTCCTCATAGGGCTTGTGCTCCAAGCCCCTCACCAACAGATGACAAGCTACAGCCACCTACTGCAGGTCAGAATTTCCAGATTAGAATACATAGAATAAACCAGGTTGGAAGAGACCTTCAAGATCATCGCGTCCAACCCATCAACCAATCCAACACCGCCCAAGCAACTAACCCACAGCACCAAGCACCCTGTCAAGTCTTCTCCTAAAAACCTCCAGTGATGGCGACTCCACCACCTCCCCAGGCAGCCCATTCCAATGTGCAATCACTCTTTCTGTATAGAACTTTTTTCTAACATCCAGCCTGAATCTCCCCTGGCGCAGCCTGAGACTGTGTCCTCTTGTTCTGGTACTGCTTGCCTGGGAGAAGAGACCAACATCCGTCTGTCTACAACCTCCCTTCAGGTAGTTGTAGAGAGTAATAAGGTCACCCCTGAGTCTCCTCTTCTCCAGGCTAAGCAACCCCAGCTCCTTCAGCCTCTCCTCGTAGGGCTTACAAGGCCAAATCCTTTCTCACAGTTCACACAATTGACAACTGAATAGGAGCCAGCAGTGTGCCCAGGTGGCCAGGAAAGCCAATGACATGCTGGCTGGGATTAGAAATGCTGTGTCCAGCAGGAGCAGGGAGGGGATTGTCCCCTTGTGCTCAGCTCTGGACAGGCCACACCTCGAGTATTGTGTCCAGTTGTGGGCACCTCAATCCAAGAGAGATGTGGAGGTGCTGGAGCCAGTGCAGAGGAGGGCAAGGAAGCTGGGTGTGGTAGTTTCAGGCTGTACCTTTAAAATTTTCCACAGATCTTGAACAGAAAGGGGTAGAATGTAAATAAGTCACCATTGGGCATAACAAGGAATATAATGATAGTTCTAAACAATCCCATTGGAGAGATAAATACCATAATTAGTTTGGTAAACTTTCTCTCTTTTGGCTTCTTCGCTGCAGGAGATACCAACTTTGTGCTCTGCTGGCTTCTGCTTGACCTTGGCAGCATTGTTTTGCCTAAGTGCTAACAACCCTCTGCTTTTTTCTCTCGTCTCTTTGGTGTCCAGCAGGGTAAGGAGGTTGGCAGGGAGTGGGAAGCTATTAGCAGTCCCCTTGTTTTTTGGCCAGGGGGATTCTTGTGCTGTTTATAAATTGCAAATACCTGTAAATATTGTAAATCCCATATATTTTGTACATATTCATTGCATTCCATTATAGCTTGTAAATACAGCTTTCATTTGCTTCCAACTGAGCTGGTCTGGCAAACTGAAGGTTGGGGGGAATTTTCAACCCACCACAGTGAGGAAGGGCCTGGAGAATAAATCTGATGAAGAGCAATTGAAGGAGCTGGGGATGGTTAGTTTGAAAAAGAGGAGGCTGAGGGGAGACCTCCTGGCTCTCTACAACTACCTGAAAGGACCTTGTGGAGAGGCTGGTGCTGGTCTCTTCTCACAGGTAATTAGTGATAGAACAAGAGGGAATGGCCTCAAGCAGCGACTGGGGAGGTTTAGACTGATCATTAGGGAGAATTTTCTCCCAGCAAGAGTGGTCAGGCATTGGAATGTGCTGCCCAGGGAGGTGGTGGAGTCACCAAGCCTGGATGTGTTTAAGGGTGGTTTGGATGTGGTGCTTGTGGATCTGGTTTAGGGGTGAACCTTGCAGAGTAGGGCTCTGGGTTGGACTTGGTGATCCTGAGGGTCTTTTCTAACCTGAATGGTTCTGTGATTCTGTGACAATCAACCTCACTTCGCCACACACCAGCACCTTGCTCTTGCCCCACGTGTGACATGTTCTGCAGTACCAGTGACACTGCCTTCTGTTCTCACAACCCTGCCCTCTGCAACAGCTGCTCCCAGTGACAGCCTCTGGCTTTCACTTCAACACTGTCCACATAACTTCATTGACAAATCTAGAACAAAACTCATTTGTTTAAACAAATCAAATTACGTTTCTGGGGTTTACTTTTACAGGCTCAGGGGAGTCTCAGGGGAGATCTTATTGCTGTCTACAACTACCTGAAAGGAGGTTGTAGCCAGGAGGGGTTTAGTCTCTTCTCCCAGGCAACCAGCACCAGAACAAGAGGACACAGTCTCAATCTGTGCCAGGGGAAGTTTAGGCTCAAGGTGTGGAGAAAGTTCTTCGCAGAGAGAGCTGTTAGCTATTGGAATGTGCTGCCCAGGGAGGTGGTGGAGTCACCATCCCTGGAGGTGTTCAAGAGGGGACTGGACGTGGCACTTGGTGCCATGGTCTAGTAGTCATGAGGTACTGGGTGACAGGTTGGACTTGATGATCTTTGAGGTCTTTTCCAACCTTGTTGATTCTATGATTCTATGAAATGTGAACCCCAAAGTCTGAAAGCAAAAACTAAAATTCATAGCGTGGCTTGGGTTGACAGGGACCTTAAAGGCCACCTAATTCCAACCTCCCTGACATGGGCAAGGACACCTATTCCTAGACCAGGTTGCCCAAGAGTCCATCCAACCTGGCTTTGAATACTTCCAGGCTTAGAGCCTCCACAGGTTCTCTGGGAAACCTGTTTCAGTGCCTCTCCAGCCTCACAGGGGATAATCACAGAATGACAGGGGCTGAAAGGGACCTTGAAAGATTATCCAGTCCAACCCCTCTCCTAGAGCAGGATCACCTATACCAGGTCACTGAGGAAGGTATCCAGGTGGGTTTTGAATATCTCCAAAGAGGGAGAATCCACTACGCCCCCTGGACAGCCTGTTTACATTCATTTGACCCAAAACTTATGACACAGTTCCAGTCCATGCTTACTAGAGACAAGCACTCTGAGAACTCCCAAATTCCACCTACAGCACTACCTCATTAACTGCTCACAATGCAGCCAGACATTTAAACCCAGGATACAGATGACCACCATGCAGAAGGTAACACTGGGAAAGTGAATCTTAGTGAGCAAGGCAAGGACAGCAGCAAAACGTTCTGAGGCACAGAAGACCATATGTAATCACAAAACATCTGTTCTGAAAAAGCATTCAATCCAAGCTGTCAGGATGCAAGCAACCTGTTTAACCCTTTCAAAGCTTAACTGCCTTACTACTATACCAACTGAGACTTCCCTTGGAATGTCTCACAGAATCACAGAATGTCAGGGGCTGGAAGGGACCTCAAAAGCTCATCCAGTCCAACCCCCTGCCAGAGCAGAATTACCTCCAGCAGATCACAGGAACACATCCAGGCAGGTTTTGATTATCTCCAGAGAGGGAGACTCCACAACCCCCCTGAGTAGCCTGTTCCAGTCTTCTGTCACCCTCACAGGGAAAACATTTTTTCCTCCTGTTTCCATGGAACTTCCTCTGCCTCAGCTTGCACCATTGCCCCTTGTGCTGTCATTGGGCATCACCCAGCAGAGCCTGGCTCCATCCTCTTGGCACTCACCCTGCACACCTTTATCAACATGAATGAGGTCACCTCTCAGTCTCCTCCTCTCCAAGCTGAAGAGCCTCAGCTCTCTCAGTCTCTCCTCATAAGGAAGATGTTCCACTTCCTTATCATTTCTGTGACTCTGTGCTGGACTCTCTCAAGCAGTTCCCTAAGGTCATTCTTGAACTGAGTGGCCCAGAACTGGACACAGTACTCCACATGGCCTCACCAGGGCAGAGTAGAGGGAAAGGAGATCCTCTCTCAACCTACTAACCACAGCCCTTCTAACCACTGGCCTTCTTGGCCACAAGAGCACACTTTCCTTGATAATCTAAACTGAGCTTCTTCCAGTCTGAAGGCATTGCCCTTGTCTTAGTGCTCCATGCCTTTCTATAAAGTCCCTCCTCAGCTCTCCTGTAGGTCCACTTCAAATACTGGAAAGGCTGCTATAAGGTCTCCCTGGATTGATTAACATTGAATTGATTTACTAAGGAGTCCAGAAGTCTTTGTAAGAAGATGTTTGTAGTGGATCTGGTCTGGAATTCATATGCTACAAATGAGTTCAATATATGCATGACAACTGAAGGATAAAAGCCTCTGAACTCTGGTTATTGACTATTATCCATTCAGATTCAGGAACACAGACTTTAAAAAGTCTTCTAAGAATTTTCTGGGTGTAGAATAGAAGTCAGGAACCTGTGGCTGTCTCCCCTTTCCCATCAATTCTCCACTTCACAGCTACACTTTGCCAGGCAGCAGGCTGAGACTGCTATTAGAAAGATTTCCTCAAGCCAATGTCTGTCTGGAGCCAGGCCTCTCCCACTTCCTGCATAATGTTCCATATCCTTAAAGTCCATCCTAGAGCCACCAAAAAAAACTCTCAGGAAGAAGGTGTTAGTCACTCTCATTTTCAAATGAGAAGGGACCTCAAGGACCATCCAGTTCCAACCCCCTTGGCAGGGACACCTCACACTAGATAAGGCTGCTCAGACCCACATCCAGCCTGGCCTGAAAAACCTCCAGGGATGAGGCTTCCACCACCTCCCTGGGCAACCTGTGCCAATCTCTCACCACCCTCATGGGGAAGAACTTCTTCCTGACATCCAGTCTGAATCTACCCATTTCTAGTTTTTTCCCATTCCCCCCAGTCCTGTCACTCCTTGACACCCTAAAAAGTCCCTCCCCAGCTTTCTTGTAGTAGTCCCCTTCAGATACTGGAAGGCCACAATAAGGTCTCCTCAGAGCCTTCTCTTCTCCAGACTGAACAACCCCAACTGTCTCAGACTGTCCTCAGAGGAGCTCTAGCCCTCTGCTCGTCCTCCTGGCCCTTCTCTGGACACCTTCCAGCACATCCATATCCTCTTTGTAATAAATCAAAGCCTCTGTGTTTTCCCTCTCTCCTGCGAGTGCTTTCGTTGTGGCTCTTTCACCTCACACAGCTCCACACCTGCTGCCAAAGGTTTCTCCAGGAGACACAGAGAGAAACATTTACTAGTACAAAGATATAAACATTTAAGAGTGCAGAGATGTCCCCTTTCCAAGGGAGCCGCTGCCCGAGCCCAGCTCAGCTCACTTCCGGAGGATGCATGGAACAGGAGATTCACATCCTCCTCATGCCTAAAGAGCGGATGCAGGGATTTCCACAGTCCCCACAACACCCCACTAAGTTTGGGAAGGCCCAGCAGGAGCCACCTTATTTCCAGACCTACAGAACCACTATGTGAGGCTGACCCTGAAGCCAGCTCTGTCTCCAGAGAACAGTGCAAGGCGCAGAGGCTGGTTGCTCTTCCAAAATGTCCTGTCACTAAAAGATCTTGCTCCTGGCTGCTGCAGCCATGGCTAGGGTAACAGATCTCAGTGCCCTTCTCACAGGCTCCCAGCCCTGCAGCTGGGGAGAACATGATTTACAACAGATGTCAGGAAGAAGTTCTTCCTCATGAGGGTGGTGAGACACTGGAACAGGCTGCCCAAGGAGGTGCTAGAATCCCCATCCCTGGATGTTCTCAGGTCCTCTGAGAACAAACTGGCAAGAGTGAAATGCTTCTGAGCATCTCACTGCTGAGCACACTGAAGTAGCAGTGATATAAAAGCACTGCAAGCAGCACACCAGACAATCGGCAAGCACTCTGCTACCAGCCAGCTGTAACTCCCTGCTGGTCCTTCCCCAGCTGGAAGACTCTGTGCTGGGATACAGTCCTTCATGGAGACAGCTGTGACCATGTCCTCCCATGGTGGAGGAAGGTAAGGCAAGTTCAGGTACTCTGGGTGGAAATCACTACCTAGAGCTTGTCAGGCCACAAGCAGATTGTTGTGCACACCCTTCCACCAGTGCACAGGAGATAGAGCTACAGATTTTTCTGCATCACCAGCTCTAAAACCTTTCATTTATAGGTAAAAGCAAGCTGCTGTGCTGACCACATGAGGTGACTGGAGACTGGTATCGTCATGTAGTAACCACCTGTAAACCAGAACCACATGGAAACGGGGCCAGCTCAGGATGCCTCTGAAGCACAGAAAGTTGTTTAATTTGCTGCCTTTTTTGACTCCTCCTCCAAGCAGAAATCCTGTGATGAACAAGCCATTTCATTTCTCTGTGTTACGGTGTACTCCATGATGTTCGTACTGCAAAGTCAGCCACCTGTTAACCAGGATTAGAAACAAGCACCTTTGCAATTCCCATGTTTTAATGAGCTAACACTTCCAAACACAGGTCTGATTGCTCACGTCAAAGATCAAACAGTACCACGCTGCACTAAGCTAAGCACACATTCACAACAGCTCAACTAAAGGCTGCAGGATTTGCCATTGGAATGGGCTGCCCAGGGAGGTGGTGGAGTCACCCTCACTGGAGGTGTTTAGGAAGAGACTTGATAGGGTGCTTGGTGCCATGGTTTAGTTGATTAGATGGTGTTGGATGATAGGTTGGACTCGATGATCTCAAAGGTCTCTTCCAACCTGGTTAATTCTATTCTATATGTTTTTACAGCAAGAAGCATACCCAAGATGACCAGGTCAAGACATTTCTCAATCCTTAGCCATTGAGGACTGTCCCACATAAAACTACCTAGAGAGCACAGACATGGACTTACTGGGGAGACTCAAGGGGATGTGAGTGCCCTTCCCTGGCACTGCCACCAGCCAGGGCAATGCAGCACCCTGAAATGTGACGCTGTGACCTGCCCACTGGGATCTGCAGCTGCATCATGTGAAAATTAGAACAGGATAAACTCTCTGAAGCACATGCAAGCCAGCTAACATGGCTATTGCAGAACAAGGACAGCTAGCACGCTAATGAACACTACATGCACTGCTTTGCTACACCTAGAGGCAACAAGAACTACTGCTGGGAGAACTTACAGGGAGTAAGTCTTCACAATTTGTTACTCAAAAGCGGACTGGGTCCACACAGAGGGCAGCACAGTTTTGTCAAGGCTGCAAAGGAAGAGCAATTTGAAGATTGGTCTATTTGCCTCTACCCTGACTTATACTACAAATTGTCCTGATGAAGCAGTCCTGAAGGCAGTGATCACACCAAGGTCCCAGTAAATGCCTGTGGAAGCATTTCCAGGACAGCAAACACAAGTAACAGGAAATAAACATGTTTTAAGTGTACACCTGTGTATGGCAGCACCTGGGTTCAATCTTGTAGCCACTCTAATCAAATATTCCCTTGACCTTGGTATGCTTAACAAACAACATTTAAGAGAGGGGGATTATTTGAACCTAGAGCTAATCTGGGCTACCATAAAGCCCCACAAACTGTTATTAGCACAACTGATTGTGTAGCGCTGGGTAAGCGATGAAGGCCAAAACGGGAGAGGCTGAAACCAGGTTTGCCATCAAGAAAAGGCATAGAAACAGGAATTAAACTTCAGAGCCCACGGTCTTATAGTGCTTCAGGCAAAGGGAAAACACAGGTTAAAATTAAACCCCCTCTTTTTTCTTTTTCTTTTTTTTTTTCTCTCCCATGAGGTTAGCCTTAATTTAGGTCAGATCAACCTGATGCACTGCACAAACACACACTGCTCAGGCTGTAAGGAGAGGACAGCAAGGAAGCAGAACGGTGGGAGCACAAAGGTAGAAAGGCTCATGCTGGGGTTAGCAATAACCAGTGTGCACTTGCAGCCCAGAGAGCCAACCAGATCCTGGGCTGCATCAAGAAAAGTGTGGCCAGCAGGTCGAGGGTGGTGATTCTCCCCCTCTACTCCACTCTGGTGAGACCCCACCTGGAACACTGTGTCCAGTTCTGGAGCCCCTATTACAGGAAGGCCATGGACGTGCTGGAACATGTCCAGAGAAGGGCCACAAGGATGAGCAGAGGGCTGGAACTCCTCTGCTGTGAGGACAGATTGAGAGAGTTGGGGTTCTTCACTCTGGAGAAGAGAAGGCTCTGAGGAGACCTTATTGTGGCCTTCCAGTATCTGAAGGGGGCTACAAGAAAGCTGGGGAGGGACTTTTTAGGGTGTCAGGTAGTGAGGGAATGGACCCACGCTGGAGGAGGGTAGATTCAGCTTGGATGTTTGGAAGAAGTTCTTCCCTATGAGGGTGGTGAGACAGGTTGCCCAGGGAGGTGGTAGAAGCCTCATCCCCGGAGGTTTTTAAGTCCAGGCTGGATATGACTCTGAGCAACCTGATCTAGTGTGAGGTGTCCCTGCCCATGGCAGGGGGGTTGGAACTGGATGATCCTTGAGGTCCCTGCCAACCCTAACAATTCTATGATTCTATAATACTGCCCTACGCCACTCTGTGCACCAGGCGACGCTGCCTTGCTGCTGGCAAGCACTGGGGAGAAACACCAGAGCAACACCAACGCCCCGCCTCAAGAACGTACGACATAAAGGCCACCTGTACGTGCACCGGTGACACCAAGAGTTTATACTTCTGGTGAATTAAATGAGAGCGACTGATCCGTTGGGCTTTGTGCAACGGGCTGTAGGGCAGCGTGGATGCACTCACAGCCTGTACGTCCACTCTTCACCTGCCCGGCGAGAAGCAAACCCGCGGGTGGGCGTTCTGCAGCAGCCAGCGTCCGGCAGCAGCCGGCGTCCGCTCCCTTCGAAGAGCGGCATCAAACCCGAAGCCCTGCGTTCCCCGGCAGCCTGTTCTGCTGCTCAACAGTGGTGTTTTGGGTTTTTTTTGTTTTAATTGCTGCAACTACCTGAGCAGAAAGCAACCGCCCAGGGCGCCGGGAACCGGCAAAGGTTACGCACCAGCCGGGAAACAGCCGGCAAGGCCCCGCTCTGCAGCCTCCCCTCCTCCGCCCCGCCCGGGGTGTTTTCAAGGCAAAACGTTACCGGATCGCCTCTCGCCACCGACCGATGTTTGGTTCGGAGAGCTCAGTGCCAGTACGTCCCGCTCCTCGCCGCTCCGGAGGTTCTGTCTCTCACACCACGCTCATCCCGCCGCCGGCACTGCAGCTCACGCCCGCCCCGCGGGGGCTCTGACCTCCCGCCGTCCCACGGAGCCCGGCCACAGCCCCTGACACCAGGAGCCGAGGAGGGCGGGAAGAGCGTTGAGGCCCCCGGAGGGGTCGGTGAGGCGAGGTGCGGTTCCCACCCCACAGCAGTAGCCTGAGGAATTGGCGACGTCCCGCTGGCCGGCCCCCCTTCACCGTTACTTTGGAAGGGGAAGACTGCGCCCCGACGGCGCGCACCTCACGGGAGGAAACCCCCCGCGGCTCTTACCTGAGGCAGAGGAGCGGGAGAAGCGAAGCTGAGCCGAGCCGAGCCGAGCCGAGCCGTGTGGGTCCCGCGACAGCTGCTCGCGTGGCGGGAGCCGCCCCCCCGCCGGCACCTGGGGCGGCCCCGGGGGCGGAGCCGCGACTGGGCGCGGTGGCCGGTGGCGGGAGCGCGGGAACCTCGGTCGGGGCTGAGGGGTGTCCCGGCCGTGCGCGGAATCACTCCGTTGGCCGCACGAACCCTGTGGGGACACCGTGCAGGTGTTCGCCCTCTGCCCCTACCCCGCGCTCCGCTCCCGGGACTGGAAATACCTTTGGCGTTCCTGGAGCCCCTTTGGCAGCGAACGATGTCCAGGTGCGAGCCTAGCTTGTTCTTGCACTCTCTACACGGTCTGGAATTGAGAACTGTTGCTCCTGATGCCTGGTGACGATGTCTGTGGCATCAGGAACTACAGCAGAGGCTGCTAAGAAGAGCAGGCAAGTGAGGTAGTAGCTGTGATCAAGTTGCTTGCCTGAAGGAAGTCTGATGGAGAGGCTGTGGCAGACTTTCTTGGCTTTCAAATCCTACAAACGGACCTCAAGTTCAAAACCAGAGACCTGACTGTGGCCTGTTCCTTGCTGGGAAACCAAAACCATTAGAGATGATTGCCTGGGAAAGTAACTAAAATCATGGGTGTGGAAAGTCACTAACCTAACTGAAAGGTGCTTCCCCCACAGCCAGACAAGGTGGCAACGCAGTTTTATCACTGCTGGGGGCTGGGCAAGCGCCGAGCTTCACAGACAAGGTTCTCATTCAGCCTCAGGAGAGACTGTCTCCTTGCAAGGGGAGGCTGGAGTAGGAGCCAGCTGAGACACTGGAGTGTGTAGCATGCCTGTCATATCTCACTGACTGGCTGAACAGCCTCCAGGGATCACCTCTGAGGAGCACCATTCCCCTCCTACCCATTCTCATTGTGGTGTGCCTTTGGTGTGTCTGATGTGCAGCACTTTGACTCGACTCGGACATTGCCAAGGCAGGACGGAGATGGCTTTGTCTACTTGTACAATTTCTGCACATCTGGTGATGTTCAGGAACCATCTTTGGACTGGCTTGCAGGTCAACCAGCCCTTGGACAAGCTTTAAGCACTCTAAGGACTCTGTAAACTGCTTTTATTGCTACATTTAGCCTGCGGTAGCTGACTAGTTAACAGTACCATGAGATGTAGAAATCCAGGGAGCGTGGCAGTGCTGTATACCTGTGCCTAGACAACGTCCACATTTTAGGAGCAACCACAGAGAGATGCAGAGGAGTTTCAAGGAACACCTCACTGCAGATCAGAGATGTCATCCATCTTCTCCTTTTATTCAAGCCAGAGCTATCTGTCATGTGGCCTGGGGGACAGCTCTGCCCAGCCCCCAAGTGATTTCCTACCCTCATCTAGAATGACCAAGTTTATTTGCCATCAAGACTGCAACTAAAGACACTGCTACATAAGCCAGGCCCTGATTTGAGCCCTAAGCAAGGTATCAGCCTTGTGTAACCAACCTGCAATAATCAATAGCATGACAAAATCCCAGGCTTATTACAACAGTTATTTCAAAGGCAGCCTGACAGGCTTGACCCCCTCAATCTTCTCATTGCTCCTTGCAATCTTCTCATTGCTCCAGGAAATGTGATTTCTGCCTTTTCCAAAGCCTGACTTGCCTTCTCCCCAGCACAGTGTCTGTGGTGACACTGATAATGTTTTTCACTGTCTGCTGTCTGACGCTCAATCGAGAAAACCACTGCAAGCCAACAGCTCTATAAAGCACCAAGTATTGCTGGGCAGATTCTCACAGCTCTGATGGAAAGGGCAGGTTATGATTGATGTTTACTTGGGTACCTGCTCGGTGATCACCTGATTTAACATGCCACGGTGCAGCCAAAAGCGCAGAGCCACTTTTGAGCCTGGTTTCCAGAGGCTTTGGCAGATGCCATGTCATTCCCTGAAATGCCAGTGCTTATATGCAAGCCCTTTCTTAGTCAGGGCTGACCAAAAGGAGAAGGGATGCAGGCAGGTAATTAGGAGGCAGGGGAATTTGCAGAGATTCTGTCTATCACTTTGCTTAGCCACGTTTCTTTAATTGATGAAGTGAGTGTTGTGAGCTCTCTCTGTGCACTTCCCTTCAGCCCTGAGCTGCTTACACAACTCCCAGTGAGGGAGGTCTGTATTTCAGATTTGCAGATGGGCAAATGAGGGAACAGAGAGAACTCCCACCAGCTTGGGGAGGTGGAAGGGATGTGCAGATGTTAGGCTCTGCCTTTTTTCCAACATGTGGCTGTATCTCCCTCTCTCCCAGCAGCCATGCAAGCACAACAGGCACACTCTTCTACTCTCCCAACGCTTCCAGTTCAAGTTACTGTATCCTCAGAGTGCAGCTGATCTAAGGAAACCATTTTACTCTTTTCAGATCCTTCTTTTCTAAAAGCAGAAATTTATTCAGTGTCTATTACTATACCAGGAGCAACACCAAAGCTCTTAAATCAAGGGTGATGGTCTGATATGTGCAATCACAGAATCATAGAATTGTTAGGGTTGGAAGGGACCTCAAGGATCATCTAGTTCCAACCCCGCTGACATGGGCAGGGACACCTCACACTACAGCAGGTTGTTCAAAGCCACATGCAGCCTGGCCTTAGAAACCTCCAGGGATGAGGCTTCTACCACATCTTCCTACCATCCAATCTGAATCTACCTATTTCTACTTTTTTGTCCATTCCCCCTAGTCCTGTAATTACCTGACACCCTAAAAAGTCCCTCACCAGCTTTCTTGTAGGTCCTGTAATAATAGTACTGAAAACCCTGAGTCTGAAAGACCCAATGGCTAAGCTCCTGCTAGGCCTTGGGCTTACCCAGGCAAAACTGTATCCCAAAGAAGCACAGCTTGAGCACAGAGCAGTGGTTTCAGCTCATTACCAGCTGTTGTCCAGGGCAGCTAGATGAAAACATGCCATCCACAAGGAGAAAACAAAATCCTCCTCATTTGAATAGGTATCACTCACCCAGGAGCATCTTCACTGTGGAACAAACAGCACATAGGCCCCATGCTGTGTCTGAGATGTGTATGGATTTCACTCTCTCCAACAAGGCTAATGCACCAAATCCTGACAAATGGGATTTTGAAAACTGCTCACATTCAAGTGACATCCAAATTTCACTGCACTGCCAATGCACAGCACTGCACAGCTTCTTTTATGCACAGCATCTTCTGTTGTGTCCTGAAACACACTCACAAAGTGAGAAAGAACACCTGCAGCCCTTATCACTTAACATTTCTGCAGCACATCTACCAGCCCCAGGCTGTGCATGTGCAAAATGGTCCAAAAATTAGTATATACCAACAAACAATCCCATCAGCAGCTAGTTAGTTACACTCACAGCCAGATTCAGTCCAGACTGCCCTGCCTTTGCAGCCCTGCCCTGGCTCCTCCTGCCGCTCCAGTGGGTCTTGGTTCCCTTATCCTGGCTTGGAAGGGCAGCAATGGATCATGGCCTTCTGAGAAGGAAGGAGCTCTAGGAACTTGTCACTCCTTCATCTCCCACATTGTGGCAGGGACATGGGAAATGGAGGAGTGCACACATGTGCTGGTCAGAGGAAAGCAAAACTTGGGAGCAGCTCAGAAACACTGCGTTGTTGTTACAGCGCCCACCAGCTCCATGATTCTGTGCCCCGGGACGTACCCTGCCTGCTCCCTGCACCTTCCCTGAAGGGCCATTCTGCCCTGTCCTGGGACGAGTGCCAGCACAGGGTGGTGTGTAACAGCCTCTCAGGCTGTTCTGAGTCAGACCTTGGAATGCTGGTAAGCACAGGTCAGCCAGTCCCTGCTTCCAGCATACTCATGAACAGAGAAGAGCTTGAGGTCTTTCTTCTTTTTGGTCCCCAAGTGAAGGAACCTAGTGCAATTACAAAGTTGTGCCATGATATTTGTCACAGCCTGGAGAGGATCACTAAAGTCTTGGTCCCTGTCCCCACTGCCTGTGTGAAGCCACAGCAGCTGGCTGGAAGCTGTCAGTGGACATTCCTCCTCCTTGGGGCATGCTGACGTGGTGGCACCAGGCTGGCAGTGAATCAGGACCTCCTGTAGGAGTGGTGCTTCTGGGACAATGGCAGGCCTGGGAACTGCAGCCTGCAGCCACTCCTTTCACTAGACAAACTTTGACAGGGAAAGCAAACTGAGTTTATTTAACTTACAAATCAGCAGCTTTCTTGGAGGCAGCAAGGGGGAATGAGTTAACATGCCATAATAGTTTTGAGACAAAAGTGACTTTCCCCATTCTGACAGACCTTCATGATTATTTCCTGGTTCCTCCAGGCAGCAAGCTCCCCTGTCCAGTTAGTCCCAAAGACAACTTACACAGCTGTCTGCAAGTGTGGTGCAACCTTTTAGATAAGCTTTACCCTTTGGCTTTGAGATGAGCAGGAACTTGCAACAAAGTGCCCTTTGTTTCCCCACTGCTCAGTGTAATCCCACTTTTATTCCTTGCTGAATCTCCATTCTCAGGTCTCAGGTTTTGATCTACCTATAGCCACAGCTGTCAAGGAATAGCCCTGGAGTGGTCCTCTGGTTGGCCAAACCCAGTCAGGCACAATACTGGGTGAGCTGCAAATAAACATCACAGCATGATGCAAATTCAAATGCCTTTCCTCTGGCCAAAGGTGAGTTTCATCACCTCTAAGGAGCAATGGCCTTGCACTCCTAGGGGTTTACAAACACCTCACTTCAAAGCTATTCATTACACAAGCTGTGAGGACAATGACTGAAGCTCATTAGCAGTTTGATGCAGGCTGGACAGGATGGCAGACAAGCAGCCACGGGGACAAAAGTGCATTTGAAGTAGAAGATTCCTAAACTCAGCCTGCCAGGATGACAGCCAGGCCCCTTTAGCTGTGCTGGCATTCTTGGTTGTTGTGCTTTTGTTTCCTGCTGCTGAACATGGCAAGGGATAAGCTTCCTGAGTCTCTGGCTGACACTTCCTTAAAGCCTATTCGGCTCCAGGTGCACAAAGCAACTTCTGCTCCCAAGCAGCCAGATGGCTAGCTGCAATCCAGTCACTCTTTAATTAACTTCGGGGGTTTGCCTCTGTAGGTTGTTTCTGGGAGAAAGGGAAGCTGACAGCAGGTTTGTTTACATGAGATTGATTTGGCCTGGCAGTTCCCTGGGTCTCTCCTAAGAATTTTGAAGTGTCTTTGGGGTTTATTATTGCCATAAAAGGAACAGAAGATGAGAATCCAAAGAGATTTCTAGGAAGTGATGTAAATATGCAGGTTACTGCAAGTCATATACAGATGGGCAGCACACAAAGCAAAGCTGATGTGGACAAGCTAGCCTGCAGCCTTGGTTACTGCATGCTGTTGAGCTGCTGCAACATATAATTAACTTGAACCACAACTGCAACAAACACTGAGCTGTAGCAGGCCCTCTAAACCCTGTGGAGTTGCTCAGGTGCATAAAGTTACACCATACACATAAAACAACTGTTGGATGGAAGGTTCAAGATGTATCCCTCTCTTCTGAGCAGAAGAAAAATGCCAACCAGCAGTATCACCTTAAAAAGCAGAAGGGTGTAAAGAATCTGCATTAGAAGCTAGGAACTAAAATGTCCAGGTATAAAACTAAGAGGATAGAAAGAGAAATACAGAAGCAGATCTAAAGTCAGTTTACCCTGCAAGCCAGAGATATGACACAGCTTTTACACTTAACTGGCTGCTGCCAGCCATCAAGCTGTGGCAGCACCTGTATCATACTCTACTGAGACCCCAGCTAAACACCCAGCAGGATAGCAGTGGCAAGATCCATCTTGCTACAGAGGACAAAAGCATGGTCTAGAAAAGAGCAAGAGAAAGGGAGGGTGGGGAAGGGTGCACTCTACTATTTTGCATCAGAAATTGTTTGGTTTAATTATTTATTGAATCCTATCCCAGATGAACAAGCAGGGTCCTCCCTCTGGTGGCAAGTGAGAAAGACGTAGCAAAGGCTTTTTACAGTCATGACAGTGGAAGGCTATAGATGAAATAAGGAGCATCAGACAGGACCTGGTTTTTATTAGGTCAGCTGATACAGGTGGAGCAAAAAAGGAAAGAAGAGTTTTGCAAAACACAAATCCTTTTTCAGGGCTTGCACAGAATTATTTACTTTGAAGGCTGATACACATTTAGACTTCTATTTCATTGTTAATTTATCAGACAATTTGCAAGAGAAGCAGAGGATAAAACCTGTAAGAGCAAGTTTTAGTAGCTGAGCAGGGCAATTGTAATGTGCACTAATCCCATTATTTCCACTGAGTCCCTGCCTTGTAATGCCCTGGAAAGCAGAATTCATAACACTTAAGGAACAGTAAAAATGGACTCAGTAGACAAGTTTGGTTTAGTGTGTACAATTTACCCCAACTAATGTCCTGAGCTCTTCAACAAGTACCTGTAAAAAATTCTCTCTGTTAAGGGAAGCTATGGCAAGCAGCTTTTGGACCAGATTTTCTTCCTTTAGATGACTAGCTTGGTGGATGAGGGGAGAGCAGGAGGTGGTGCTTATTTTGGCTTTACTAAGGCTTTTGACCTGTCTGCTACAGCATTCTCACAGGCAAACTGATGAAATAGGCAGTGAGGTGAACAGAAAACTGGCCAAACTGTTGGGCTGGAAGGGGCTCATCACTAATGGAGTAACCCTGGGGCTGATACTTTAACACCTTCATTAACAACCTGGATGAACAGGTAGAGTCCTCTCTCAACAGCTCAGATACAAAGCCAGAGAGTGGCCGACAACCAGATGGTTGTGCAGAAGGACCTTGACAGGCTGGAGAAATGAGCAGAGAGGGTTGTCAGGAAGTTCAAGAAGGGGAAATGCGAAGTCTTTTAGCTGGGGAGGAATAACCTGTGCACCAGTACAGGCTGGGGGCTGACAGTCTGGAAGGTAGCTTTGCAGAGGAGGAGGTGGGAGCGCAAGTGGAGGCCAAGCTGCCCATGAGCCAGCAACGCACCCTTGTGGCAAAGAATGCCAACAGCATCCTGGGCTGTGCTGGAAACGTTATCGGCAGGTCACGAAGAGGGAGCTTTTTCCCCTTCAGTTTTCTTCTCAGTTCCAGTAGATAAACACTAGGTATTAATTCTGCCCTCAACAGTACAGATAGTGCAAGAATGGCTGAATTGTAGTTGAATTATAATCAGGAGAAACCTTCTTCAGCTGTGACATTCAACATTAACAACCACTGCAACATAAAAATATATTCCTCCCCCCCCCATCCTGTGGTAGTTTTAAGAATGGAAAGCTACACCCTTTAGCACAGAACACTGTCTGCATGCTTCTGTTTAAAAAGGTTTAATTTTTCACCCTGGTACAAAAGTACAGTACAATGTGATGGCAAGGCATTCACCAAGAAACATTCAGAGAATCAAGGGAAACCCCCCCCGTAAAGCTTCGCTATAACCCACCCTCACCTGGGCAGCAATCAAAAGGTGAGAAAGTTACACTGCTGCCCAGAGGCAAAGAAAAATGAACCACACAGGTTTACACACATACAAAAAAATATGTTTGCAGAGCTAATAGTTTCACATGCTGCTTGGACATTCATGACATTTAGTCTACTTGGCTTAGTGGCAGAATTCATGGTTTGGGAGGTCTAGAAAACACCTGGCCTGGGAACATGTCCTGTTCATAGGAATTCCCAGTAAAAACTATGGGATCACATAATACCAGTGAGGAAGGAGGGATCTGACCCTGATTAAGTGTCAAAACGTCAGCTGCTCTGTAGTTACTCCAATCATACTGCCCTCAAATGAAGGTTCTGTCCTCCACACCTCCCTTTTAACACCAAGTATTAGTGGCTGCTCAAACACAAGAAGTGATGTGTTTGCACATTACCTACTTGCAAATAACCATTAAGAGCACAAACTGCCAGGCAGAGGAGATAACACTGCAATCAATGATGTGTGTGAACTCTGAGCAGGGGATTAACCTAACGTTGTGGACCGGAGAATGATGTCCCTCCAATGCACCTACATTCTTGCTCTGTTTAATCATTTCCGTTGAGGGTTTTGAAGTGACAGAAAAGCCCCATTCAGTGTATTCATTATAGTTCATCTCCCAGGTGTTTTTGTTTGAAAGCATCACCTGTTAGCTTCTCCTGGGCCTCCTTCATCCCTTGGACAACTGAAAGATTAGGCAGAGAGATACCAACTGTTAATCTCAACATGAAAACATCAAGATGGACTGGTATTGAAAGTGTTTTAAAACAACACAGGTACAGAATGCAGATCTACAAATTAGCCTGTGGCGAAAACCCCAAGCAATTCTACAGCCTTTTCCCAACTCCTTGTAGCTGGGAAAGGCACCATATTCCATGCCACAGCTGGAGACAACATCTAGGTCCCACAAACATTACAGAAGGTAGTGAGGTGAATCATGATTATGAATCATGAGGTGAATCGAGAAGGATCTGAACATGCTGGAATGTGTCCAGAGAAGGGCCACGAGGATGAGCAGAGGGGCTGGAGCTGCTCTTCTCTGAGGACAAACTGACAGAGTTGAGGCTGTTCAGTCTGCAGACGAGAAGGCTCCAAGGAGACCTTATTGTGGCCTTCCAGTATGTGAAGGGGGCCTACAAGAAAGCTGGGGAGGGACTTCTTAGGGTGTCAGGCAGTGATAGGACTGGGGGGAATGGGAAAAAATAGAAATGGGTAGATTCAGATTGGATGTTAGGAAGAAATTCTTCACCACAAGGGTAGTTAGACACTGGAACAGGTTGCCCAAGGAGGTGATAGAAGCCTCATCCCTAGAGGTTTTTAAGGCCAGGCTGGATGTGGCTCTGAGCAAACTGAGGTGTCCCTGCCCATGGCAGAGAAGTTGGAACTAGATGATCCTTGAGGTCCATTCCAACCCCAACAATTCCATGATTCTATAATGATTCTGAATGATTCTAAAAGCACTTCAAACTACTTAGCACCCACCTTGATCAGCGTTGGTATAGAAGTACTTGTAGCTGGGGTTTCCTTTCTCATTTATGATTTCTGGGTGAACTTTTCCACTGGGGTCTATGAAACAAGAAATCAAACAGGACATTTAGATAAGACAACAACAACACAATCCTGTGAGAAGATACAACAGCTGTAGATGCCCTACCCATGAAGAGGATTCTGGGAATGTAACCTCCATCAGGACTAAAGGCTTCATCCTTTGGCTCTTCATCATCCTATTAAAGCAAGACAGGAGAGGGAGAACACATGAGCAAGGTATGTAACAAAACACAGCACTCCTTTTAAACCAACAAGCTGTTGCCTTCAGATTCCATTTACCCTGATCAATTTACACTCTGAGCAGAGCCTAGGTAAGTGCAGCATCTTCCACTCTCAAAGGGAAGGAAGTTTTATGCCTAAACAAGTATCATTTGTGAAAATTCTGTGTAGGAATGTTTGATATGTCATGACAGAGTGAATGTAAATTCCTTTACTGCAGGAACAGAATGGCACAAGGCACAAACTGTTAGAGACCATGATAGAGCCAGGTTTGTAAACGCAACTGAAATAACCAGACTGAAGACACAAACCAGGGTGCAACCAAATGGTTAATTTCTAGGCAGTAGCATGAATACAAATCAGAGGGCAGCATACCTCAAGGTTGACCATAACAAAATTATGGGCAAGTTCAGAGATCTCCTTGGATTCAGCAAACTTCGGCTTTAAGGCTAATTGAGGAGGAGGGAAAAGAAAAAATGAAAAGGAGTGTGATGACAGTGGAAAAGATTTCAGATTTGCAGGCAAGCCAGCATTCAAATTCTCAACTTCACTGCTCCCTCTGGAGTGCTGGTACTCTTCCATAAGCAGTAAGCAAATGGAATAGAAGTATCTACCTGCTCAAGCCAGGCTCAGAACAGCAGGGAACTGAGGCTTGCTGGGCAACCATATGATGAAGCCTGCCTGGCCAACAGACAGATTTGAACCAATGGAACAGAAACAAAAAGCTCTCACTCAATTAGCTCATCCTTTAAGCTTAGCCATTATACCCAAATACTGAAAGAGCATGGCAATTCACACTGAATTCTTGAAAACCACTCCTTCTGTTCCATTTTTCAGAGCTAAGTGCAGGAGAAACTGCAGCCACGACACAAGTGCACTATTACAGCTGATTATTTTGCTGCATTTAGGCATGGTTGGCTTTAGACAGTGCTAAGAGGTAGGTGAGGTGGTGTAATATCATACCACCCTAAATGAAACACAAATACCTTTAGCTACATTTTGAATGCAGAGAGTTCAGGTTTCTCGTGGTTACACGATATGCATACAGCAGCTCCCTAGAAATTTCAACGAGTTCTAATACTTACCTTTGCAAGCTCCACACCAAGACTTGTGGATGATAACCATAAGAGGCAAACCACTGGAAAATAAAAGAAAACAAGAGAAAAATAAAAACACCACCAAAACCATCAAAGAAAGCTTGCAGTTGAACTTGTGTTACATTTCAACAGATTTCTGCAAAGGCTAAACTGAACAGCAAACGAGGGATGTAAAGAGATTCTGCTGTCATTTAAGGTTGTCTTGCAGGAAGACTTCCCAATCTTCAAACATGTGCAATAACAATTCATTTTAACTGCCAGCCAATAGCTCTTGTAGAGACTTTAGTATCTATCCCTGTCCTTCAAAAAATCTCTTTAGCAGTTCACCTCCTTACCAAGTTCAGCTTCTCGAGGCTCCTTGACAATGTATCCAGACTGCATTGTGATTAGACAGAGGCACTGAAGACATCTCACATACTCCCTGTTGTTAGTGTGGGTGATTCAGTTAATCCACCACTTCACTGCTCCTGGCTATTATGCATCAATTTTACCTGACAATAGAGGTGAAACAACTACAGGTGACTTCCTTTTCCTATTGAGCACATCCAGGTAGTACAACACTTACCTCCATGCTTTCTGCATGAGGAAATCCTTCCTAACACTGCCATTGTTTCTACCATCCAGCAGTTGAACTGGTGAATCCTGACTAGGCCAGAAAGCTAAGTAACACTAAGAACAAGGAATTGGGAATCTCATCCCTTTCCTCTTACCAATAAAACCTTTAAACTAAGGACTAGTATCCAAGGGACGCTGGTAATGATACAGCTCCCAGATCAGTAAAACCAGCCTAATACTAGGTGAAGGGAAGGAAGTAATCTAGAGAGAATGTACAACCTGGCTACTTCTTTCAGGATATGCCAAACAAAGCAAGCTGTGAGCTTTCTGCCACTGTTAACTCATTGGGCTCTTAGGGGGTAAAAATAAAGTGAAATTTTCACAAGCAGCTTTGTGCACAATCAGTGACTGAATGAATTACTACCAGGACTGATGTATGAGTTTAGCTGCAAAGAGCTACAAAAGACATCTTTGCAGCGTTCAGTTCTGGCCTTTGGAAGCCAGAATGGGTAGAGAGGAAGCCATTACCACTTAGAGTAGTTCACAAGAAGTCTGCCCCTTGGAACCAATCAGTGGTACCATCTTCTTTACATAGGACTGTTTGCAGTAAGGAGCAAAGCTTGGGCTGTATCACCATCCTCTCCTGATGATGAAATGCACCTTTTCCCCCATTGTTTCCATATAACCCAACATGATTTTGCCTCCTTCTTGAGCATAGGCTGACCTAAGCCTGGGAAACACACATTGTTCTTATCATCAAAGATCAGTGCTTCACTTTAGAAGAGTGAAATCATCTGGTAATCAGTACTGGCACACACCTTTTGTTTCTAAAGTTAAATTTTCAAAGCAGATTTGAAACAGATGTGCTTGTAGTCTTGGAATACCAACTCTTAGTGAGAACTCACAGAGGTTTTCAAGATACTGAACCTATTTTCACAGCTTTATTCTCTTTGACTGGGAAAACAACCTTATATCAGTTTTTGCAGTCGCTCCTCAGCCCTGCAATGTGTACAACCAGCTAGCAGCTGATACCTGCACAGCCACTCTAACTGCAGGAAGCCTTCCTGCCTCACAGCAGCTCTGCCTCCCAGGCAGCACTGCTCATACCATTAAACCCAACACACACAGGTTATTAAAGACAGGGATTAAGTATCCACCAGGAAGTGAAAAGCTTCTATTAGCTGTATATGTGGTATAGCAAAGACTGAAATAGCTGAAGCCAAGTGCAGAATTAAGTTACCCATTACAGCTGGTGCAGACTCATCAGAGTTTCACCCAGCACAAACTGACGTTTTAGCCCAGTCTTCCTGTGGGAGCACCCATTCTTAAACAATTGTGTGTTTTCAAAGGCATTTGATGTTGACCTTGCACAGAAAAGACATAGCCTCCATTTAAGGCACACATTTTATTGTTAAACCTGAAACAGAGGTTTGAGTTTGCCAAGCCAGCACCTTTCTGTTTGTGCAGAGCTTGCAAATCTATCTCTTGTGTTCAGCAGGGTTTTATGAAACAGTCACACCCTAAAAACACAGCCTGGTGCAGTTCTGGACTTGAAGTTTCTTCTGCAGCTTGACATAATCTGGAGACAATCTTGGAAAAGCAATCTTCTTATTCAAGACATACACATGCCAACACGGAAGGGAAAGGTTTTCCTTTCAGGTTTTCATGCTCAGACACTGTTTGCTTACTGTGGTTTATGTCTCCATAGGAGACTTCACTTGCTTGGGGATGAAACAGTAACTCTTCCTTTCAAAGGATGCAACTGGGGAGGTGGGACAACAGCATCCCAGTAGATCCTCTTAGCAATATAGCTTGCACAGCTGTTGCAAGGACACAGCATCCATCCTCTCAGAGCTGCTGCTGCCACATGATCCAATATGTGATCTGCTGGCCCCGAGCTCTGCCAGGTCCGTGGCTGGAAGGCGTGTTCCTCCTGTTGCAAGTACTTTGGGACCAAATCGTGGCCACTGCCGTGTGCACCACAGGTGACAGGGCTCACTGGATGCTGCGGCTCAGGTACTGCAGGAACATGCTGGCCAGCTGGGGCAAGTTTTCGTCACTGGGCTGCATCTTGGTGTAGCTGATGAACTGCCTCCGCAGACGGCTCAGCTCAGCCATGCTCACGGGCCGGTTCAGCACCAGCCCTTCTGCGACGCCGGGGACGCGGACCAGCTCCCCGGGCTGCGCCCCGCTCCTCTGGGCGGCCATGACGGCAGCCAGCACCTCCTGGGTGACGCGGTCGAGGTGGTGAAGGAAGCTGCAGGACTGCAGGGGCTGGGTGCGGGTGGCGCGGTGCGGCGGCGGCGGGGCGCTCTCGAAGAGGGCGGCGCGGATGTCGGCCAGCGGCAGCGGCTCCTCGCCGTGCACGGTGAAGAGCGGCCGGTCCCAGCGGTTGCCCGGGTCGGGAGCCTCGAAGGGCGGCTCGTCGGGGCGGCCCGCGCCGCCGGCGCAGTGCAGGAGGCAGCGCGCCGTGCCCGCCTGCCGCGCCGCGCAGTACAGCTCGTAGCGGATGCTCCGCAGCTCGTTACCCGCGTCCACGATCACCACGTCCCGCCGGCTAAGCAGCCGCTCCACCTCGGCCCGCAGCGCAGACCGGCCGCCCTCCGCCTCGGCCACGACATGCGCCTGCCTCTCGGGCCCGCCCAGAGCCTCCTGCAGCTCCGCGGCCCGCCGGCTCTTCCCGCTGCCCGGCCGCCCGCACAACACCACCAGCGGCATGCCCCGTCCGCCCCGCCGCCGTTCCGACCCGGACGGACACGGCGACTGCTTCCGCTCGGGGCAGGCCGCACCACACCACCCCACCCCCGCTGTCGGTCGCCCAGGCAACCGCGGCCTGCGCGTCGCAGCCCCACGCCTCGCAGCCCCACGCCTCGCAGCCCCGCGCCTCCGCTGCTTCCCGGGCTCGGCAGCGCGGGCTCGGCAGCCCGGCGCAAGCGCCTATCCCAAGGGCAATCGCCTCCCTGCAGAGCGCGCCTGGCCCAGGGGCACCGTCCTGCCAGGCCTCCCGCTGAAAAGCGCTTTCGTACCAGCTGAGAACCAGGCGCCCACTAATTGTACGGGAGCTGTATCCCTTCCTTTGCCCACAGGAAACGTTAAAACAAGGCGTCTCCAGCCATCTCTCCTTCCTCCATCTCACTTTAAAGCTGCCTCTGCTTCACTGCAACGTCATACTGCAATTATTCATCCAGATACTGAAATAATATATATTTTTATGCAATTGTATCAAATAAACATTAAAATATCCCATTGTAAAAACCACGCTGTCTGGGTTTATTTGGTGTCTACACTAGAGTGCAGAACTTAACAGGTGCCTCAGTCTGAGAGCAGAATTCAATGAAAGCAAACCTGGAAAGCAGATGGAATTTCTGCCCATGCCAGCACTGTCAGATCTAGGTTATGCTTTTAAATAAGTACAAGCAGAACCTACAAGCATACAATTTTCCTTCTCAAGCATATAGTATAAGCAGACAACTTTCCTTTTCAACAAGAAACAGAAGAAATCCTGAGGAAAGAAATGTGTCAGAATGCCATTTTTAACCTTTTCACAGAGAATTTAAGCTTAGCCCCAGAAAGTTTCTGCTTAAACAACTGATCCCCTTAAACATGCGTTTGGGGATCCAAGAACCACGTCTTTCTTGACTCAATTATTTTATCTTCAAAGACATGCTGGGAATTCCATCATCTAATCAGACCAGCGATTGAACTCAGGTAGTCTCAGCAAAGTTACAAAATTCCACATTTTCTCCCTAATGAGCTCTAAGGATCTAAGCAGTCTCCTAAGCCACCTTCATGCTTGTCAAAGACTCCTCTCTTTTCTGTGAATTAATTTGGGAGTGAGAGGGAACCTTTGTGAATGTCTTTAAAGACGTTTTTCTGTATTTAGTCAACTTACCTGGCTGCTGCCTCTTTCTTCCCATCTTCCAGTGTTCTCCAGTGAATATGATCTCCAAAACCTGCCAGAGAGAAGGGTTTATAAATGCTGCATAATTTAACGTGGCAACTAACAGAGGAAACCAGTCTGACCCTTAGGAATATTTCCACCTCATTTTATGTTCTTTTTTTTTTCCCCTTCATTTTAAGCCAACTATAATCCCAGTCCTGGCAAGGCTTCTGCAAAAAAACCCAACCCACACAGCCTTATGGGGAAAATCCCACTGAAATTAATTAACAGAGACATGCCACACTCATGAATATTTTTATGTATGCAAATGTCACTTAAATTCCCCAAGCATAGATTAAAACTGAAGGGGTTTCTGGTTACTCCTCAGTTGTTAACGTTTATTAACTGGTTAGTGACAAATCAAACATGTCAGCATTTGTCTTCCTCAACTGCTCTGAATTTGAAACTAAAAAATGTTTAGGCCCACATAAGATCATTAATGGCTCTCGAACTATCATGCTAAGCATTACTGCTGCTGAGAATGCTGTCAGAAGAGTAAGCAAGAACTCCATGACTGAACGCTGCAGGGAATAGCCCACATCAAGGCAACGAGTCTTCTTATGTCAGGTGAGAAGAGTCAGTGATTGTACAGGGGCTGACTGATTTTTTTGACCCTATACCCAACACAGCACATGGCTGAAAACAACAAAAAAGCTGAGATGAAGGAGATCCAGGAACTGTTCATAGGGGAACTCCCCTGGGAGACCTCCTCAAAGGCCTAAAGGCTCCAGTAATTCACGCCTGTACTGAATGACAAATTATCAGCCTCTGTTTGCCACTTCCCATCCCTGAGGGTCTGGCTTAGTCAACAACCCCCAGTGCCTAGGGCAGATTTGGGGAGCTATAGAGGGGTTGGGAGCTGCAGACTGCCCAGTGCTGGCACAGCGGGGAGTGGATATTGTCTGCAACAGGCAAGTATGGCAAAGAAGCTGGAGAAAGCCAAAAACAAAGTCAGCAAAACCTTGAGGCATCCTAGTTCAGCATCCAGGAGCAGTGAACAGCTGGCACAGTATCTTTATTGCCCTCTCTTCTCTCCTGATATGATCAACTATGCACATATATGATGCAACATATCAAATATTTAGTTGTGCTATGTGGGGTAACTGCCTAGCTTACCATGGGACAGGAATTCAGGCTAATAGAATGCGCTTCACGGGCAAGGTCATTTTACAACCAAGAGCCCTCTATGTTAACTGAAGACCCATGAAGCTCACCTGCCATATGGCTGAAGGAAGCAGTCTTGTGAAGACAAGACAGCCCTGTTTTGGCTAAAACTACTGAAGCACGGCTAAACCAACAAACCCCCTCAGCTTTGAAACAGATTTTGAAGGCTATAGTGCTTGGGTGAAGACATTTGCCTAATTAACTGCAATTTTAATGTTAAAGTTGACACCCCTCAGTACAATAAGCCAGGTGAAGCACATGCTAAGCACACATGACTCAACTCTCCCCCCAAATCATGCTAAACCTCAACCAGAAGGCAGAGACAGACAGGTTAGAGTGCAAAAAACCATGACAGGAACATATCTCTGCAGCAGCATGGCGGGGAAGACTGGACAAGGACAGTGGATAGGCTGTGATCCTTTTCCTCTACCCAAGGCAGGGATACCTTCTTAGTAAGAACTGCACCTTCAATGTATGGCTTCGCTTTTGCTGCATTTCCACTATATATCACCACTATTGCAAAGATTTCTGTCTGTGGTTTTGTTGTATGTTACCTAGGGTTTATGAACTTGAGCTCAATCCCCTGCAGCCAGTGCACTTCTCCTTGGCAATCCCCAATCTCTTGTGTCTGACTCTTTAATAAATTAAACTTTTGAATTACTTTAACTTTCTGAACCTTTGTCAGTGCAAGTCTTTATTGGGGCAGTGGGGGAAAAATGAGGCAAATGTTAATTTTGTCAAAGAGCTGCAGTAAGAGTCATGGATTCCAGGACTGACAGGAGCTGGGGTCTTACCCCTACCACAGCAGTTATGGGTAAGGTGAGGACGTCTGGTCCATGTCCTGTCACACACATACCAGACACAATGTTTGTAGCAGAGCAAATAGCAGATAAGTTAGCACATGGGATCACAGGATGGTAGAGGTTGGAAGGGACCTTCAGAGATTGTTGAGTCGCAGTATCACAGTATCACCAAGGTTGGAAGAGACCTCGAGGATCATTGAGTCCAACCTGTCACCACTAGACCATGGCACCAAGTGCCACATCCAATCTCCTCTTGAACACCTCCAGGGATGGTGACTCCACCACCTCCCTGGGCAGCACATTCCAATGACGAATGACTCGCTCACTTTGAGTCTAAACCTTCCCTGGTGCAGCTTGAGACTGTGTCCCCTTGTTCTGGTGCTGGTTGCCTGGGAGAAGAGACCAACCCCCACCTGGCTACAACCACCTTTCAGATAGTTGTAGAGAGCAATGAGGTCTCCCCTGAGCCTCCTCTTCTCCAGGCTAAACAATCCCAGCTCCCTCAGCCTCTCCTCGTAGGGCTTGTGCTCAAGGCATCTCCCCAGCCTTGTTGCCCTTCTCTGGACACGTTCAAGTGTCTTGATGTCCTTCTTAAACTGAGGGGCCCAGAACTGGACACAGGACTCAAGGTGCGGCCTAACCAATGCAGAGTCCAGGGGCACAATGACCTCCCTGCTCCTGCTGGCCACACTATTCCAACGCCCCTGCCAGAGCAGGACCATAGAATCTAGTGCAGGTGGCACAGGAACACATCCAGATGTGTCTTGAAAGTCTCCAGCGAGGGGAGACTCCACAGCCTCTCTGGGCAGCCTGTTCCAGTGCTGCATGGCCCTCAAGTTCCTCCTCAAGTTGAGGTGGAACCTCCTGTGCTGGAGTTTATATCAACGTGCTGGAGTTAATATCCATAAGCAGAAGTCATGCTTACTCAGAACATTAACAGAGCAGCTATTTCACTTAAAGGCCAACATTTAAAACGGGGAAAAGCTTGGACTGTTCCAGCTAGGAAACACTTACACTGTTTTTTTTTTTTTTTTTTAATTTTAATTATTCTTTCTTTTCCTTTTTTCCCTTTTTTTTTTTCTTTTTTTTTTTCTTTTTTTTTCTTTTTTTCCCCTTCTTTTTCTTTTTTTTTCTTTTTCTTTTTTCCCCCTTCTTTTTCTTTTTTTTTTTTTCTTTTTCTTTTTTTCCCCCCTTCTTTTTCTTTTTTCTTTTTTTTCCCCCTTCTTTTTCTTTTTTTTCCCTTTCTTTTTTCTTCTTTTGTTTGGTTGTTTGTTGTGGTTTTTGTTTTTAAATTAAACCTCACTGCGTGGTGAGTTTCAGTACGTTTTTTAAAAGCACCACACAACACATACTGGAGTGTTTCTTTTTGAATGAAAGTCACCTGAGGAATTAACTGTAAAGCAAATGGGAGCGCCTGGCAATGCACACCACAAAGCCTTGCGGTCATTGATCACACTGCGTTAGACGAGATCGATCCCTCAGACGGGCTGAAGCCACCACCCGGGGCGAAGCAGGGGGCCGTGGCGCAGCCTGACTGAACCGGGCTATCGGACATGGCAATCACACAGGGAGGCTTCGGCGTGCCAGAGGAGAGGTGAGGAGCGGTCGGAAAGGAAAAGGGAAGCCGAGGGCGGGAAGCAAGAGCCATTCACCGTCTAGCAGGAGCCTGCAGACAGGGGCCGGCAGAGGCTAAGAGGAGCTGACGGGCAGCCCCAGCCAGGGCGGGAGCACTGAGGGGCTGCGTTTCCCCCCCCCACTCCCCCCTTGCCTTCGCCACGGGAAAGCGGGCCCCCTCGAAACTTCTCGGGGTTTAGCTAGAACAGAACCACGACACTAAAGATCGGTTAAAGACTTCCCCCTCGTCTTTAAAGTCCAAAGGCGGCGGTATTCCGCTAAACGGTGGCGGCAGTGCCAGGCCAGCCCGCCCCCCCCCCGCCCTCACGGCCCCTGCCCGCTGCGGGCTGTGAGAACCGGCCCGACCCAGGAGAACCCATTCGCGACAATGACAAAAGTTGAGAGGAAAGCCCAAAGAAAACGTTTGCCTGACCCTTTCCGAGACCTTCCGCGACGGAGGCTGCGGAGGCCGCCAGCACCAGGCACAGGCAGAAGATGGACGCTGCCGCGGGCTGAGCCTTCATGGTGTCGGCGCGGGCAGCAGCGGCACCTTGGGCGCAGCCACTAAGCCTCCGAAACGGGACCGGATCAGCTTAGGTGATTTTTTTTTTTTTTTTTTTTAAAAGCTCCCTTTTTTTTTTTTTTTTTTTTTTCCTTGGGCCCAGGAAGTGATGTGAGGCGGATGTGGGCGGTGCGCCGGCCGCACCGCTGTGCTCGGTGGTGCTGCGGAAGGAAAGGGGTGGTGGGGAGTTGCTGTATGGGTTTCTCAACGCGGCCCTGCAACCGTGTCCGTCTCGGTCAGGACAGTTCGGTTCCGCACAGGTAGCGGAGGTCTCCCTGGGTAGGAATACCTCAGTCTCACCGGCTTTCCAGACCCCTGCCTATTGTCGTGAAGAAAATCAAGGGTTACCCTGGCGGGAGCAGGCTAAGAAGGATAAATTTTCTCCAGGTTTACTTCCTTTTCCCAAATAAACCCTTTTATCCCGATTTTTGACCACCTTGTTGGAAAAGTCAGACCGACCGCAAGCAAGGGGGGACTGTGCACCGAATAGTGCGTGGTGACGCTTGGAGCCTCTGCGTCTCCTGTTTGGGGTCCCCGGTTTGGGTTAACCGGCATGGGTGCCCGCCCTGAAGCGGCGGTGCCCGCCTCGGGGCACGGGTCAGTGCTGGCCTGACTACAACTCCCAGGGGGCCTCGCACGCAGCGCGCACGCGCGCCGTGGCACCACTCCTGGCGCTGCGGGGTGTGGCTCCGCGGCTCCGCCAATCCGCGGGCGCGCTGGTGCCGTCACGTGGCGCGAAGCTTCCTTTCTCTGTGCTCCTCTCTTTCCTTCCTTGGCCGCCATCTTGTTCTCACCGCGTGTTGGGCTGCGGAGGATCCGCCGCGCTTAGGTGAGACTTTCCCCGCGCTCCTCGGCGCCGGGCCGCCAGCAGGGCCTCCTCTCCTTTCTCTGCCGCCTCCGTGCGCGGGGCGTTGCAGAATTTCGGCCCCGTCCGTCCGTGGCGTGCTGTGGTGGGGCCGTGGCCGCCGACCGCTCTCCGAAGAGAGGAAGGGGGAGCGAGGCCTGGCGCCGAGCGTGCGGGGTCAGCCCTTGCACGGGCGGGGGGCCTGCGAATCTTGCCTCATGCCGCGGCACCTCAGCCAGGCGGTATTGCCTTGTCTCCCGAGGGACGGGGACTTGATCCTCTCCCGCTCCCCATTCTGTGGGGGTGGCCAGCGAACTGCACCGGTGCGCTGAGTTCCTGCTGCTTCCTCGGCAGTCTCTGGCTGTATGGCCTCGCTGAGTCTCCACTCACCCGCGGGAGGCCCGTCCTCCCCGGCACATCGCAAACGCAGAGGGCTTTTTTTCCTTCATTCAGGGGAGCACTGGTGACTTACTGGGAACAGGGAGATGCCGGCCTTGTGCTGGAATCCTTAAGGCGTTTTTACACCCCTTTCGGACTTTCCGGCCTTCCAGCCTTTGAAGGGCCTTCACGACCCATTGTAGAAGCTACTTGGTTAACTTTCCAGTCATTGAATTGGATGAATAGCTTGCCAGAGGTTCATATGGGAAGTCTGTCAAGATGTGAACTTCATCGAATTTGGAGCTGGTTTATTAGCTAAAAGTATCAGAGATTAATTTTTTGGAAGTAGCATTCCAAGTAGTGTAGTGTAGTTTTTAGTCCTCTTAAAGGAGTTTTCCTGGAAGCAGCTGTGCTGTGTGTGTTCTGAAGTCAGTAGATCAGTCAAATGGTTCCAGCAGTGTACTGGTGTATTTGGAATTCTCAGTAGCTCAGACTGATGCAGAACCTTTTGATTTGCCTCATCATGGCACAGACACTTCAGCTAGACCATGCTGTGTTGCTTAGGTGGTGTGGCTTCAAAGCTTTTTGTTTGTCTGGTTGCTTGCACTGTTTTGGCCGATTTTCTGTAAGGTTAACAGCCCTCTGCAATTTCAGGACTACTTCCCCCCCCCCCCCCCCCCCTTAATATTTTGATGGTTAATTTGTGTCTTTTTCTTACTTTTTAGACGCAGCACCATGAACCAAGAAAAACTGGCCAAGCTTCAGGCACAGGTCCGAATAGGAGGAAAGGTAAGAAAGCCATCAGAGACTGACTGTTTCTTGTCAGTTCAAAGGACAAATTTATTTCTCAAAACAACCTTTAGCTCATGAGAGGCAGGGGGGAAGTAGCCTTTGAAGCCTGAAAAGTAGAGTTTTCCAGTGGTCATAACTCTTGTACTAGTGCCTGAACAGTGCACAACTGCTGGGTGAGTGGCTTCCAGCATGTAAGCTTCCTTTTTAATTCAGTGACTTGTTGTGACCTGTGAAAACTCAAGCCAAGCTTTACCTCTTGGTTGTTCCAGTTCTGCCTTTCTCTTTTCCTTTTTGAGGAGTTCCTCCCTTTGTGCCAGCTCCAGGGCTTATCTGACTCTTGAGCTGTTTCTTTGAGCCAGCAGGTAGCTCATATGACCAAAAAGCCTGTAATTGTTCAGTGGAGGTGTTAATCACCTAACTGTAGGTGGGGTCAGAGAAAAACTTGCAGAGTAGCAATTCCAAAATTGCTCTCTGTGCAAGAGTTTCAAAATGTTTCATTACTTGGTGATGAAAGTCTGATCTTTTCAATTCACTGTATTTGGTCTTCATCTGGGGGGGGGAGGGAGGAGGTTCTTACATATTGTCAGATATTTACTATTTTTATAATTATTTTGTGGGAAGGGAGAATGCTGCTGCTGTCTAATGTCTTTTTGGTCTTCTAAGAAAGATCTTCAAATTGAGACTGACAGCTGAGGCTGTAGGTGAAGGGAAGTAAGTTGAGAAGCATGTTTGACTGGAGAGCTTTCTCATATTTTAAAGACAGGTTGATCAGAGTGCAGTATGACTTTCAAACGTTGAGGTGGTGTGATACTTGGAGGACATCTGACTGTTGGTTCTTTTGCAGGGAACAGCTCGCAGAAAGAAGAAGGTAGTGCACAGAACAGCTACAGCTGATGATAAAAAACTTCAGAGTTCTCTCAAAAAACTGGCAGTAAATAACATTGCTGGCATTGAAGAGGTATGGTGACGAAATAACTTCTTCCTCTTTGAAATTGAGCTCACTATATTGTTGGATTTTTAAAAAAAAACAGTTTTCTCTCTTTCCTGCACAAAGTTGCAGGTCTGGTTACTGATAGGTGAAATTATTTGAATTAGTTGAATGTTGTCTCATTCCCATTAATGGTTAGAAGGGAGAAGGCTCTCCTGGCCAGAGGGTGACAATAGAACCCAGTAAGCTGCTTGTCATGTCTGTGGCTTGTGTTTGTTGCAGAGCAAAACTCCTGATTCATGAACTTGGACTACCTGCATTAAAGCCAAGAGCACTACACATGTGTACTGTGCAGGCACATTGAAAGGAAGGGGTTTGTGGTGCAGAATGTGAAGGAAGGCATAAGAATACCCGGGGTAGGAACTTTGTGTTATTAAAATTAGGTCCCTTTGCTGCACAAAAATGACCAGGATTGTTTGTGGTAATCACAGGAAGTGACATTTCTTGGAATACAGCCAAGACTCTACAGGCCTAGCTTCTCTAGGAATATAAAAGATTCAGGTTCTCCTACAGTATGTCTGCTCAGCACCTATCAAATATGAACTCGTATTTTCCATACCATTGTGGAGACTGATGCCCCTGTGTGAGAGGGGGGAGATGTTTCTTCATCATGGACTCAATATTACTGTAGTACTCAGAGAAACACAGTAGTTAATCTGTGATTAATTTAAGCAGGATTGCAAGGTGCTTCCAGAGGTCACTTAGTATCTGCCTCTCTTCAAAGGCAGATGCAGTGTAGTAGTGTGGTTTGTCTCAGCTTTCACACCTCTGCTATATATGCTCATCCATGCAAACCCCATGAGACACAGTTTTTGTTCTGGCTTGGATTTATCTTTCTTGTCCCTGCAGAACATCAGCTCTTTATTCAGACACAGTCAGTTAAGGATTTTAAATGTCTCCATATAGAATCATAGAATTGTTAGGGTTGGAAGGGACCTCAAGGATCATCCAGTTCCACCCCCCCCCGCCATGGGCAGGGACACCTCACACTACATCAGGCTGCTCACAGCCACATCCAGCCTGGCCTTAAAAATCTCCAGGGATGAGGCTTCCACCACCTCCCTGGGCAACCTGTTCCAGTGTCTCAGCACCCTCAAGGGGAAGAACATTTCCTAATATCCAATCTGAATCTACCCATTTCTATTTTTTTCCATTCCCCCTAGTCCTGTCACTCCCTGACACCCTAGAAAGTCCCTCCCCAGCATTCTTGTAGCTCTCTTCAGATACTTGAAGGCCACAATAAAGTCTCCTTGGAGCCTTCTCTTCTCCAAACTGATCAGCCCAAACTCCCTCAGTCTGTCCTCATAGGAGGAGCTCCAGCCCTCTCATAGTCCTCGTGGCCCTTCCCTAGACTCACTCCAGCACATCCAGAAAGAAGATAATGCAACATGCTTCCACCTCCATTACTGGGTTCATAATCACAGGATGTTGTGTTCAGGTGGACACAAGTTGACCTTTGTGTAGATGGAGTTTGGGAAGACAAGTAATGTTGAGTCAAACAGTAGTAGTTCTTCTTTGGCATTGAAGAGGATGACAGTGCTTGAAGCCTTCACCATTTCCCCAGGTGTAAGGGACAGGACATCTTCAGTTCTGCAGGAAGGCAACACACCTGGCTTTCCTGTTCAAACTGATGCTTTGTGAAGATTGGTAACTCACATGGTGTCATATTTTAGATCTTTAGGTTCCAAATGGCTATTTCCTCCCTGTAAAACAACCAGTATTTACCAGTTTTAGTGGCAGAAGTTTATTGCAGTTGTTTGGTTCCTCTCTTCCTTTTTTTTTCCAAACAAAATTATTTTCCACTTAGCCATAGTTCAGCCATGCCCAGAAGAAAAAAACCAACTATTTTAACTCCCCTTTTAAGTTAAGAACCATAAACCAAATCAGATATGCCACTATAAACATTGACAGTAGGAGCAAAGCAAGCCACTATACTGGCTGTAAAATCTAATTCTTGGTGCCTCAGAAGATGAAGGAAGAGAATGGTGTCACACTGTGATGCTCCTAGTCTTAAAAGAGTTGCAGTGGAATTGCTGTGCAGTGGGTGAATAAACCTCCAGTTGTGTGTGTCTGTGTCAGGAGGCATCCTTGCCTTGGGCAGCTTCAGCAACTAGGCCACACTGTGAATCTTGTGCCTTTGCCAGTTCTGCTGCAGAAGTGTTGCCCTGATAGGTGGGCACAGATAGCTGCAAGGGGTGATGTCTTAAACTTATTTGGGACGACTCTGCTGTTAGAGCTTTGAGTTTGTGAAGTGTTAACTACACAGCTAAAGGCTTTGGTGCTATTTTCCCCCTGCAAGTTCCTGATACTAGGTTGTTCTAGCTTACAGTCTAATAACTTGTGCATGGTTTTGCCTTTGTTAACAGCCATGAGCTGCGTGGTAGGGTTTATTACATTCAAATGGAAGAAGTGTATTTCACATAGTGTGTATGAACCTGTATTTCACCTTTACCTTGTATTTTCAGTTCAGGTGGTGTCACTTCCAGGTGCATTTATCATGGTTGTATTTTTCTCCTGGAGGAGTGCTGCTTTGGTAGATTCTTAGATGTAGAATGTACTTTTTTATCATGCTCATTAAGAAGGTGCTGCAATGCTTT